>NW_027396075.1:173049-581687 GCF_047715535.1 Aspergillus foveolatus
CTTCTCCCCGGACGGCCGGCTTCTGGCGTCGGGCTCACTTGACAGAACCATCAAGCTCTGGGATCCCGCCACTGGCGCCCTCAAGCATACTCTGGGTACTCACAGCATTATCACCGACATCAAATTTTCTAAGCAGCTGCCGCAGCTGATTACCAACGTGGGATTTTTCGATATCCCAGTCTACTATGAAAGCCTCCCAGCAAATCCCTCTGAAAAAGTGGCAGAAGTATCTCTTGCAGGTCGGTGGGTTACTATTCAGGGTCAACGAGAGCTATGGCTCCCTCCAGATTATCAAGAACCTTTCTCTTCAATAGCCAAATCTGGGACTATTGCAGTTGGATGCACAAATGGCAGAGTTGTCGTAATCATGTTTTCAGTCACATAACTGGGTTTACATTTCCAATATCTTATATTTTAAAATCTCTTTTCGGAAAGAGGGTCAGGGAGAACGGAGCTCTATATATTTATCTGCAGGTTTGATAGAATATTCGCGATGTTTTGTTTTTCTTTAAGAGTAGGTGGTGGCAAGACACCAATATTCCTGGTGCGGCCTTCGACTCATCCCAGCTTTCCTGGTACTCTAGTCAAGTGACTGCTTTCTACGCCCTGCGTTTCTTTTCTTTTCTTTTTTTTACTTTTTCCCGGAAATCTGTAATGATAATTTACAGACGAGAGAGAACCTGATTTCTCCAAAAAATGGATTCCCGTCAGTACAGATGGTACTTGAAATAGCCCAATAATCAACTCGCCCTAGGCCCTTGGCAGTGGGGCCGGAACACAATGATCATTTGTTTGAAGGTCAGACCGATTTCGAGACGCACTGTAGAATGTAATCGATTTTTAAGCCTTGTAATGCACCATGATATGGTAGAACATAAGTGTAGGTTGGAATGGGGACAAATGGACAGGGTATTTAGGAAATGATACAGCTGCCAACAGCGAATACATCCCATTTACACCACACATGAGTATACATCGACATACAATACCGTTCTGAGACACGCTATTGAAACTTCCCTTCCCTACAAGCATCCACAATGGATACCGGCAATGAAAAGAAGATCAACCAAGCGATAGGCGCAGCCCATCATACTGACTCCGTGCAAGATGAAGTCAAGGCAATTCCTTTAGTGTTCAAAAATTCCCAACCGACCCTAAGGCCAATTGGAGCGGTCAACTAGGTAGTTTTCAACTAGCAAAAACACGGTCTCGGATGGCTCCTCACTGACACGTGTAAAACCCTTGCACCAGGATGGAGAAAAAAAGAAGAAAAAGTTCTAAAAGTTTGCCGGCGGCGGCAGGCTTATAAGCATACGCCAAGACACTAAGCGTTGCACTAGTGTAAGCGAGAGTTTTTTGGGCTTTTCTGACTAGTGATTGGACAATTTGGTAAGACATTACAGCCTAATGCGCAAGGCACCAAGTGCATCATGGGAGACTGCCAAGGCGCGCCTGTAGTTTCCTCCACATCTTCAAGGGCATATCGGAACATGCTTGGGCTTCCATACTGCTAGCTGCAAGTATTACCTGACGGCAGCATAAATAAAGGGATGCTTGAGCTTTTGGCTTTTCCCAGCTATCTACCTATTTCATATTGCACTCTGTTCGTTCTTTTGGACAACAGCGAGGGGTAATCCAGCACAGCCACGTGACATATTATGTCGTAATTGGATGATTTGCGGATGGGGGAGAGTGACTATCTCCTCACTCGGTTGCACGCATGACTTTCAACCTTCATCAAACTGAGTCATCTTGAGAGCTGCTGCCGATAGCTATCAGCTCTTGCGATACTCGATATCTGAAGCGTGTGAAGTCTCTTACTCGGAACCTCCACATGGCTCTTGCTCTTCAAGCGACGAACGAGCGGTAACCGTTGGACTTGCTGAGCTCCGCGTGGACCGTCCGCTGCTATTTTCACGATGGATCTCGTCCAGAAAGAACACGAGCGCCTGTCAAGGCGATTAAAATCGTCCGAGAGCATTCAAATTGTCCAGGATGCAGTCGACTTACTTCAGTCGACCAGGGACAAGATCGCCTCCGGTACGTTCGCGCGTGAATCTTAATCGCTGGACTACAAATCATAGTCGGCTGACCTGAGCATATTAGATCCAAATCAAGCCTCGGTTGCCTTGGCCAAACTTCAAAATCCTATCAAATCGTCATTCGATGCTATCAATGACAACTTAAAGGAAACTCATAGCGGCCTGAACAAGTACTCAAAGGCCTTAGATAAGGTAGGCATCTTGCCGCGTCACATTGTTTCCCAAGTGCTGACATGATAATCCCAAGCTCTTTAAAGATAGGCCTCTACCGAGCTCTGAGCACGATGTCCTCTCGTCCCAAGAACACCTGATCAACCGGGCTATCGCTATGCACTTGCTCCGCGAAGGACAGTTCTCCGTGGCTTCTGCATTTCTCTCAGAGGTAGCCGAGAAGAGAGCTGCAGAAAATCAACAGAGCTTTGACTCGGATAGTATGGATGAAGCGGCCGCGCTCTTGGACATTGGTGGAGTGCCTTCCAGCAAAGTTCGCGACGAATTCCACAACATGTACCGGATACTTCACGAACTCAAAGTGAATAATAACTTGCTGCCAGCTATAGAATGGTCGAGAAAGGAGGAGAACAAGGTGGCACTAGAGGCGAGAGGTAGCAACCTCGAATTTGAATTATGCAGACTACAGTTCGTTTGGCTCTTTCATGGTGGCCAAGAGCAGCGCGGACCTACTCCTGAAGGGCGGCAAGCAGCATTGGTGTATGCCAGGCGCGAATTTCAAGCTTTCTTTCCCAGATACATGCGAGAAATCCAGCAGCTAATGGGAGCGATGGCTTTCAGCCCTAATCTGCCTGACTCTCCTTACAAAAATATCTTCAACAATCCGTCTGCATGGTCTGATGTATCACATTCTTTCACTCGAGAGTTCTGTGCATTATTAGGACTGTCTCCTGATTCGCCGCTCTATATTGCTGCGACTGCCGGTGCGATAGCTCTACCTACACTGTTGAAGTTGCAGACCATCATGAAAGCCAAACGGACCGAGTGGACTACAGAGCACGAACTACCGGTATGTTGAGATAAGGTTGCGGCTTTGACTCTTGACTAATGTAATCATCAGGTCGAAATTCCACTTCCGCCATCATACCTATTCCATTCAATTTTTGTGTGTCCTGTTTCGAAAGAACAGACGACCGACGCAAATCCGCCCATGATGATGCCCTGCGGGCATGTGATTGCGGAAGAGTCGCTCAAACGACTCTGCAAGGGCACAAGATTCAAGTGTCCATACTGCCCTAATGAGAGTCATCCTCGGGAAGCCAAGAAAGTGTTTCTTTAAGAGAGGAATTCTGGTCTGGTTGGTGTATCATGAGCAGGATTCTCCGTCATCGTCAGACAGCATTGAATTTGTATACAAAGGGCGTTTTCAGGGTGGCTCATTCTGGGCTGGATATGGTTAGGCGCGTGTTTTCTCAGCATATATTCATAAACATTTCCACTTCTCAATGTTATAACTTGTATACAGGCAGGGGGAAATGCATGACGAGTTGACTATTGTTGGCCGCCGGTAGGGAGCGCTCTCAGCAGAATCCAATTGGCCATGGCCTCATCACTCTTTGCAATGGTTGTCCAGCAAGATATATCCTTGGCGCAGTACGGATATAAAATAACCTATCCAGCTGAACCTGGCCCTAGAAGTGGCTGATCACGAATTTTTCGAACGAAAAATGATCTATCATCGATGATGGACTGCCGGCCCACACAAATCCCTTTAGAATGAATTATGATCGGACATGAAAGTCACATGATTGCGTGGCTGTTTCGTGTTTTGGAAAACCACTTTACGCGTGAAATACACCAAATGCGCGTCTTCACCTCACCACCAAGCATAATCACCGAAATGCGAGAGGAAAACTACTCGTAGCTCAAGCAAACGACTGAGGCCGTTTATGACGACAGATCCCTACCCAGATCTAATTCGACCGGTACCTGCAACCATCCGTCGTTAAATTCACCTAGCGGTGCCTGACCAGAAGCTTCTCCATACGTTGCGATACCTCTCCATACTAACAGGGTAAGGGTAATGGTAAGACCAGCGTTTTACCAACTTCCCTGCCATTGATTTACCTAGAATGCCCCTGAATCCCTCACCCCAGCATTTTTCTGTTTCTTCTGCTCCCATTCACCCTTCCAAGCAGGCTCAAAACTACTCTAACGATGCTCACGACCAGGCGAAACCATCAATCCCACAACGACAGCTTTTCTTCCAGATATGGTACCTCGAAGGCTTCTCGGTCCAGACGACATGCTCGCGATGCTTCAGTTGCATCGAGAGGCCCTGTAAGGCGCCAAATTCCAGCAAGTCCGCCTGATGGCAGGTAAGACAACTCAATTGGGCCCGGATATCGTCCGAATCACTAAGAGTCTCTCTGCAATAATCAGCTCTTCCTCTTCTTCCGTCATCACCATCAGTGTTGGCTCTGACAGACGACTTTTCGCCGCTCACAAAGAAATCCTCTGCGTGTCGCCTTTTTTCGCAACCGCATGCTCCCAAGCCCGATCGCTGAACCCATCAAACAGCCGGCGGATATCATTGCCAGAAGAACAACCGGAGATTTTCTCATGCATTCTCGAATACCTCTACAGAGGAGATTACTGCCCACGACTGGTCCAAAATGAGAAACACAATACATGGGAACTGGAAGACCCCAAACTTGAGGACGGACAGACCGATGGAGCTACGCTCTTTCATCCAGCTGCAGGCGCAGAGATATTGAGAGACACTGCTGTCTAGTATGTGCCAAATTACATTGTATTTCCGTCCATCACATAGTCACTGACGTACCATACATGATAAAAAGTTGCGCCGCCAACAAATACGGCCTCGAACACCTGAAGCGCCTATCCCTCGTCAAGCAGGGCCTGCACACCGGCATTCAGTGTAGCACTATCCTCGCAAGTGCGCGCTACGCCTACGCCAACACGCCCGACCACGAATCCAAACTCCGAGCTCACTACCTT
This sequence comes from Aspergillus foveolatus, assembly GCF_047715535.1. Lineage (NCBI taxonomy): Eukaryota > Fungi > Ascomycota > Eurotiomycetes > Eurotiales > Aspergillaceae > Aspergillus > Aspergillus foveolatus. The sequence continues at coordinate 178,065 of NW_027396075.1, forward strand.
GCCCTCATCATCCGAAGCAGGTCGACTTTCAAGCGAAGCGGCACGATGCAGATGGAGATGGAAAAGGGAGGCAAACTGTTCTTTGACCTCTTCGTTGCCATGTGCAACCATATGGTTCGTTCCTTCCTGTCCTTGATTCCATATAGTCAACCAGCTTTAGTGTTAACTAGCATGCTTCCGCTTTAGGATGACCTCGCGGCTGCAGCGCCGAGTACTAAGCGTTCACTTGCCGCGTAACGGTGATGGAAACTCATCGATTACAGCCCTAACGAAACTAGTGTGGCAGTCAGAATGTGATTATAGCTTATGTTCAGTTGATGGTCTTGTTATTCATTTCAACGTTTCTTCTTGTTGTCTCGGTCTTTTTCCTTCTTCTGGCTTATGGTTTCTATTTTTCGGCAACATCTATGCTCTGCCCTGTCCTGCTGTACTTAATCCCACTGATCCGGAGTTAGTGTTCGCCTAGCTAGGTTCGGGTAGTCTCCTTCAATAATTTTATATCTTCTCTATCCATGTACTTGTTCATACTTGTCTAGCATTATAGTTTAAGGAATACTTGATGTCGCTTAATCGGTGAGGTATTCGCAATTCTCTTTCATCGCTATACGGTCTATAGCTTATTGATACCATGCATAGCAAGACTCCGCTCGAAATCTAGTCAAGAATACAGGTTTTGGTATCGTCGATGAAAGTTCATCGACGTTCGCATCACAGCTCGTCGTTGAACAAAGCTTGATGAACGGTGCATACCTAGGCCTCGGATACTTGGTTTAGAGGATTGCTGGCTAGCTGTATGTCTTGTCCCTGGCGCCATCATGTTGGGCTCGGACAAGCTTGACTCCGAAGCTTTCGGTAACGAAAGCCGTTACTTGATGTAATTCAGCCTCTGCTGATAATCAGTTTCACAGGAACTGCAAATAATAGTGCTAGACACCTGTTCCGGGGAACGCTGTGCCTCCTTTGCTAAGGACGATCATGCCACGCTCACGAGCAATATAGCCTTTCATAAGGCCCTAGAAATGATGATTAGCAAGCACTTCAATTCGGAAGCCTCCCCAGCACTCACTTTGTAGATTAGATTCGATAGCAGACATTCAACTTCATCGATATCAACTCGGGTTCTCGCGTCTGCATGGGTCCCGATCCGCAGCGCTGCTGCAAATTCGGCAACGGGTATTCTTGTTCGTCGGATCAGTGGCTGTCTGTCTTTAGGTTCTTCGAATCCACCAGCTATGAAAACTTTTCGGAACAGATTGCGCAATGCTATGTCTCGCCCTCGCTCAAGTGGTAGGTAGATGCGTCTCCTGACAAAGTCTTCTTCGCCTGCAGACATAGCGGCGTCAAAGCCATGGAGATCACCCTTTCGAATGCAGTCACATAATGGGCGAAACAGCGTTTCGAGACGTGGAAAGTCTTGAAGAAGCTTTTTGCTCGGTAATGTATGAGTGTTGACGATATGGCAGGGCACAAGATACGTTAAGATCAACCTTCCAAGTAGTCAGTGATAGAGGTCTCAATGGGGAGACGATACAACTGACTCCCTGTTCTTGACAGCACTTTTCTGACAGTATTTCCATGCATATGCAAGGTGCTCCTCTGCCTTGTTCGGGTAAGCTCTCAAAACCGAGTTGACTATGAATGAGCTCCTACCTCGGCATAGTTCTCATCCAGAAAGAAAATGACACCCACAAAGTAGTTAAACGTCACTATGTGCGATCTGGGATAGAGATCCTTATCTGGTAAATCGTGTGACTGGGCATTAAGAGCACGCAGGAGATTTTTGGAAAGTCCGACAGCATTGATCTGGAACCTCAGTTAGTTGTTGCTCTTCGGAAAATAAACATTATATCTTTCACACCTTAAAATATGTTTTGAATAGGAGATTTGACATATAATAGACGCCCCATTTTCGTGATTCTTCTTTTGGCGCTCTAGAATACTTTGTTAGAGATAGGAACGTGCCGAGACATGACCATCTCACCTGTCATTGAGACACAGGGTAAACATTCGGTTCAGTACACGCGCAGCTTCTTCAGTTTTCGCGTTCTTCCCAAAGTCGGTGACCATATCATCCTCTGAGTACTCCGCAGATCCCTGGGACGAAGATTCCGCGTCGGCCTTGGACGCGAAGACCCGCAGGTACTTTCCAACTACATAAAGACAAGGTATAGTCCAGGTTTCCAGCCCAGGATTCGTGTAAGCTCTAATCAGCACATTGGCCAGATCTTTCCAGTTATCAAAAACGTTAGCCCAGCTGGCGCGTGATGGGGATTCATCGAACTTGACGATCTCTCCGACTGCTTTCCAGTATGCTGAAAAGATATCAACCCAGGCGTTGAGGTCTTGCTTCGGTATCTTCTCTCCATTGAGCTGAGAGATGTAATATCGTAGACTCGCAGGTAATTGCGCAGCATTGGAAAAGTAATAGAAAGACTTCAAGCGATCGGGGTTTTCCGGCGTATCGACCGGGGTGAGGGCAGCTGCTAGGCGAGGGCCAGACCCAAGCCTGTGCCCCGCTTCGAGATCTCGCAGAATGGTGTCCATGGGTAGGGATGATTAAAGGCACGGCCGCTGGGAATATAATATCAAGGGGTCTGCATTCTTTACGACTTCGTGCTTTCTGTCGGCTGTCCTTGCATCGGAGCTATCATGAAGTTATGAAACCACTCTCCAGATCGAAAGGGAAGTGGGGAATGGCGCTCGGGCGGCCAGACAATGGAAAAGCGGCACTAACTTCACCAGCCACGGTGGCTGTGATCCATCCGAACGGGACTAGCGTTTTTGCCAAGCCTCTAGGTCGCTTAGACGAAGGGCGGCAGCCCTAAACTCCCCCAATTTCACAAATCTTCCATTTTCGTGAGGAGACAACCCGGCACACCTATATCGACAACTAATCGACACAGCGTCAATAAAAGTGAGTCAAACTTACGATAACCTTGTGACTTGCTGAAGAAAGTATAACTGACTGTCAATTTTCCAGATGGGTGAGTCAACCTTTTATTTCCAAAACCGTATCCCAGTTGAGTCGGCAAATCCCACGATCGTTGAGCGACTCCTTCCGGACCAATGGACAATACATAAATCTCTCTCGCATCGCTTTATTTGAAGATTTACGGGAAAATATCTACGCTTCATATGGAGGAACTGGACGGCAGGAAATAAACGTGATGGGAAGAGATAATTTCTTTGGGGAGCCGACACCTGCACATACAATTCTGCCCATCTTTAGCCGGCCGTTTGAATGTCCTCCGAATACTGGATTAGTCGCGAAACGCTGCCGATTCACTGGGATATGAAAAAAAAGGATTCACATGAAATCCTAGGAAAGACAACTGACGGATATACCATAGGGCGTCTCACCGAGTACCAGGTCATCGGGCGTCATCTGCCCACCGAGGCCAACCCCACGCCCAAGCTGTACCGCATGCGCATCTTTGCGCCCAACGCTGTCGTGGCTAAGTCGCGGTTCTGGTACTTCCTGACCCAGCTCCGCAAGGTCAAGAAGGCCAACGGTGAGATCGTCAGCCTCAACGTGGTATGTTTCAACGGCGACTATGGAGGATGAACAGAGTGTTGACGTCCGTATCAGATCCACGAGAAGCGCCCCCTCAAGGTCAAGAACTTCGGTATCTGGCTCCGCTACGACTCCCGCTCCGGCACCCACAACATGTACAAGGAGTTCCGTGAGATGAGCAGGACCGAGGCCGTTGAGGCTCTTTACCAGGACATGGCTGCTCGCCACCGTGCCCGTTTCGGCTCCATCCACGTACGTTCAGACTGACTATGTTCTCGCTTTGATAAGCGTTTCTAACACTCAATGTCGCGCAGATCCTCAAGGTTGTCGAGATCGAGAAGGCCGACTCCATCCGCCGCCCCTACATCAAGCAGCTTCTCCAGAAGAACCTCAAGTTCCCTCTGCCCCACCGCTCCGCCACTGGCAACAAGAAGAAGGTCTTCGCCTACTCTCGTCCTTCTACTTTCGCTTAAATGTGTGGCTTTGGGTTTGTGGGAAAGGAGTGTGCGGATGAATGACTATGTAATGGCCATAGCATGCATGAAGGACACAGATCACGCGGAAACGCCGGCGTATCTACAGCCCAATTGATGGGAAAGATGGTTTTATGTCTCTAGTCCTCTGCAGCGACCTTTCAAGTTATATCCAAAAAATCATGGGGTTCATTTTTTGTCGTTACCAGCTTTCCGCAAGATTCTTGCTTAGAATGCCCACTTTTGGTAAAATAGAGCAGCACACAACATTATGAGCATCTAGTCTCCTCAGGCCTGGCCGAGCATTTTTTTTGGCAAGATCTCGCAGCTCATATTGGTTGGTCTTCCTGCGGTATCCATTTAAAGTATTTCTAAAAGGTACCAATGGATGGATGGGCATAGTATTTCCTGAATGGCTCTGTTCGTCCACCGTCTCTTTCATACCTATCTCGTCTTGTCCTCCTCCCCCCCGGTTTTTAGGCTCATCAATTAAGCTGTGCTTTTTATAGCCTACATAATCCCCCAGACTGGGAATCTCCTCTTCTTAACGCCACTTTTTCCATGTCTACAGCCAACAATTTGAGCGAGTGCCTGTTCTCGTACGATCTCGGGATCACCGCATTATATTGAATTAGCATCATCTATGCGCGCTAGCGGGACTTTGCTGTGCTTATATTATGTTCTAGCTCTCCCTCTCTCTCTCTCTCTCTTATTACGATATATGGGTGTACCCGACACTCACTAATGGGCACATTCGTACCTTTCTTAGCTTCTACTAACATCCCGTTCTGTTGATGTGCTGTTCTGTTTAAAGCGCAGAACTTTTGCCGGCGGGCCGATATATATACAATGCCGTTTGGACCTTTCACCTTTCACCTACGGATGGCACTTAGACATTGCTCAAGTGCCTTATCTACAGAGTGCTCAGGAGCTCCCTCGGCAGATAGAACGTAATAGCAGAAAATATAAATGTCCTCCCCATCTTTGTCGCGAGCATTTTACGCCATTCTAAAAATATTTGGATCGGGACCATTGTGTCAAGGCTCCTGCGTCGCGCTATTCTGGGAAGTTGCCTGAATTCAATCATTTCCATTATATATTGTATGCTATCTAGAGTTGCGAATCTCTTAATTTCCTTTCTGTTGTACTTCTAATCCGATTATAGTCCTCTCATTAGCGGGCAGATTTCGCTTTCTGTAAGGCTGTAGCCGACGACAGAAGCGACTGTGTGCCAAACCATAGCGAAATCACGGATTATCATACCAGTGGCATTCTGAACCTGAGCCCTGATATGCCCGACGAATGATTGATTGATAATCGCGTGCTCGCGGTCAGGGACGCTGCTGTATTACGTCATGTACGGAGTAGCGTCGGCGTTTTCGGGTCCCGCTTTTCGAAGCTCCCTCCAACAGATATCTCTGGCCGAACTTCTGACACAACCAAACGCCCATTGACATTCCAGTTCTGTGTCTTTCTTTGCAAAAATGTTTTCCCGCTATGCTTTCCGCTGCGCTCAACCCCTGAGGCAGGTAAGTGTTTTATTCGGCAGAGTCCCCGGCTTTGCCTGGCTCGATTGCGGCTTGATTAATTGACCACCATCACTGTCAGAGCGCCCGCCAATACTCTACCGAAGCCCCCAAGAGCAAATCCCTTGGCCCCGTCTATGTGGCTGTCGGTCTAGCTGGTCTTGGTGTTGGATTGTACCGCTACCAGTCCGGTGCTGCCACAGCAGAGGCTCCTGCTGAGCGTCCCAAGGTTTTCACAGGCGGAGACCAGGGATGGGTGAACCTCAAGCTGTCTGACATTGAGATTCTGAGCCACAACACTAAGAGGTTGCGCTTCGAATTCCCCGACAAGGACGCTGTCTCCGGTCTTCACGTCGCCTGTGAGTTCTCCGAGCGCACGTATTATGGCTAGACGAACTTACAGCACTATCCAGCTGCTCTTTTGACCAAGTATTCTCCTCCCGATGGCTCGAAGCCAGTTATCCGCCCTTACACCCCCACTAGCGATGAAGGTACGCTACTGATACAGCACTCGTCTGGCGTTGGCGCCATTTCCTAACTGACCACTACAGATCAGCCCGGTTACCTCGAGCTTGTTGTCAAACGCTACCCTAACGGCCCGATGTCTGAGCATCTGCACAACATGAATGTCGACCAGCGTCTGGACTTCAAGGGACCTCTTCCCAAGTACCCCTGGGAAGCCAACAAGCATAAGCACATCTGCTTGGTCGCTGGTGGAACTGGAATCACTCCCATGTACCAGCTAGCTCGCGAGATCTTCAAGAACCCTGAGGACAAGACCAAGGTCACTCTCGTCTTTGGAAACGTCAGTGAGGAAGACATCCTCCTGAAGAGGGAGTTCGAGGACTTGGAGAACACCTACCCCCAGCGATTCCGCGCATTCTACGTTCTTGACAACCCTCCCGAGGGCTGGACCGGCGGCAAGGGCTACATCACCAAGGAGCTTCTGAAGACTGTCCTCCCCGAGCCGAAGGAGGAGAACATCAAGATTTTTGTTTGCGGCCCTCCTGGCATGTACAAGGCCATCAGCGGACCCAAGGTCAGCCCCAAGGACCAGGGCGAGCTTACCGGTATCCTGAAGGAGCTGGGTTACAGCAAGGACCAGGTCTACAAGTTCTGAGCAAGGCCTTTCATAAGTTGCCCGGCACTGTCGCCTAAACCAAGCGAATCTGTTTCTCTTAGCGAAGGCATGTACCTCGCTTGTAGATCCGGCTAAACCGACTAGCGGCCAAATATAGCAGCGTGTGCTGCGTGATGATAGATAGGAAAATATAGTATTTTCAATTACTCAAGTCCTCCATCTGTTTTTGTATCTGTAGTGGCGCACAGATCCCTGATTTCTAGTGCTGTAGCCTTTAGCCATCACTGGCCAGAGAGGGCGCGCATGACCGAGCGACACTTAGGCTATGCTCACACCTTCAACTCACAAACAACGACTCACTGTGCGCCTGGCGTCTGCTCACAAGGAAAGTCAACGTCGCATACCTGTGTGGGTCCGGTCTACCGGGTATGCGACTGTATAGAGCTTGCCGTTGACCCGCGCCCTGCTCGAAACCGATACTATCGATGTTACGTAGAGGCTGTTTAGCATTCGGACCCTTGACGGCGTTTATACTCCCTTCAGGGTGAATCAAAATAGGACTTATGCTGTAAACCCAGTCGCGCATCCTTACAATCACGTTGGACCACTTGACGAACTGTTTTCCTTCAGTATCGCATCGAGCGCAGCGCGTCGTCGTCTGGGACTGCGACGGCACTCCAAGGCTCCGGTCGGGGCTTCAACCCGGCCACTCCACTGCGGGCGTATGTACTCGGCTACGCCCGTGTGCCTTGTCAGTCCATGCCGATTATAATCTGATCCCAATAACGAACGATGTAATGTTGCGGTACGCTTTCAAAACCTATAGAAGTAAGGATATCTCGAGATCGGTCCATGGATCGTATATTCTAACTCGGTTGGCGGGGTTTCGAGGTCATGATGATGGTGCCAACACCAACCAGTAGCCGCCGCGCACCGCCGCGACCTTGGAAGCCAGCGCTGGGCGGGCATGGAAGCCAGGGCCCTAGTTCGCCTAGTAGTTCGGTGTGTGTGAGACGACCGCGAGGCCAGCCCAGGGATCGGCCATGGGTAGCGGCAGTGCTCACTGCGGTCTCCGCCGTAGTAGTAGGCCTTGCAGGTGCTGAAAGCTGAGGAAATGGGTGGTCTGCGCTTCTCGGGCACGAAGGCACAGTGTCCAGGTTTTGTGCAGCTTGAGCCTTTGAGGTATTTAGTGGACACCTTGCCCCCTTTTAGCGCGCAACCCTGCGAAAAAATTCTTCTCCCTTCTCCCCCCCTCACCCCAAACCCGCCAGAACCCGCCAAAAGGCTCCCCTTCGGTTTTGTTTTTGGGCTTGCTTCCCTTCCCTCCCTTAGCTACCCTCTTCTCCAACTAGCATACCCCTTCCTCGCGCCACAACCGGCACCTCGGTTCAATATGCCTAAAAACGATTCAAAGACCGTCACAATTGATGTGGAGGAGTTCACTAAGACTCGTGACAGTGTAAGTTTTGTCTTATCTGCCCTTTCGTTTTGATTCGCGTTTTCGAGGCGCTCGTGCGCCGCGTCTGTAAACAATGAAGCTGTCGCGGCATACGGTCGGCGACTCGCCCGTTCCAGCTGGGCAACGCTATTGTTCTCTTGTGTTTATTTTCGTTGCCCCATGATATGATGCTGGTGAATTTGGTCCCAACGTCAACTTGCAACAATATACACGAATAATCATCAATCCATTTCGCGTCTTATGTCTCGCTCTTGATTCGCACAATTACAAGTGCATCATCCACTTCAGCGCAGTTGCTATTCGCAGTTCAAATCGCTTGTCGCACGTCGCTATTTTGTCTTGTCACCTCTTCTCCGCTTTCGCATGGCTTTGCGCGCCGGAATATTGACTCGTGCTAATATGCGAACAGTTTCTCGCTAAACTTGCGCAGCTCCAGTCTCTCACTTTTGAGCTGTCGCGCGCATACATCAACCACACCAATGCGGTGCTTGGTCAGGATAACGCAAATGTAGATATCTCGGCGATCACCAACACCCTCGCCGCCAGTCTCCGGGACACTGGCGTACTCGCTGCAGCCGGCACTGGTTCCGGCGCCGAGTCAGGCGAGAAGAAGAAGCGTAAGCGTCGCGCTGATCCTAACGCTCCGAAGCGCACCTTGACCCCGTTCTTCCTGTACATGCATCACAACCGGGCACGCATTGCTGAAGAGCTGGGCCCCGATGCGAAGCCAAAGGATGTCTCAAACGAAGGCACCAGACGTTGGGCCGAAATGCCCGACTCGCAAAAGGAGGTATGTGTTCGCCCTCTGAACTGTGTCTCCAGATTAGTGTGTTGCTTACGCGTGGTTAGGTCTGGAAGAAGCTCTATGCGGACAATCTCGCGGCGTACCGCGAGAAGGTCGCTGCTTACAAGGCCGGTCTTCCTTTTGATCGGGATGACAATGATAAGGCAGCCGACCAACTGCACCTAGACGTTGCCGCTGCCGAAGCATCGGATGAAGAGGAGGAGGAAGAAGAAGAGGATGAGCATGGGGAGGAAGAGGAGGAAGAGGAAGAGTCGTCGCCTGAACCTGCTAAGGAACCCACTCCCCCTCCTCCCAAGCGTCGCCGTAGCGAGGGTAAGCCATCCAAGGATGTCTCCTCTCCTGTCGTTGAGAAGAAGGGCCGAAATGAGTCGCCGGAGAAGAAGAGGCGCGGGGCAGCTAAGAAGGACAAGGAGGAGCCGCGCAAGTCTCTTGGAGGGGAGTCGAAGCGCTCGAAGAAGAAGCGCAAGAGCGATGTCGGTGGTGATGACGAATAAATTGGTTTTCAACGCAGAGGGTAGTCGTTACCTGGGGCTATTTGTATAGCAATATTACGGAGTTGGACTTGGTTTTTGTTTCGCTGCTGATTCCTGTACTTAGCTTTACTCTTTGTTTGTAGTACATCCCTATTCGAAGAGAAACTGGTTTGGCAAATCACAATCCTTGTAAGGCGACCATTCTACTTCCAAGTATATCCCGGATATAATGTTTGTCAATGGGATGAAGCATCCGCTGTCTTCATAGGCTGGAATGGGTCCTTATCAGTGGAAGCGTGACCTTATCTCCGCCAACCCCACCATACAAGCACCAACTTCCCCGGCCTTCCAATCCCACTAGAGCTTCGTTTTTAAACCTTCGCCGAAGTCCGACGGGGAGGGGCGTTCCACTCTCTTCTTCATTTCCTGGATGCCCCCGAGGGAAGTTTGAGAAGAGGAAGGTACGTGAACGGATTCTCGACGACACTTCTCACCGCAGCGTACCACCAGAATATACCCCAACTCCGCCATTGACTGCCATTGATTGGCCAAATCTTGCTCCAATCCGGGTATCGGCGGTTTTGATTTGCAGGCTGAGGAGGGGGTAAAAAAAAAAGAAAAGACGGGATACATAGGCAAGCGTGGCAATATGCACCTTATTCCGAAGGAAGTATGTTAGTGCAGTGCGGGACCTGGATTCTGGGTGTCTTTCATCATCAAATTGCTTGGACGCTTTTTACTGACTGTTCGTTGCATGAGTAGCTCGATAAGCTCGCCATCTCACAATTAGGCTTTTTGGCCCAGCGGCGTCTTGCACGTGGTGTGCGACTCAATCATGCCGAAGCTGCGGTACGTTGTGCTACTAGAAAATTGAAGAGGAGAGCTAGAACCTCGGAGAATTCATTCTGGAATGAATGTGAGCTGATTGCCGGACTAGGCATTGATTTCGTCGAACCTGCACGAGGTACGAAGTTCAAACTTATTCTTGACTTCGCTGTACTAATTTCCGGGCTAGTTGATTCGTGATGGGCAATACTCGGTAGCTGACCTCATGTCCATCGGCAAGACCATGCTGGGTCGCCGGCATGTACTCCCATCAGTCCCTTCGACCTTGGTGGAGCTGCAGGTCGAAGGCACTTTCACCACGGGCAGCTATTTAGTGACCGTCCACCACCCCATCTGTTCAGATGATGGAGACCTCGAAAAGGCTCTCTACGGGAGTTTCCTACCGATACCACCGGCTGATACATTTCCAGACCCCAATCCGGAGGATTATCTGCCTGAGAAGGTGCCTGGAGCGGTTATTCCTGTGAAGAACGCGCGAATCACACTGAGCGAGGGAAGGAAGCGGATTAAGCTCAAGGTGATGAGCAAGGGTGATCGACCGATTCAGGTTGGCTCGCATTATCATTTTATCGAGACTAACCCTCAACTGCATTTCGATCGGGTTCGCGCTTATGGGTATCGGCTTGATATTCCTGCAGGCACATCCGTTCGGTTCGAGCCTGGTGACACGAAGACTGTTACTCTGGTTGAGATAGGAGGCCATAGGATCATCAAGGGAGGCAATTCCCTTGCTTCCGGGCCGGTGGATCTTGGTCGGGCGGACGAGATCATACAGCGCCTGCAAACTGCTGGTTTTGCGCATGTTCCTGAGCCCGCTGCGGATAACGCGCTTGTTGCTCCTTTCACGATCGATCGAGAAGCGTATGCTCGGCTATTTGGGCCCACGACTGGGGATTTGATTCGCTTGGGACTGACAAACCTCTGGGTCAAGGTTGAGAAGGATTATACTCACTATGGAGATGAGTGTTCATTTGGTGGTGGCAAGAGTATCCGCGAAGGCATGGGTCAGGCATCAGGGAAGTCACACAAGGACTGTCTGGATACGGTCATCACAAACGCTGTCATTATAGACTGGTCCGGTATCTACAAGGCAGACATTGGTATCAAAAATGGCATAATTGTCGGAATTGGCAAGTCAGGAAACCCAGACGTTATGGATGGCGTCCATCCGGACATGATCATCGGCTCGTCAACGGATGTCATTGCGGGAGAAAACAAGATAGTCACTGCAGGAGGCTTCGACACACACATCCATTTTATCTGCCCTCAACAAGCACAGGAGGCACTTGCCTCTGGAATCACCACGTTTTTGGGAGGAGGAACTGGCCCATCAACCGGCACAAACGCAACCACATGCACACCCGGCCCAACACACATGCGCCAAATGATCCAAGCATGTGACCAGATCCCCATCAACGTCGGAATCACTGGGAAGGGGAACGACAGTGGCGGAATTAGCATCGAAGAGCAGATTATTGCCGGAGCAGCCGGACTCAAGCTCCATGAGGACTGGGGATCTACACCTGCAGCCATCGACACCTGCCTGGACATTTGCGAGAAGTACGACGTGCAGTGTATGATTCACACCGACACACTGAACGAATCTGGCTTCGTCGAACAAACTATTCAAGCCTTCAAGAACCGCACAATTCACACCTACCACACCGAAGGCGCCGGCGGCGGCCATGCACCCGATATCATATCTGTCGTTGAGCACCCCAATGTCCTCCCCAGCAGCACGAACCCCACCCGGCCCTTCACAATGAACACCCTGGACGAGCACCTCGATATGCTTATGGTCTGCCACCACCTGTCAAAGAACATTCCGGAAGACGTCGCCTTCGCAGAAAGCCGCATTCGCGCCGAGACCATCGCCGCGGAAGACGTCCTCCACGACCTCGGCGCCATCAGCATGATGTCCTCAGACTCCCAGGCTATGGGACGCTGTGGTGAGGTCATCCTCCGCACATGGAACACTGCGCACAAGAACAAGGAACAGCGAGGTCAATTGCCAGAGGACGAAAACACCGGGGCTGATAATTTCCGTGTTAAGCGCTATATCAGCAAGTATACTATCAACCCGGCCATTGCGCAGGGAATGTCTCATTTGATTGGGAGCGTGGAGATCGGCAAGCTCGCGGATCTGGTGATCTGGTCGCCTAGCTACTTTGGCACAAAGCCGAGCCAGGTATTGAAGAGCGGCATGATTGTTGCCTCAATGATGGTATGGAGCACTATTCTAAACCCCCCGTCCGTCTCATTCATACACTACCTAGACTAACCAGCCTCGCAGGGTGACCCCAATGGCTCAATCCCCACCATCCAACCCGTGATTATGCGTCCGCAGTTCGGCGTACGTCCCTCCCCCTTTGATTTTCTCCTTTTCATGCACTTACATATGAAAAAAGGCCTACCTTCCCAGTACATCCGTAATGTTTGTCTCACAAGCTTCACTCGACACAAACACCGTCCAATCCTACGGGCTTAAGAAGCGCGTTGAAGCCGTCAAAAACTGCCGCAATATCGGCAAGGCCGATATGAAGTTCAATGACACGATGCCAAAGATGAAGGTTGATCCGGAGAGTTATCGCGTTGAAGCGGATGGAAGGCTTTGCGATGCGCAGCCTGCGGAGACGCTGCCGTTGACGCAGGATTATTTTGTTTATTAAGCAGGGTAATACAAGTATGGAATTTTGTATAGTGGGGTGGTGACATTGACAGTTTGTTTAGGTCTAAGGTGTATATGAAGGGCCTTATATAATAATGGATGACTTTCTTTTGAAACGGGCTATAACACTAGTACAACTCAAACTGAAAGTAAGCGAGACAGCTGCAGTGTCTGCCTTCCGGATAGGCACAAATCTAAGCACGCATTTTATCCCAGTTCGAAAACCCTTCCCATTCCATCGTGCGAGCAATGAGGTACACAGCTGAAGACGGCTTGCCAGTGGTATCATGGATGTAGTCACCCTTGAAGTAGCTGCCAAAGTCTTCACAAATTGAGGGATACTGACCGCAATGACTCTCGCTTGGTGTCTTGATCGCCTGCCAGATGAATTCCTGTGGTCCTCTATTTCCCATGGGGTCAAATGGTGTTTGGACCCTTGCTGTGGACTACCTTGGTGTCCTTCTTCCGGTCCATCCCCATGTACATATGCAGGTTTTTCCTCTTAAATGGGCAATGGATGGAGAAACAAATTACTGTAGGTGACTATATGCATAATGAAGCTGCATGAAATGCTTTTGCCGCAGGGCGATCGACAGACTAAGTACCTACGTTGAGGGTGTACCACAACAGTCTAGTTCTATATACACCTGCGTATCCATGCGATATCGTGGTGCCACTTGAAATTCATGCGCTTTGGCTGCATGTCAGTCTGATCGAGTGACGTCGTCTCTTGTTAGTTCTTGCAGTGGTGTCATAGTGTCACAAACCTCCTCTTACTAACGTATAAACTGACAAGATAAGAAGTGCCGGGAATATGGCATAATTATTTCAGCCGTATATGGCACCAGTATCTACAGCTAGGAATGTTGGACTCTGTTTTGGCGTCCAAAGAAAGCCTTCATATTTCTGGGCTGTTTGCTGCTCCCCGGGGTCAATATATTTTCTCAACCCCGGCCACCTGAACGAATGCTTCATTACGGCAAGTCTGCGAGTAGCAGATCAGGAAAAGTTAACAATTATCCCCATGCCGAAGATCCTACTGTGTCTGCTCCAGTCCCTATATCCGGCGTTATTCGTAGCTTCAGTGCTAGTGAAGTCGAACCAAGCAACTTCAGGCCCATCGCTTAACAGCTCGGCTGTCCATCGGATAAAGGCGAAGAGCTCAGTTGCTTGTAGACCAAGGGAGAGACGAGATTGAAGACGCCATTAACCAGTATAATAATGCATAGTTCGATGGAAGATTCTGAGCTTTGGGTCAAATTACCGACGGCCAGAACATCGTCGCGCTCTCTTGTTGTCGATCAACGCGAGCGTCGGCTATATGAGAGTTTGCTGAGACATGGGATATAATTGGCCTCTTGTCTCGCAATTAGTCTCAATCTGAGGTGTGGCTGAGCTAGGAACCAGGTGTCGTACCTTAGGCAACCACTTTTGATGCGGGATTATTAACCGCGCTGACAGGTGTAAGTGGCGTCCACTCTTTCAGGCATGAAGTAGGATATCTCTGGAGATACGCAAAAGCAATCTACACTCCATAATATGAAAGACAAGATAACTAGTCGACACTGGAGACAGTAAGAACGGTAGTTGGGTATACGGGAGTAGCCGCTGCAATGTTCCGTACTTGCAGGTACCTGTAACTCACCGCTTCGGCGCCTGGTCACTTCCCTTGTGACGTCGGTAGCCGGCATATAAATTCCCAGATTCGTACAACCCGTTACTCCTCACAGTCCGATATGGATGCTCCTCGAGCGTCACCCCTTGTATTCCACCCTCACGGTTGAGGAATATTTGGTCCTTGATATGTCGAAGCTCCTTTCTTCGTTGTGGGCTGTACCTGGCGGACTGGAGGTTCGGGGTTAATTTGAGGCTGTACGATTGCCTACTATCTCTTCAACCATCCCACAAACTTACAATGCCTACGGTCTGTTCATTATCCCCGTGCAGTAAAAATTGTACGGTCAACCATGTCATCGACAGCGTCTGGCGCACAGGCCACATCTCCCACCACAAATCGCGAAACCACAAGAGCCTCAGTCAACGCTGCGGAGAACCCATCAACCAAGCCTCACGGAGCCGAACTGCCGCCCCGCCGTGGCCACCAAAAGATCGTTTTTACAGACCCAGTTGCTTTGCGGTACCTCGAAGAAGATCCGTCGACTGTCGTGCTGCATCGTCGTTTAACCTTGGAGGGCTATGAGATATACATTGTTGAGCAATGGGCGTGTTCAAGGATCCACCCCACCTTTGTTATCACAACATTTACGGGAGACTTGTCGCATAAAGTGGTCGCTGGAGTGTTAGGGATTCCTACGGACGAGTCGACATGGTCGCCCCGGTTGAAACTCTACTTCAATGCAGTTAAGAGGTTTCAGCTAAGAGAGAAAGCGACGGCCCTGGGCACAGTCATGGTAACAGATTTGAACTCGTTCCCATCGGAACTATCCGTCATACCTGTGCCAGATGGCGACATCCTTAAGCACCGTGAAGACTTTGTCGTGAATGAGAACCTGAAACGGTTAGGCTGTGCTGGTCGAGCCGGTTTGAAGCTCCAAGAACCAGCTCCTGCTACCGTCGCTAAATTTCACCAATTATACCGGACAAGCGAAAGAGTCCCCCTTTACAGCGCCGTGGTGGAGCTTGTCAAACAATGCCAAATCGCTTTGATGATGTTTGGTAAGCTGGCACCGGAGTATGTGGATGGCTTACTTTGCGATGTCACGGAAGATGCTGTGGGAGACTGGTGGACCGATTTCGGAATGGACCTGTATAACATCGAACCAAGCGATGGGAAGCTCGGTCCTACCACAGTAGCAGCCTTGCTAGGTACTCTAATGGGGGCTCGCAATCGGCTTCATGCGAGCGGTGCCCCTGTCGGCAAGGATACCTTTGACATCGTTAACCTCAAACGCGGAATCGGGAGTTTTCAAAAATCTCAGAAAATCGAACGGACGCGGCGGCTGGATCGCCACACTTTGGACAGATTACACCGAGTTACTGCAAAGGCAGCCAATGCTGAGGGCTGGACTGACGCGGTCAAGTCAACCATGGCTGAGCTCAGCGGGCACGGGGGCGAGATGGTTATGGGCATGGTTCGCGGCAAAGAGAAAGGGGGCATTGCCGATATTGAAACAATTGACATTGACAACTTTGCCCAACTGATCAGCGGCGAAAGAGCAAAGTGGTTATGGCGAGGGAAGCCACGAAAAAGCACTGTTGAGTCCAATGGAACCCCAGCGGCGGATATGATGTTCACCACCGACGAGCAAGGCGGGTACGTCTGGACTAGCCGCAAGCGTCATTCGCATGAGGACCTGGGCATGGAGCCCTCTTTCCAGCGATCTGAACGCTCGTGGAAACAAGCGGAAGCAGCTGGATTGCCAGAGGACAAAGATCAGAACCTCAGTAGGTTGGTCATGAAAGGCGTCAGTGAGAAGGTTTCCGACGCTCGGATAGGGTTTGGCAAGTTCAAAGACGCCGTCGGGATACCTGGCCTTCGTTCACACAAGGCGAAGGATGGCTCGGAGTTTGGTGATGCAGCGCAACTCGCTATGATGGAAAGTGAGACTGAGACAGGCCCTTGGCCTAACCACGAGGATGCTCCTTTACCCGAAACACATATATTGAATGACGGCGAGATGGGGGAACAACCGCTGAACACCGCCGACCAGCCTGCTGAAAAATCACCACCAGCAATCACAGTGGAGTCTGCTGCACCGAACGAAGATACAGAAACGTCACGCAAGGCATCCGTATCCCGAACCGACGAAGAGATGCAGGACTTGGACCTATTTAAAACGCGATCCACGGACGCATCGGGTGTTTCAGGCGATCAAGAAAGAGCACCAACTCCAGCATCCTGCGCTATGGCCCTGCGAAGACCGCATAGCTGCGACGAACTTCATTCAGATGACGATTTTGAAAGAAGAAATGAATATTGGCCGCGGCACCTATCCTTTAGCATCGTAGAGGAGGTTGTTCTTGCGCGAAAAGGACTAGCTGACCGTACAATATTTGAGAGCTCGGATGCTACCCTGGAGGAAGCCATAGTTCACGAAGACGTACTGGCCTCCGATGCGCGAATTTCAAGGGCTCGAATCCGCGACCTCGAATTAAATACAGTTCCATGGGTCGAGAGCCAAGTGTCCTCGGTTGACAGGCTGAACCACACTCTTTATGAGACTCATGAGAAGATGAGCTCGAAGTACCTCGAACGATTTGAGCTGTACCAGCAAGTTAGGGAGCGCTCTGGCAATGTACTGGCTGCGGAGCACTCGCAGCTCACTGAACATATGAAAAGAGTCGAGATGCTAGGCGCCAAGCTTGACTACGAACTGCATGCCCTAGAGACCAAAGTTGAAGATGTTGAAACCGGGCTCGGAGAATTCGAACGCCATGTCAACGAGATCGAACTGAGGGTCAAATCTCTGATACGCGGTGAAGAGAAGCAGAATTACTCGTGGCTATCTTGGTTGAGCAGATTAGGAGGTCAGTGGCAATAGTCTGAGCGTCGGTTGCGCATGCGTACAACCATCGGCGGCACCTAACAACTTCTGTATATACTGTATTATTTTATGATGTACATAATCCCGAATAGGACGGTGAAACGCACTAAGTCGTCATACGCAACAAGGCCGGCCAAGCAAGCTGATGATTTTAAGGCCAAATCACAATGAACCTGGGCAAGCCCAACTGCAGAGAAGCACAGGGTGACAACCACGAGAGTAAAAACAAGAATTCATTACACAACCGAGAGTAGAGTACACTATATCAGCACACGTAAAGGCAATCCATCACTCTTCACAGGCTTAGTCCCGCACCACCCTGCTGCTGACCAGCAACACCCTGCATCTTCTCGCTGACCTTGATGTTGACCTCGAAGAACTTGCCGACGCAGCGGTCAAGGCAGACGGACTCGCCCTTGTTAAGATCGCCCTCGCGGTAGTCGTTGGGGATGCACTTCTTCGAACAGGATTCCGATAACCTAGGACAGAATTGTGTTAACTGGAGAAAACATGAATGGCGCGCGATTTATAATTGCCAGATGTTGACATGGTAAGGTCTTACGAACCGGTTGAACATGTCTGTGATCATTTCGACTTCGGTCTCTGCGGCAGCAATCTTCTGCTCCGAGCTCATTTTGGGGGCGCCGCCAAATAGAAAAGACATGGTGAATGTGAGTTCGCGGTGGGTCTTTGAAAACTGAGAAGAGTCTGTTAGTTTGCTTCCATGCAGTAGGGTCAAGACGAAGGGTATCCTCATACTCACGAAGGGTATGTAAATGAAGATGATAGTCCAAGTTGATGCTGAAATAATGCCAGCTCCGACTCTGCGGAATCGAACTCGGAAGCTGTGGCTCACCGCCTTCGGGCGCGGCTTAAATGCTGTTCAGAGCTTTCTCGCTCCACAACCATTCGACATATTTCCCTATACCACTACTATCTAGACCTTCCTTTTCAGCTCCAATGCAGTTGATACGCCCCTGGTGGGCTTTGCAGCTGAAAGGAAGGCCTCCTCCCTCAAGGTAAGGCAACTCTGCCTTTTTTTTCCCCTCCTATCGTAAACAGCAATCGCATGATGATTCAAGTCCCTTACAGAACCGCTGCAATCCGATGTTTGGTTTCCAGGCTATGAATGCAAACGGAGCTTTAGATTCTTGATTTCTGAATTTGCTTTCTCTTGATGATTTATTTTGCCATATTCGTATAGAATATCTGCTAACCAATCTCTTAGCACCGGAACATTAATAGTACAACCCACCATGCGTATTAGGTCTTGCCGAGTAGCATACCGGACTTCTGTACCTGGGAGATGGTATAGCAAGGCCGCCTCGTCGAAGGAAGCCTCATTGGAGCAAACTCTGTCCAAAGAAGCCCTGTCCAAGAAGCAGGCTTTCGTGACGCGGCTTGCTCAAGTGACAGAGGCAACTTCGGACCCGTATCCTCGTTTTGAGACACCTGCCAACCCATTCGCTATTTCGGAGTTCATACATCGATACAGCTATTTAGCCAACAAAGAATTTGTAGATTTTGATCAAGTCACCGTAACCGGTATGTTCTGGCCTGCGATGGCTTCAATATGGACCCTTGTACTTAGATCAATTAGGTAGGGTTCGTACGTATAGATTAGCTGGGAGCGGCTTGATATTTTTCGACATCTATCAAGATGGCCATAAAGTTCAAATCCTCTGCAATTTGAGTCGCCTGGAACGGGTAGGGGTCTCAAAGCAGATATTCAAGAGATTCTATCGTATGATTCGCCGCGGTGATGCCTTTTGTATGTTCCCCATCGCAACTCCTGACCGTCCACAGGCTGAACCAGAACGCAACAGCTATAACGGGTAAACCGCACCGTACAGAACGGGGTGAGCTCTCGATTGTGGCCACCGACCTGCCTCAACTCCTCTCTCCGTGTCTGCATGATATCCCTCTCGATGCGCATGGACACGAAAACTCTCCGTATCCACGCCATGTTCAGATGCTCGGTGACCCGGCTACGGTGAAAGTCATCAAATCCAGATCTCTCATTACTCAACATATCCGCCAGTTTCTCCTAGATAAATCATTTATGGAAGTCAGCACTCCAATACTGAACGGGATTCCTGGCGGTGCAAGCGCTCGTCCTTTCTATACGTCTGCCACTGAATTCCCAGATCGACAGCTTGCCCTTAGAATTGCTCCTGAGCTCTGGCTGAAGCGCTTGGTCGTGGGGGGTTTCGATCGGGTCTTCGAGATTGGCCCGTCGTTCCGTAATGAAGGTGAGCAGTCCCTCATAGGTTCATTGAGTTCCAGAATTTAACCTGACTTATGGTGACAGGCCTAGACAAAACCCACAACCCGGAGTTCACAACCTGCGAGTTCTACCAGGCATACTCCAACCTGGAAGAGCTGATGAACACAACAGAGGAGCTCCTATGCGGCCTAGCGCAGGTTTTCATTGCAGAGTTCAACAAACGAAAGGAACCGCCTCCAACAGCCATAGATTTCACCATTCCATTCCATCGCATCGACTTTATAACCGGAATTGAACTAGGCATTGACCGCCAGCTGCCCGACCTTACAGCACCTGACTCCTTGGAACAGGTCACCCAAATTTTTACGGACCTCAAACTCCAATTACCCGAACACCCTACCCTCCCGCGTCTCCTCGATGAGCTCTGCAGCATCTACGTCGAGCCACAATGCGTTCAGCCCACATTTATCATCAACCCGCCTGAGTGTCTCTCTCCATTATCGAAGAGCTTCGTTCACCCTGATAACAACCAGCGCGTTGCTGCGCGTGCAGAACTCTTTATCGAAGGCAAAGAGATTGCGAACATGTATGAAGAGGAGAACTCGCCATGGGAGCAGCGTCGCAAATTCGAGGATCAGCTGAAGTACAGCAAGGATGCTAATGAGCCCGGAGAAATCGATGAGGAGTACCTCAGAGCGTTGGAATGGGGGTTGCCGCCTACGGGCGGTTGGGGGTGTGGTATCGATCGTCTGGTCATGCTGTTTACTAAGGTGAAGAAGATTGCAGAGGTTTTGCCTTTTGGGAATTTGAGGCATGTGACGAGACGTTGAACGTATTGTGCTTTATTTGCCTCTGTTGTGACAAATCGGGGGTAGGTGGATGATCGATCTTGTACTATAAATCTTGTACTATAAATCTTGTACTATAGTGGGATATATTCTAGTGATACCATGTTTCAGTCTGCAGAGGGTGAACCCAAGGACTTCTGTGCCATTTCTAGGGAGTAAATAGGCTACAGAGCGCGTTTCGATTCCGAGATGTTGGATATTCAGGTAGCTAAGGAGGGCGTCATGCCATAGAGTCGTGATACTACCTGGGCATAAACCTAGGGTAGCATCAAACTTGGCGGGAGTCGGAGCCGGCCGCGAAGCGGGAAAAGAGGGGGGGAATTGGGGAAGACAGTGGCTCAGAATTATAAATTAATCTTTCCTCTCGTTATCAGAAACCTTCAAAGGTCCATTATCGACTTCAGAAAATGGCGTCGAAACCTATCAAACAGGCTCAGGCAGTGACTGTCAGTCTGCAAGAGCTGATTGACGGTCCGTCTACCTACACACCACAATTTTATACATCTATGAATACTGCGGGGTACAACGCTAAAATAAGAGCCTTCCAGGCACCGTTTCCTTCGACACTCTCACCGAAGCCTTCGGCCCCTCCTCGCTAGGGATCATCGTTGTCAAAGGTCTCGACCCGAAATTCCAGCATCTTCGTGCGCAAGTTCTCTCCAACGCGTCGTATCTTGCTGCGCTCGAAAACGATGAGCTCGGTACTCAACACTCCACTCCGCCTCCTTCATCAACCCCGCTAAATTCTTGATACGCAGAATCCCTCACCTCCCCCTCGGCTAAATACCTGATCGGCTGGTCCTGCGGCAAAGAAACCCTGAGATCAGGGCACTTCGACACACTCAAGGGTTCCTACTACGTGAATTGCGCGTTCTACAAGGACCCGTCTTTGCAGGGCGCGCCGTCTGACGAACACCCCGATCTCCCCGAGTACACGGCGCCGAACATCTGGCCTAACTCTCAGAAGTTGCCGAACTTCCGCAGCGGACTTGAGGAACTGTGCAGGTTGATCATAGATACGGCGGTGCTGGTGGCTAGGGCTTGTGATCGGTATGCGGAGGGGAACATTGAGGGGTATAAAGCGGGTTATTTGGAGAAGGTTGTTAGGGGCAGTTTGACGACGAAGGCGCGGTTGCTGCATTACTTTCCCGCGCCGGATGGTGCTCATGCTGAAGAGGCTCGGAAAGATGAAGATAATGAGGAGGATGACGACTGGTGTGCAACGCACCTCGATCACGGGTGTCTGACGGGTCTTACGTCTGCGATGTTCGTCGACGAAGATGCGCACCCGCCTGCCTCTTCTTCTGCTACCTCGCACCTCCCTGAACTACCTGCGTCTCCGGACCCGAAAGCCGGACTGTACATTCAGTCGCGCACGGGGGAGGTGGTCAAGGTGAATATCCCCAAGGATTGCCTGGCGTTTCAGACGGGGGAGGCACTACAGCTGATCACGAAGGGCAAATTCCGCGCCGTGCCGCACTTTGTGAAGGGGGCAAAGGTGCCCAAGGGACAGGGGAAGATTGCGCGGAATACGCTGGCTGTCTTTACGCAGCCGAATCTGGGAGAGGAGGTGGAGGAAGGGAAGACGTTTGCGGACTTTGCGAGGGAGGTTGTTGAGAGAACTTATTGATCTCTCTGCCGAGGAAAGCGCATAGTTGGAAGGGTACTGTATATAGTGATGTCTAATTCCAATTTCGAAGTCAATAGCTTCAATGCAAAAATACAACCTAATAACTGCCCAGGACTAGAACAATGCATTTCCTCCTGTGAAATATGCTATGCGTTCTATATACGAGTTGCCATCATAAATATCTTTGCTACAAGCTTTACTCGTCAAAGTTGCTCCCCATACTATGCTTCGAAGGCTACGAACTTGACTCAGCGTCCCTTTTTGAACTCTTTCCAAGTGTCTGGGACATAGTTGCCGTATCCTGTCTCTTCAATGCCACCTCTGAGCCGGCTGATGCGCGTAGTACAATCCCCCTCTGACGCACTATCTTCGATCTCCGCTTTCACATTCACTTTCGGGCGGCCTGGGAACCTGTTGGGCGACTCGGATTCTTCCGAAGATTCCTCTTCCGAGCTTACAGGGTTACTTGTGTCTACAGCCCCGAGGCTGGCACTAACAAGCTTGCTGGTCTTGCCTATCTCCTCGAGGCCAGCGCTGTCCGTTTTCATCGACGGTCGACCACATTCAGCTGATTGTTTCGCATCCCGGAAATCAGCCTGGCTGGCGGTGCCATCGACGATCCTGAGGTTGGCCCTCCACATCTTCACGTCCCTTGTTTCGCTATAGTGGCCGACATCTTCGCCATTTAGTGACTCAATACCAAGTGTTTGAGTGCGGAAGTCGCCCCAGAACCAGGTTTTGCCCTCAGGGATACGCTCATCGACATTTCTGGAGTATTCTCTCGCGCGCAGGACGCCTGGCAAGTCGTACCCGAGCGAGAGAGAGTTGAATAGCAGCTTCATGGCATCTGGCTCGTAACAGCGGCCGAGTATCATATCGTGAGATATGTTAACAGTTGCCCCAGAGTGCAACTCATACCAATCTCCATACCCGCCCATTCCGACGGTGTTAAACACGTCCATTACCTCCTGTAGTGTGAGAGGTGAAAGAGGCCGAGCTGGTGGTCCGTTCGACAATTGGGCTCGTTCCAAGTTAGTTGTGTAGAGCCTTCCTGAAATGCGGACCTGGTATTTTTCGGCAAGCTGCTTAGACTTTGGGTCTTCGTCGCACTCAATCAGTTCCAGTCTAATCTCATTGATCACCATTACGTCCACAACTGGTGGTTTCTGAAGGTTGCCTTTTTCTCTGTAGCCTTTTGGTTTCAGACGAACCGCATCCCCAACAACAAGGAGTTCCGCCCCTATGAAGATGCCCCGACAATAAATCGACGCATTAGGCCACGTGCCTCTGAAACGGTATTTATCGAGCAAACTGAATGATGACATGATAGTCATAGCGTGCTCAATTGAGGGGTGCAGCTTCTCGCGCGGAGTGCCCTGCAAAAAGACTTCAAAAGCGTTGTAAGGCTTAATGCATTTCAGAGCGACATAGCTATAATGTAATGAGTAACTTTTGTCGGTGCCATTGGGGTCAGGAAGAGTTTCAACGCGAAAGCCGGAATAGTTTAAATCCCACTTTTTTTCAGTTCTTTCCACAAGATCCTGAAGAACTGTTTCTTCCGTAGGAAGCTGACCAACAACCCCAGCACGCCACTGAGGTTTCTTCACGTATTTCTTCTTTATCGGAGAATATATCTCTATGCTTTGGTTCACGGGGTTCCACACCAAGTCCCCGTCAAAGTCAGGAGTCCATAATACGAGCTCTCCAAGACGGGGTAGATATGAGGGGCGCACGTCGAGTGTTTCCAAGTACTCGTCCATTGCAGCTCTCTCAGCCCTCCAGTCCATGCTCGCCGGTTCCGAGATCTTATAGTCCGCTTCCCCTTGTTGCTTCAGCTTGGTGATGGCTAACTTGAACACATCCGGAGTGCCTTCACTGTCAACTACAATAAAACCTGGCTTTCCTGGCGGCCTCCCGGGTCTACCAGTTCCTGGAGGTCGTCCGGAACCTTTAAGGCGCGGCCTACCACGAGGCCTGCCACTACCTGGGGGCCTTCCTGGAGGTCTTCCAGATGGTGTTGCATTTGGCGTCCCAGGCGGTTTCCCAGCGGATCTTCCGGCAAGTCTTCCGGGAGGCCTACCGCGTCGAGCAGTTCCCGTAGCGACGTCTGAAGTCATTAGAATTCAAACATGGTACATTCTTTGAGACTCAAACCTTTCTGTCTTTTTTCTAGCTTGGCGCATAGTTCACAAGGGCATTTTGTAGTGCCCCCTGTCATTAGGTAGTAGAAATGTGGGAAGAAAGTTATTGTGGAAGAAAAGTACTGGCCAACTGGATGACCATAAAGGAATCTGTCACGCTGTGACCCGGGTTAGCTCACCAATACACTCAAGTTTCTGACCAACTCACTGTACTTGGATCCGATTTGCGTGGCCGATCGAAAACCGCATAGCCGTCTGGCAATTCATCAATGAAGGCAGTCACACCTGGAGCTGTCAGCATCAATGGTCCATATCAAGGCTCTCTAGAGACTGCAATAGCAGTATCGCAACTTTTTCAAGGTAGTTGTGGAAAATACAACATATTCCCAACCCGGAAATTGGAGAGTTGCATGGGCAAAGGGAGTGGTAACATTTAGGGATACTCCTAGAATCAGAGAAGATATCCCATACTTACCTGATGCATAAGCACCGGTTTCCTTCAGCCACAGCTCTGCGAGTTTCTGCCTGTAGTAGCTATCATCGGGTCTTCCGTACCTCTCTTCAGTAGGCCACGTCGACGAATCACCATCACTGAAAGAATGATTGATTGGAATTACCACAACGTGCCCATCATCGTCTCCCGAGTCTTGCTGCATGATATTGAGTTTTGATGTTTGTTGGATATTTAATTCGTGTTCGAGGGGTGCCAGATCTGTGGATTTACAAGATGGAAACCCATGAAAATCCCTACTCTCAAATCCTTTCTATCATTATTAGGAGAAAACAGGATAAAAAGAGCATTATTGTGAAAAAAATGTGGTGAGGTCTTTTGCCATTGTATTAGGGAAAATGAATCGAGAAGTGAAGCCTTGTCACAGACGAAGAACCCAGTCACGTGTCTCAATAGCAGTGATACGGAGAGGGCAAACGTGACATGCAACAAGGATAGATGGGACAAGAACTGCTTGTATAAGATATGCTAAATCTCATGGCATATAATTCATATAAGAGTTCCATTCAGCTATACGTTCTAGTTACCAGCTACTTCAACCTCATCCTTTGCTGCTTTGAGATCCTCTTCATATGGAGACGGCGCAAGCTCTCCATGATCGACCCAGACCTTTTGGAGCTCGTCTTCAATCTCCTGTCGTCGTCTCTTCCATTCGTCAACTTTGTTGAGACGCATGCGAATCTCCTGAAGTTCCTTCTCTACACCGAGTTTCTCCTTGGCAGTTCCGATCCTTTCAAATTGCCATTGCTCCCCCTCGGAGCCCACACCAATAGTAAGATTGAAGGTGTGATACTTTTTCAGCGAGGCGCGCGTAGAGATGGTAATAAGTGTAATCCCTCGTTCTTTAGCTTGTTCGTATAGTAGTCCTTCCACGTCGGAGGAGACGGCAGAGGTTCCTTCGTCGAGGAAGGCATAGCGAGGTTCATGGTAGAAAAGCCGCGCCATGGCCATTCGCTGCTTTTCGCCACCGCTCAGAACATCCTTCCACTCTTTGCGAGAGTCCCACCCGCCTTCGCGAGAAGGGAGGTAGCCAAGGTGGGCATCATCGAGGATTTTCTGAAGGGCTGATTCTGAGACACCTGCATCTCGCATGTCGATTTCAGTGTGAGGATATATTACCTGGTCTCGAAGGGTTCCGACACTCAGGTATGGTCGCTGGGGGAGGAACATGATCCCGTCAAGCCCGAACCCTCTCGGACGGCTGACAAGACCACGGTAAACGGGCCATAGACCAGCCACAATACGCGCGATGGCAGACTTGCCAACTCCATTAGGACCGGAAATGAGGAGGTGATCGCCCGAATGTACAACGAACGAGAGCGACTGGAGAAGTTCGTCTCCACCTCGGGGATAAAGAGACGGCGCAATGACAGGAACCTGTTCAAGGCGTACCCCATCAAACCCATTGTGAATCGTTCCTTGGACATCCTCTAGCGAATATAACTCTGAACCAGCGTCATGCGGTGGGTAATAGGCATTTGCATGGACCCTGTGAAGGGCGGATACGAGACTATACACCCGTGAGGTGTAGCCAGCCAGTTCAGAAATGTCTTTGATGCTGTACATCATCCGACCCCCGGCGTCAGCCAGAGACAACATCAATCGCTTGTTTGTGATGAACTCCTTCATACGACCACGTTCCCGCCCGCTAGCTTCAGATGTGTCTGCCAGCTCCATGGCGCCGCCTAGACCGCCCCATGCAGGAAGGAAAACCGGTAAAGAGGTAATCAAATACCCAAATGCGGACCAGGAGTATTTGAGAATCACATCTTCAAGCATGTTATAGCGGATCTTTAAACTGTAAATCCCTTCCATCCATCGCTGAAGGTCCTTAAAGCTTCTGGCAAGGAACACACGCTCGATATCGGCGCCGCCATAGAACGATATTTCCTCCGCATTTGCGAGCAATCTCGAATGCAAGCCCCTAAAATCCCCTTCTTTCTTGCCCTCCACAGCTTTCAATTTTCCAAATGGTGGCGAAAGCTTCCGCAGGACAACAGCAGTGCTAAAGTATCCAGTGAGAATCCCACTAAGGGCTAATGGCCCCAACGAGCGGTAGAGTTGGTAGTTGAAAACGAAAAGATCCACTAAAGGTTTCCCCATAGAAGAGTAGAGTGCTGCTGCAGCTGAGCAAAACAAAGTGAGATCCTGAGTGATAAATTGATCAGGGCCTTGGCCGATGCTACCGTCAAGGTTCATCAGCTTATAGTAGTTATTGTCCGCGGTCAGGTAAAGATCGTGAATATATCTCGTGAGGCGAGTTCGAAACGCTATGGACACCTTTGACTGAAGAAACTTGATCATAGCGTTGGTGTATGAGGCGAGCGTGCCTATGCCGCACCATTTGACAATACCCCAGGTAAAGGCCCGCCCTTTCCCCGCGACGAGATCCCTGACAATTTCACCATCAAGCCGTGCGATCAACAGTGACAAATAGGTGCGTAGAAGCAAGAAGACCCCGTGGCTCATCAGGAGCCCTGTCTCTTTGCTATTCCATCGCGGCACCATAATACTCCAGAGACTCAAGAACTGGTGAAGGAAAGCGAGGTTCAAGCCGGGCTTCGTGGTTGGCGGTGGTATTCGGCCTAATGAATCTTCATCGCCCGTCCGAGCGGATGCCGGCGGGTTCAAGAACAGCCTTCGGTGTGCGTCGAAAGTTGTAGGTTTCGTAGGGTATATTTTGACCTTGGAGGTCAAAGAGTCCTTATATGGTACATATATCGTGCGAGAACCATCCTTCCCCCTTATTCCAGAGTTACGCCGCAGTAACCGTTTCCCTCGAGCGCGCTCGTTTGCTCTTTCTCGGAACCAGTTATAGCCTCCATAGCCAGTTCCCACGATCGAAAGGAGAAGGGCAATTATCGCGAGGATTTTAGCAGTCTTTGACGAACGCCTGAATTTGCCTCGGAGCAGATTGGTGTAATAGATATATAGAGTCAGAAGAGGATCTTGCTTCTGTCGAAGCGTTGATTGAGCAGCCATCGCGTCCCCCAATAAAGCATAGGGAGCTCGTCGTCTATTATTCTGCTCCTTCCGACAGGTGACAGTCTATACCAAGCCGTTGGTGGCCATCGAGACGCAGGCATCAGCAAGACGCGACGGATGAGACTGTAAAATGCATGAAAAGTCGTGTGAGTCGGTGCTGACGGACGACGATTTAGAAGTTGGTAGACGTCGAGCCGGCAGATCACATTACGCTGAAGATGACGAGGGTCGAGGAGTTCCTTGCATGTGAACGACCTCGGGCCCCGAACGTGGAGACTATGGAGAGCACTTGGCGGAGCGCCCACCCCTCACGTGCATTCTACCCCAGATGAACATAAAATATTGAAGACATAATTGGGCTCTGTAAATATTTGCTCAAAAGAAAGCATTAGTTCGTGATTGGAGTTCCCCTGCCTGCCCGTAGTACGTTTGGTCTGTCCTATACTCATGGTAGGACGGTGAGTACAGCGACCTGAGGTTCCAGTCAGGAAAATAGTTTGGAGTACAGTAAGCCTATCAGTTGCACAGGCAAACGGGTTCTGCATATGGAGTAGATGCATATGGTGGCCTTTTAAACAGGGATCTGTCCGGGCTTATATCAGCTGGGGCAAAGACAGCCGCTTTTCCTAAAGTCTGGAGTCGCTTCGTAAGCCTTCAGTCTACCGTCAGTTCAGAGTGAGTGCAACAACAAACATCAGAACTAGAAAGAAGCAAATTCCTGGTCTCTCGTCCTTCGTCCAATCAGAATCTCCCAGTGGGATTCCGTTCCTCAAAAGCGGATCTGCTCTTGTAAATCACATCTCCCTGGTCGCTGGCGGCTATCTGGCTGATGTGATTTGGCCGACCCCAGCTTTCCGCAGCCACGACTCGACTCTTCTGCATCACTTCGCTCAGCCCTGCATTGCTAGTAGTCCAGACCGGAGCTTCCAAGTCATTTGCCCTGTGGTTAATTCCCCTTTCCCGCTACTCCGGATGGATTATGTGATTACCCCTTTCCATCTTGGTGCCCTATGCGACTGTCAGCCTCTCATATCGCCTGGTCGTCGCTTTATAGCAGTGTAGATAGTCAAATACGAGGCCGATCAATCCGGCAAATGTTTTCCCGGTGTTTTCTCCCGGAGTTGTTCGTTCTCCTGTTGTAACCTGTAAGCCTGCAACAGACGGGGATAATAATAATAGCTTCGCCTTGACCTACTTTTTCATTTTCTAAACCAGTCGAATGAGCCTGCACTATTACTATTATTGTTGCTCTCTTACTTCTACCCAATCTCACCGCATCATCTTTCCTCCGCAGATTCACCACTTACACTGCGAGTTTATAGAGCTGCTACAAGGTACGCCCGACACCACGTGACGGTCACCCAGACTTCCTCTGGATCTGACCTTCAAAGCCAACCTGCGACAATACTCCAAGGCAACTTGCTTGGCCATATATCTCCTTTTCTCTCATTTTACCACCTAGGTTAACTTGGAGAACTTTGCGACACCTCAACAAGAGCCGGTGCTGAGCATTATTATTGCAGGCGGCGGCGGTGGTGGTGGTCTGTGGCCAAGAGCTGGTTCAGCCTTAGGTAACCCAACTCACCCACGGACGGCTTGCTTGCCTCCTCCCATCCATCCTCATTCAGGACCGCTGAATCCAGGAGGCGTCCCTTCACGCACCCTCTTCGCCGCCCTTCCCCTGGCGGATCCCTGGTGGCATTTTGAGTGTGTGCTTCCCGTTCTTTGACTCAAAACTCAAACGCCTGAGTGACTTTCCTATCGATCTCTCGTCGTGTGTCGGTATCTTTCCCTCTTTGCCCCCAATGTTCGGCAAGAGTCCAGAACGAAGTCCGCCTCCGACGACTTCAAAGAGCACAGAACAGGTGCCAATGCCTACCGCGACAGGCTCTTTGGAGCCAGGTATGTTTCTTGTCCCTCATTTCTAGTATTCATTGATATTTCTCATTCGTCAATTAATTCTAACATCTTTTTCCCCCGTTTAGGTAATGAATCGCCATCTCAAGGCCGATCCGCGACAACAGATAACTCGTCCCTGGCTCCTCGTCCCGACCTTTCTGAGAAAGATCAAGCACCGTCTGTACCTGTCCAAACCTCCGAAGCCGCACCCACCGCCGTTACTACTGATGCTCCAAAAAAACACCATCGCCTTTTACCCCTACCATCGCGGACATCCCTAAAAGCGGATAGGTCATCAACGTCTGATAG
This sequence comes from Aspergillus foveolatus, assembly GCF_047715535.1. NCBI lineage: Eukaryota > Fungi > Ascomycota > Eurotiomycetes > Eurotiales > Aspergillaceae > Aspergillus > Aspergillus foveolatus. Next base: position 207,965 of record NW_027396075.1, read on the forward strand.
GACTCAAGACGGACCACATGACGGATCTGAGAACACACTTCGTGGCTCGCGGAGGAGCCTTCTGAGGGGCCGAAGGGATAGAAGCAGAGGAAGCAGCATGCGGTCCAAAGAGCAAAATCCGGACGAGCCTAGTCTGGAGGAAAACAAGACTGCTAGCCCTGATGTGCACGATCAAACAAGATCGGACAAGGCTTCCAAACCCTCGCGCAAACTCTTCGCCTTTCTGAGCTGCTGTTCGTCATCTGATGTCGACCCTGAGGACGGTTCTATTCCTCCGAAGAAGACCCCCACACGGTTATCCGTTGTTCAGACTCAGCCAACGCCGGAGAAAGCAGATGTCAATGCGGCCGACTCGAGTACGGCAGAGTCCAAGACGCCGAGTTATTTCAAGGACGAGAAGCCCAACTTGAGAGTAATTTCCGACAAACAATCATCACATGAAGAGGGTGCTGCGGAACAAAGCTCGCAATTTGATGGAACAAAAACGACGCCGGTTATACCTGAGTCTGTTCAAAATCAATCTTCATCAAGCGCGGACAATGAAATCCGAGTGCCGGACACACAATTGTCGATCCAGCCGGCGATTGTCGCCGCTGAGCCCACGACGATCGAGGAATCAGAGGAAAATACAAATGCGGATGAGAATGCGGCGGAAGGCCAGGAGACGGAGAACTTTGAGGCGTCCGCTCAACCTGCTGTGACAGAGGTTGAACAGAAGCAACTTCCACGAGACGACGAGGCCGTCAGATTACCTCCTCCCCCGCCGTTAGGCAAACAGCCAGAAACTTCCGTGCAGGAGAGAGCGCAGCAATGGTTACTGCCCCCGGCTTTACCACATCTACGAGATCGCAAGTGCTTGGTTCTGGATCTCGACGAGACATTGGTGCATAGTAGCTTTAAGGTTAGAATTCTTCTGTTTCTTTCTCAAGTTCTCAGCTGACAGTGTGATTTGAAGGTTCTTGAACGTGCTGATTTCACCATTCCTGTGGAGATTGAAGGCCAGTACCATAACATTTACGTGATTAAACGGCCAGGAGTCGATCAATTCATGAAGCGAGTTGGAGAACTGTATGAGGTGGTTGTGTTCACAGCATCTGTTTCAAAAGTAAGTCATTGCTGCACCGCAGATCAGAGTGATATTAATCCGCTTAGTATGGCGATCCTCTGCTGGACCAATTGGACATTCATGGTGTCGTCCACCACAGGCTGTTCCGGGATAGTTGCTACAACCACCAAGGGAACTACGTCAAGGTCAGCACAAACGGCACGCACACATTCAAGAATAACTATTGACTGTATATTAGGATCTCTCCCAGGTTGGCCGTGACCTCCGGGACACTATTATCATTGATAACTCCCCAACGTCCTATATATTTCACCCTCAACATGCGATACCCATCAGCAGCTGGTTCTCTGACGCCCACGATAACGAGCTTCTTGACCTTATTCCTGTTCTCGAAGACCTTGCCGGTACCCAGGTGAGAGACGTTAGCCTGGTTCTCGACATCACACTATGACAATTGTAACTTCATTGCGCGCGACATACCTCGAACGGCTGGACTCTCCTCTTGTTTGCTTCCTATGTCCGGCTACTGCTTTACTTTGACAAGCTGCACGGGGCTGAAGACATTCCTCCACCTTCTTATCCCTGCCTAGATGCATTGGGAGTTTCAGCACTTTGGCTTTCGAATCTGTCAAGGCGAGTGGAAGCGCTGCCTGATTATATATGCTGGCGTGCTCTTTCTATTTTTCCCCCCAACAGCCGGTTGTTTCCTGTACACGCTCCTAGCGAGCTGATACCTTACCCGTTGTTTCTTTATGTATCTGTCCCCAAAGAAAGTTACCCCTTTTTGCGTTGCATTTTCGCAGGCGTCTGTCTTGGCTATCAGCTGAATTTTTGCTGATCTTATGTATACGCTGTTCGATTTACATTCCCTTGTGCTTGGCTTTTTTTTTTCCCCTTATAACAGTCTTTTGCCCCATTTTGTCTAACCCACGCCCCAAGAGGGCTCGACTTGATCATCTCATCGAATTCCTTACTACCTCTGTATCTGTGATCCCTCACTCTCCCGCAACCGACCGTTGTCATCTTATTGGCCATGATCTTTATTTCCCCTTGATTTTGATTTTGGAGGCTTCACAAGCGACTCGCATCTGCATCCATGTCTCCCATACCCGTGTCACAGTTTTTGATACTTTTCCATGGTATCCCATCAACACAGACTTCTCGATCATGGTGGCTTGCATGTATATGTACCACAGCAGGGCGTGCTGTACATAAGAAGCGTTCATCGTTTACAATACAGCTTTATATCTCTTATTAGTGTAGATAGGCCTGCATTATTTGTTACTGCAAAACAGTAAGCAGTGGTCGACTATTTGAGGCCGAGCATGATGCGCGCATGATTCGACGAGCCTCGTCCCGCCTTCCAGGTAGTTCCGACAGGAGCTCTTCCCTTCCCTGTCACCTCCCCGAACCTTGTCAAAATACTCGTCTTGGTCTATTTTTCAAAGTGAATTTCTTGTCTAAGAAGTGAAACTTCAGTGAATGACCTGCCGTTAGATTCGTGCTCTAGCAGTTACTCCCCTTCCAACCATCCCACCGCCCGCCCCTCCCCCGCCGAATCCTACCATCATGAAAGACAGCAAAGGCTGGGATGGGAAGCTACGCGTTGAACCCAAAGCGACAATAACAAACCCAGAGGCCCTAGAGGACCCGGATTACTCAGATTCGGATGCGCCTCCTGTCGAGGAGATTGAGGCGGACGAAGGTGAGCTATTATTTGGATTACGTCGCATTCTAGCGCGGAGAAAGAAAACCTCAAAACTAACATGCTCATTTACATCAGATTTATTAGAGGATGAGGATAAGGACGTCGAAGTATGCTGCGCTCTCCAAAGCAATAACAATAAACTTCAAAAGCTGATGGGCCCCTAGGACATCGACCTGGTACATTGTCGAATACACTCTATCCCGGCTTTGCGGTTGGAGCGATTCACGAAGCTTCAGGTGCGGCCTACAACATACCTTACTTGAGCGATATACGTTACTGATTATTCGTTGGGGATTAGCGATTATGCCTGCGTCAAAATCAAATATCACGGATCGAATTACCCCCTAGCCTCGGCGAAACACTACAAGAGTTGGATCTTTACGACAATCTCATATCGCACCTTAAAGGGCTTGATGATTTCCATAACCTAACTAGCTTGGATTTGAGCTTCAATAAGCTCAAGCACATCAAGAATATCTCGCACCTAGTCAAGCTGAAGGACCTCTACTTTGTGCAGAATAAGATCTCGAAGATTGAAGGGCTTGAGGGGTTGACGGAAATAAAGAACTTGGAATTAGGGGCTAATAGGATTCGAGTGAGCTACCTTAGTACGTTCATGATATCGGCTTTTTAACATCACTATAGGAAATCGAGAACCTTGAGACATTGAGCGCCCTAGAGGAGCTTTGGCTTGGGAAGAACAAAATCACGGAAATGAAGAACCTCGACGCTCTAACGAACCTTCGCATCCTTTCTATCCAATCAAATAGACTCACCAGCCTAAAAGGCCTCTCATCGCTCAAGAACCTGGAAGAATTATACGTGTCGCATAACGCTATTACGGATCTTGCGGGCTTAGATTCGAACACTGCCCTTCGCGTGCTAGACTTCTCGAACAACCAAGTTTCAAAACTGGAGCACTTGTCCCATTTGAAAGAACTGGAAGAGCTCTGGGCATCCAATAACCAGCTCTCGAGCTTTAACGAGGTGGAGCGCGAGCTAAAAGATAAGGAAAACCTAAAAACGGTGTACTTTGAAGGGAATCCGCTGCAGACAAATGGGCCGGTTGTGTACCGGAACAAGGTGCGCTTAGCCATACCGCAAATTATGCAGATTGATGCTAGTAAGTGCTCTACCACTGTTTTGCCGTTATCACTGTCACTGACAAATTGCTAAAATTTAACAGCGTTTGTACGAGTTGCTTGATGAGTGCTGTCAATGATAGGATAGCGTTTGATAATGCCTAATATAGGAAGAGTATCTGTAAAGTGGACGCTCCTTGATTCTGGTGAGGTATAAAATACCACTTGCGTTATTCTATCATGAATATGGGATCTCAACCACAAATCCTCGCTTATCCGTAATCCATGGGGGTGAGAGCTTCTTTCGAGGTGCAAGTGGCACTGTTGGGCCTAGTAAGCCAGGAATAGGTAGAGACGGGCATGTCTAACAGCCTGTTTAGAGTCATAACCCTGTCTCGAGCATGCAGGGCGTTTGCTTCCCAAGGTCGAAATGACGCGCTGCTCCTACAGGCCAGTGAGTCTCATGTTCGATCTTAGCCAGTCCTGAGTTGACTGGCATATAATACCACTCCTCATCCATTATTTTGCTTTTCCTTCTCTTCTCTTTCCGCCTGCATCTCCCTCACCTTCTCAGCTATCATCTTCTCCAACGGCAGGTCTCTTAGAGTCTTTTCCAACTCCTCCTGGCTCTTAGACGCTTCTATGGTCTGTTCCTCTGTAGAGTTCCCTTCCGCTCTTGGACCTTGACCCAACCACCATAATCTCATCAAGGACGCAGCTTTTAATCGGCGTATCGACTCCTGCGTCGACTTCGTCTTCTTCGGGTTTCCAGGCTTCTTACTCGCACTCGGAGTATCAGCCAAACCATGCAGTTTCTCATCCAGCTGCTTAATCAAATCTTTATAAACAGTATGGTCGGTTTCCTGCAGGAACGGGCCGTAGTAGGGGTTTCGAGACATAATCTCTAGGTGATCAACTGGGTCTTGCTTTATCGTGCATTCGATATTACTATGAGCTCCGGCATCGGTATTTACTTCAGCCGTAGCGTTGACGCGTGCAGCATTGGGGTTTGTCGCGTCATTTCTGGCTTGTGGTGATAATGGTGAAAGGTCAACATGGAGAGGGGAGGAATCGAGTGCATTTCGCGCCGCTAGCGGGGTGTCGAACATTGCGTATATTCCGAAGTCCGCGCCATCGCATTTTCCCGCTGTCTGTGTTGACAGATTTTCTCCCTTTTTCTGTATTCGAATGAAATAAGACGCATTAGCTTTCGCATTCGGCATGAATTTCGTTTTTGGCTTGTCCTTCGAACTCTCCCTACGCGCCAAACAAACCAACCATTCAAGAGCTCAGAAGCCTAAAATTCCGGGCTTGGGCTCACCATTAAGTCTTGTAGGTGTTTGTTGCTTGTGCGGAAAAGCGTCGCGTTGCGGAAGTGCACGACTTCGCCGAATTTCTGCAGCGCGGCGAGGATGAGGCGTGATTCAGCAAGGCTGCGGGTTGCTCGATTGGTTGTTATGTGAACGGTGCGCTCTTGGACTTGTTGCAGATTTTTGACAAAAGACATCTTGTTCGTTCTTCATGAATTTAGTTGATGTATAATGTGAAGAAGAATAGTAGCTGGTTGTGGTTCGCAACCTCGGGGATGGTGTCTTGGCGTTCCTGAATATTAAAGGTTGGACTATAAAACTTGTTTGGTTCTATCTTCTGGTCTGTTCAGTATATGTCATAGGGACGTCTACTTGAGTTTTTATGCTAGGTGGTCATGGCTATGGCTTTTAAAAATGAATTGATGTTTTTCTAAACTTGCATTGTATGTGATAGTGAAACCCATTCTATCCTTAGAAGATAGTGATTGGCAGACCATACTATGAATTGTTAGCAAAGAGACCCTCAAGAAAACATCCTTCCAACAGGCACTCACATTAGGAGGGTCATTGAACCGCAGACCCTTATCCAAATCACTAATAGCCTTCAACTCCCCATCTTCAAGATCGAACCCAACGACATCCAGGTTTTGCAGCAGCCTTGCCGGGTTGTTACTCTTCGGGATCACCGCAATTCCCCTCTGTGTCGCCCACCTCAACAGCACCTGCGCGGGAGTCTTCCCGTGCTTCTGTGCAATATCCTTGATGACTGGGTGCTCAAAAAGCGGCGGTGCTCCTTCCGCCTGTTTCACCGACAATTCCAGGAAACTCAAAGGCCCAAACGACGAGTACGCCGTAACAGCAATTCCCTCACGCTGCGCAAATGCCACAAGCCGCTCCTGCGTAAGGTATGGGTGGTGCTCGATCTGCAGTGTCGCAGGCCGGATCCGCGCATACCGGAGTAGATCCAGCAGCAACTGCGCGCTAAAGTTACTGATTCCAATACTCCGCGCAAGACCCTTATCAACAAGACTCTCCATTGCTGTCCACGTCTCCTGGATAGTCGCCTTACCCAATTCGACTTTCCCCTCAGCGTTCTCCCAGCCGGGCGGGTAGCGGACTTCGGGGTCAACGTATTTCAGCGAGACGGGGAAGTGCACGATGTACAGGTCGAAGTAGTCGATTCCCCAGTCGGACAGCTGCTTGCGCGCGATAGGCTCGACGCGCTCGCCATCGTGGAAGCTGTTCCAGAGCTTGGAGACGATGAAGAGATCCGAGCGTTTCACGATGCCCTCTTTGATGGCGCGGGCGACGCCCTGCCCAGCCTCAACTTCGTTGCCGTAGTCTAGCACGCGTTAGCTGTTGTTATTCACTGATTCGGATTGGGCTATTTTAGGGAGGTGTACCGCACGCGCCGTCAAACAGACGGTATCCAGCCTTGATAGCCTCGTAGACTTGGTCTGCGCAAGTATCGTTGTTAACCTTCCATAGGCCGAAGCCTACGAGGGGCATGTCGTAGCCGCTGTTGAGTTTGACGGTGGGAGTGGACATCTTGAACTGCAGGTGTAGATAGTCTTGCTTAGATGGAGAATAAGAGTCAGGAAGAGCTTATGAGAGAACGAGGATACGCCTCGCGAAAGATTGTTTTACCCCTCATGACCCCTCCGTACCGAATGGGTAAAGTGAACACTGAAGAGTATGATTGCGACTCGCGAGGAGGCTAAAGTGACCGGCTGTATGCGCGGTGGGTATGGAGTCGCCGGCTAAATTGGTCGCCGGATAAATTGGCCGTTAGTCAGAATCACCCCTCGCTCAATTCCCACCTGTGAGAGCGAGGAAGAAAGTCTTGGGAGGGCAAAGAAAAGAAATTCGGATCAATTCATTCAATTAGACCTTAGCAAACGGGAATAAAGCCGTGGAGTTTTGAAATGAAGAATGAGTATATTAAGGCAAAGCATGGATTAAAGTGCTCCACCATTATAGTACAGGAAAATATCAGGATAAACGGAAAGAGGGGCAGGGAATCATAGAAGACAATAAACCCAAGAAAAAAAATAAAAAAGAAATAAAAAAGAAAAAAAGAAAAAGAAAAAGAAAAAGAAAGACCGTAAAAAATTATATATTTTTGCAGCCATGGTTATCATTATGACTTTAAGAGGTTCTCCCCTGAGCAGATGGAGCCCTAGTATCACCTCTTCTGTCTGTTTCGTAGACAAGGTAAAGGAGGCTAGACAGCCTCAACCGCAGTATGTTCAGCATATGCCGAAGACGTATGTTCGGGGCCCGCCCCATTCATATTAGGATCACCAGATAAACCTCCAACAATTCCAACGAGATCATCCGAAGGCAGTAGCCCTTCGAAGCTGTGATTCTGGTGCGGCTCGCGCGATACCGTAACGGAGTGATCGGACGTCGTGAACGGCAGATGATGGTAGTTGCCGCCGCTAGTATCGCCGGGGATTGTTGTGTTTGGAGCTGACCATGGGGCGTGGGAGTGGCTAATTTCGTCGAGTGACTGGGTGCTGGGGGCGAAGTAGTGACCTAGTCCGGTGGTGCTGCTGTGATCGTGCAGATTTGCTGCATTATGGTGCGACGGCACATAGTGGCTTTCATGACCGAGTCCATAGGTTCCAAGGTTGGACGGGAGGGATAAATCAGGGATCTGAAGCATTACCGGTGTGCCGCTGGAAACGTTGATGCCGGCCGTTTGGCTAGTATTCTGTTGTGTGAGGTTGGGGAAGGGGTCAAGCACTGAGGTCGGGGCTGTCTTATCTGATAACCCCTCTTCCGGTTTTGTGATGCTGTTTAGAAAATCGAAGGCGCCGGCGGAGTGGTATAAGCTATTAACATGGTCATGAGATGGTTGATAGAGGGACCAAGACTGCTGCGAGGGGGCATTCTGGTGCAGTAGGTCATGGTGCTGAGGCGGTGCCTGGTATAAGTTCGATGTAGGCTTGCTTAGCAGGATAGAGTCTAAGGATAGAGGAGGAAGATCAATTGCAGTGGACGGTCTAGGGCTATTGGTCAAGGCACGATCCGGAGACGTTATCAGCTTTCGCCATGTCGTCGTGCCAACCTCGTTGGGTCGAGTCTGGCGGAACCTCCAGAGGATGATGGCCATCCGCTTGCTTTCTTCAGCAGGAGAACCTGGATAATGGTTCTGTAGACGTCGCAAGCTTGGAGGTACAGTAGCCCGGATCTCCTGCACCGCGGTCAAAGAGTGAAAATACCGTCGGGTACGTTCATCAGCAGCGTGGTTATGCCCGGTGCTCTCAGCTTCCCGCTTGTCTTGTGTCAGCTTCGTGAAGGTTTTTGCCCACCACGATGACTCGAATGGCGGCTTAACCTTTGTTGTATGCGGCTTGGTGAGGTTGTGATATGCCTCCATCGTGCGCCTCCCGTCTTCGTATATGTAAGTACTACATGTCCAATTCTCCATCTGGTTGACCGTTGGCGCCGTTCCAGACGTAGGATTTGCAATGTCAAGTTCCAGGTGGATCCCCAATCTAGAACCCATAGGAGGAAAGTCATCCATCAGCTCTAGGTTGGTCTCGAGAAGAATAATTTCGCAGTTCAGCGGATCGTTCACGTCTGAGAGTGACGAACTTAGGTGGGGAAAGGACACTCGCCAGTTCTTCAGATCTTCCAGCGGCATGGGCGCTTGACGTTGGTCGCCTTGGAGGCGGGTATACAAATGGTACGCGTCGTCAATACGGTCTGGTTTGTTTGGAGCGCTAACCCACATATCAAAGCTAAGGCCTTGGATTGTGTTGTTGTTTGTGTCATGTTGAGTTGAAGTGGGTGAGTACTGAGGTAGCTGCAAGTCCGCAGAGTAAGGAGGCATCAGCCTCATTGGTTCCGGGTAAGAAGAGGTTGCGTGAGTGCCGTAGTGACTCGACGGCAAATGGTCCATCGAGGTTCTCCATCTCGGTCCAACCGGTTGAGTTTGGGCAGTTGAACGATCTGATTGTTCTCGGACAAGTCTCTCCCCTGTGGGGTTGTTAGAATAAGTTCATCCAAGACCACATCTCGCAATTTACAATCAGGGTCACCCTTGAGAAATGAGTCAAGTACTTGCAAGTGACTGGACACTTGCTTCCTGGTCCTCCGCTTCCCAGTCAATTTATAGATGTACTCCGCAATCAGTTCGTTTCGTCCGTAGGACTTTCCACGTTCGGACCACTTTCGTCTCCCCATAGGCGGGTTTGCTTCAAGAGCTAGTCCCTCATTAGCACTTACTCGTGTAGGCAGAGTAGGTTCCGCTTACCTTGCTGGAAGGCATCTTCCAGTTCGTCTGACCATACTGGTTCCCCATCTTTCCCGGTATCCCGACGTGGCCGAGCCCTATACTCTAAGTACTTCTGTGATTTCAAGTAACTTCTCCCCCTCCTGGACCCTGCATATGAAGAACCATTCGATTGGAGACGCCGCAGCTTCTTGACCTGGTATCGATGACTTAGAAGCTGGGGATGATAGAGACTGGCAGTGGCAGTTGGCAGTGGATGGCTTGGGACTGGGACTGGAGGGTGAGGGTACTTGATGGTGTAATGCTGTAGAGGGTCATCACGTCCAGTCGTGTCATGGTGTGCTAGGCTGTCTGAGTACGCCTGTACGTTCCCAGACGTATTCTGAAGAGCTCGATCTGAATGGGCTCCTATGCTCTCCAGAGCTGCTTGGTTTTGGGATACCATGCACTCGGGTTGCCAGTCAGTAGCCATAGAGCAGGCCCCAAGATTCGCTCCCAAGAATGAGAACAAATTCCAAAGACGAGATATCGAGAGCTGGCCAAATGTTTACAGTCTGCAAAGAACGCAGAAAGGTGACAAAACAGCAATGAAGAACGTAGATGCTTGGAAGAGAGAATGTAAGAGCCTGGGAAAGAGAATGTGGAAGCGAGCAGCATGGTGTTTATACGGGAGAGCTCAGGAATCCCCCTGGAGAGGGGAGGATGAATGTATCCCCAGTAGTAGCATTGCTGGATCACGCTGCTTGTTTGGGAGTATACCCCTCTAGGGCAACATTGACTGTCCCTCAAGGTGGAGGAAGCTCCTGCTGCGGTTCACGCGTTCAGCCAAGGCCACGAAGAAAGGCAGACAGGACTGCTCTGTTGCAGCGAATCGGACGGTTCGAGACTTGGTCAAAGCCAATGCAAGGGGCAATCAGGGAGCACCACTCTATCAACAACCGTTCGGAGATTTTTAGGGTGCGCAAGATAGCTGCCAGGAGTTGGTATAGACGAGTATAGAGGTGGCAGTGGCAAGATCGCTCAGAGGAATGCAGCGTATCAATGGCCACTCGTGCATCGTCATGTTTGGAATGCTGAGGGTATTACGAATAGGACGACTGGAATGTAGAAGGTCAAGCCCTAGGAGTTGGAATATCCGAGGTGCGAGTACCTAGTTGTATAGGACTTAAGGAGACGCTTACATCGAGAGAGATCCCAGAAAGACAGTAATAATAATGCGATACAGGGTATCTAAGGTTCGGATGCACGAGTGGACGGCACTTTGCAGGACGCGTATGTATGCAGGTACTGACAGGAACGTGTGCGCTGCTTCTCTCCGGAAAGCAAGGGATAGTATCGCGAGAGTCGACCTGGATTTGCACCTATCGACAGGGAGAAGGGACTCTAGCTCTCGTCGTCCTGGGCCCCTACAGTGAATTTTTTGCGCCCAGCTCCAGTGAGCTTTTGGAGCTTGACCCTGTCCAGCTGCTCCCCTACCTTCTTTTCGATTCTTTGTATCTCCTCTTCGGCATCTATGGCCTCCTCGTTCGCGAATTCCAATACCAATCGTCTGCCGAGAAGGTGTGTGTTCTTCAAGGCATCCATAGCATTTTCCGCTTCTCGAGCGCTTACAAAATCAGCGAAACCGAAACCCCGAGCAGACCGGTCGAACTTCTTGGGCACCCGCACAGACCGGAGCTGGCCATAGGCCCCAAAAAGAGACCTGACGTCTTTCTTCGTGGCCTGGAACGGCAAGTTCTTAATGATGATCTTGGTACGTCGCGCAGCGATCTTCTTCGCTGTGTCCTCCTTTCTTCTTTCCTCGGCTGCATCCATGCCCTTATGAGACGCCCTTACCACCAATGCGTGCCGGTCAAGCGTGTAGCCATTCATAACAGCGAGAGCAGCCTGGGCCTGGGCCTTGGTTTTAAAATCGGCGAAACCGAAGCCCATGCTCAATGTCTGACCAGGGTTTTTGGGATCAGGTTTTGTTTTTATCCTTGCAGAAACAAAGCCATCCAGCGGTTTGAACGCTTCTATCAAAGATTGATTAGTTGTGGAGAAGTTAAGGTTCTTGATGAACAGCGTTGCGGTAGCCATAACTTCTTCGTCACCTTCACCCGCAGCGAAAGTATCTGCGGTTGAGAAACCTTGCGAGACAGCTTTGGTTCCTGGCAGTGGGTTCTGAGGCGGAACATCCGCCTCAAAAAGGTCTTTTGGTGCCTTCTCCAAAAAGAGGATCGAGTCACCGAGTTTTCGGTACGCTAGGCTTTTGAAAGCCTTTTGGGCTTCATCCGGTCGTGCGAATGCCACGATAGCTATTGTGCCGCTCGGCGGCATCAAAAGCCTGGTGATTTGTCCGAAGGGTTCAAATAATTTGCGAAGGTCTTCGGTTTTTGTGCCATACGAGAAGTTCTTTACTAAAATGGCGAGGTTTCCGCGCTCTCGTTGCTTGAAAGCGTCCAGATTTACACCGTTTGCTTTGAAATAAGCTTTCGTCTCTTGGATTACATGCGTTTCGGCATGGGCCTGCTTGACAGCGGCATCCGACGAAGTGGGATCCAAAAGGTCAGCTTTGGAGATACCAATTCGTTCAGCAACGGAAGACATGACGGCATCAGCCTGTATGGGTTAGCAAATATTCATGTAGTCCGTTAGCAACTTCCCAACTCACATTCATATACAGGGAGTTCCAGCTGAACGTTGAAGAAGAAGCCTCCTGTTTTCGCTTGATCTGCTTTTGCTTCTTTAATGGTAATTTGGACAGCTCGTGCTCGTCTAGCTTGTACGTCTTCTTCTGCGATGCCGGCAGAATATGTAACAAGCGACCTTGAAAGATCTTCCCATCTAAATTTCTGTACGCTTCAACAGCCGCGTCAGGATCAGCGTACTGAACGTACGCAAATCCCTTGCTGGTTGTGAATCTCGTATCGAAGGCAACATGAATCTAAAGCAATGAAACGTTAGCAATAGCCTCTAAGGCAAGTGTACGAGTCAAAACGGAGATAAAGCTGCTATATCAGATAACGAGAGGCATCTACTAAAATTCTCTCTTCTGATTTTCACATCACTTGCTTTTGCATCGGATGTCCCTATCAGAGGTATATCATCATTCAGGCAGAGGGTTGCACTATGAAGCGTGTTTGGATAGCGAAACATGGAAAGGTCATTACCTCTTCAATTTTGCCAAAAGGTGAAAACACCGGCTCGAGCTCAGATTCTTTCGTCTCGTAAGACAAATTTCTAACAAATAATCGTGCTGAAATGCGGATGTTTTCGATATTCGTGTCAACTTCCGCTGCTGCGGGTGTTTTCGCCAAGTCGCTCACAACGGGCTTCTCCGGACTCTCAGCTTTGGCCTCCTCAACGTTGGAGTCAATTATTGGCGTATGATTCGTGGCCGCCGCAGGGGGCGCAAATGTTTCTTGCTCATCTTCGTCTAGCAAGCCTAGAAGGCGGCTTGTTTTTGAGCGCAGCCAGTCAGAGTCGGAAACAGGCGCCTGGTCCTTTTGCGGGTCCTCCGACTCCTCTTCATGTTTTTCAGGCAAGGTTTGACCATCGCTTTCATCAGTTGTAGGTAAATGGCCAGAATCTACCGGATCATGAGAGCTTTCGTTTGCATCCTGAACCAGTTTTGCCTTTTTCCTCTGAGCGTATGTCAGTTCCTCCTGACCATCGACGTCGAAAGGCTGTTCCTGTTCTTGTGCATGTGAGTCGGTCTCAACAGGAGCAGGTAGCTGATCATCATTTGCCCACGTTCGGGTCTTAGAGGGTTGCTGTAAGAGGGAAAGATACTCTTGCGTTTTAGAATCCTTGACAGTATCCCCATCGCGTTTACGCTTGAGATTGCTTCCCGAGGCATCACCGGGCTGAGCTGTTCTACTGTCCTTGCGGTGGGCAGGTTCCGCATCAATCTAATTACTGGTCAGTTACAAGACCACCTTGACTGGTCAGCAAGCTCGATGGGAAAACGAAGTGCAAATTAAGCAGATGAGAGGAGTGACATACCGGCTTAGCAATGTCTACTGAAATCTTGGACATCCTCATATATGTCTTATTGAAGTAAGAAACAGCCTGCTGAGCCGCCTCAGAGCTTTTGAAGCCCACGAATCCAATCCTCCGTTTCGGCAGGACATGAGCATCCGTGACATGAAAGCGGGATTCAAAGTGTTTCTTGAGTTGATCATTGGTTAATGTTGGCGGGAGGCCAGAGACAAACACTCTTGTGCTCTCCATATTTGTGGATAGAGGTTTTGTTTAACACCACTCGCGGATGAAAAAAAGTTGCAACAAGAAAACTTTTTGGCGGCCTTTTTTTTCTGCTTTCATAGTGCCGAAGGCGGTGAGAGAGGGGAGTGGTGGTCTGTGCTTGCCCGCGCGGAGTTTCCTGCGCGCAGCCGCCAAACAACAAGTCGACTGACAACGTCCTTCGAGTCGCAAGTCTAATTCGTCGCATACTCTCGCTATCACGGGCTTCTCTTTCAGAATTGATTATCTTGTAGTTATTACTTAGTTGCTGTCAAGATGGCTTCCGAGAAGAAGGACAAGCTCGAACGTAAGCGTTGTCCACCATACAACCATACAAGCTCCTTTAAGTTCACTAACGCCGATTCCAGCCCAAATCAAGTCCGTCGACATGGTAAGAGCTCTGATGCCATGCGAATAGATTGATGCTTACGATCGGATAGTCGGAGGATATGCAGCAGGAGGCTGTTGAAGTTGGTATGAATATCTTCTGCGATTTATGAGGTTCGAGGCTAATTGTTTAGCTATCGAGGCTATGGAGAAATATCATATTGAGAAGGTATGTTCTTGCTGCGGCTTTTTAGACCCGATACATGTCTGTCTATACTAACGGCATCTAGGACATTGCTCAATACATCAAGAGAGAAGTGCGCGCCGCCCAACCTAAACCTACGATGGCTCGGAATCTTACAGTGGAACAGTTTGACTCTCGCAAAGGCGCTACATGGCACTGTGTGGTGGGAAGGAACTTTGGAAGCTTTGTGACGCACGGTAATATGCCGCAACGCAGGTGATGCCGAGTATAGACACTTGCTGATTGATGCCTACCAGAAACAAAGCATTTCATCTACTTCTACCTCGGCCACTGCGCTATCCTCTTATTCAAGACACAATAAGCCAGCGGAAACCATACTCGTTACCTTTCACTCAAGTCGGAAGGAACGCATATGTCACTTCAACTCCCATACCACTTTGTCACGATTCCCCAGCCGCATTGAGAGAATACCTCGAGCCAAAATAGTCATAACTCCTTAACATGCGACTTTTGTTGTTGACCCATTTCATTCGGTGTTATTATTGGTAAATCTATCCCTTAACTATTGGCCCAGCTTATCTGTGTCACCACCGTATGCCCGGCACGTCGTATGCCCGGCACGTCAAATGCCACGTAAACGCTACATATGACCTACTTCTCTATGATAGTCCCTTGAGCTCCGCGTCACCAAGAGAGATGCCAAGCTCCATAAGAAAGGCAGAGGGATTGGGAAAACACGTGCCCTGCGATAATCATAAACGCCAAGACCCGAGCCACAGCGCCACACGTCAACACCCCTTCCTTTAACTGCTGCCTTCCAACCCAACTTAACCACCTAAGATATCACAGACGTTCTCGAGAACTAGTCAGCAAGGGAAGACAGCTTTATACTGGCTATATATTTCAGCTAGAGCAAGGCCAGTCATCATGGCCATCTGCATCACTTTCGGAACACATGGTGAGTCCTTTCGGACCCTAGCCCTCCACCCGTTCCAAGCCCGGAGGGATACTCTGCACGCTGATATCCACCGCCGCACTGGGAAATGGGTGGGTGTATACTTACCAGAGGTATAGAATTCACGTCCATGCTGGAGGGGTACGAGAATGTTAGAGCTTATTGCTATAATTGTAAGTTTTCTCCTATTTCACGTCCTTTTGGGAGTATATACATATTCCCGACTTCTGAGACAGGGACACGGCGTGGCTGCTGTTCAACAGTTACCAAGGATCTGGCACTAAACTGCGTACAGGCAACCATTGGAATGGACGGTGTGTGACACGATGGTATGTTGTCCTGAGTTAATTAACTACGCCTTGGGCTAACGCATGTATACAGGCCATTCTTCACGATCTGCTTCATTGTATGGCGCCATCCTAGCCTTTGCTAAGGCAGTATTGAACCGAAGAAAAGGAATTGACATATCCCACACAGCCCGTGATCCCATTAGCAATGCACAAGTACAAGGAAGTCACATGCTACACATGCCGATTTACCCAAGACTTGCGGTACATCCTTCCCTTGCCTTATGCTCTCCTTTTTCATCTGATCCACTGCTTTTCAGTACATGCCCACCTTGTTCATAGACTAACAAGAATAGTGACCGCCCCGATATCAATCCAGACACCCGGCCGCCCCCAAATGCAGGCTACGGACCACAACCTCCGCCGCAGGCATACTTTGGGGGGTTTCAGCAGCAGCAAACCCCGCAGCAGCATATGCAGTATCCTCCCGTTGCGTCGGGGGCTACATCACCGCCACCACAACAGTATGCGTATAAGTGACTGCGCTCATGGCAAATGCCCCTGAGGCAGTGTTCGTGCAGGCCCTCGAAAGACTGGAGTTTACTCTCAGATTGATGACGATACCTAAGTTACTGTTTTATGTTCTGTTGGGGTTGATCTCTGGAGCTGGGAACATTGTTCTTGTCTTTCCAGTTTTGTAATTCTATATTCCGTTCTATAAGGCTAATGACGGCTTGGACGACCATAACCGCTTCAGCTAGGGTCCGTAAGAATGAATTATAATGATTAATGAAGTAGTCATATTCTATATAAGCTATCTTATTATGAATGCTGCTCATTACCCTGGTATATAGACTTAAGACTTATGTAACGAGTGGGGTATAATCGAATCAAACACGAAACATAAACAAATCTAGCTGGCTGGACACATCAACATCACAAAATATACGAACAAACTCATTTTGCAACAATCTTCTCGCTCGGCGTAACAGCGCCAGACCCAGACTCTTCACTCTCTTCGTCTCTCTGGCCTACCAGAGCACTGCTTTTCCACTGCCTTCCCATCGCATCGAGCAGCATAAGCTTACCAACCCTTTTGATACTGCTCCTACCCTCCCAGAGCGGGAATAGAATAACCCCGAAGGCAGTCCCAAAGAGCCAGATGATGCCCACAACAACCCAGCCTGTGAAGAACTTCTTGCTGAAGACGTACCCGCTGCCATACATGGGTATAGGCCAGAGGATTAAGAAACAAATTACCATGCCAATTGTGAGGCAGCGGGAAATAAACGCGGCTTTGTTGAGTTTTCTTGTTTCCTCTTCCTCTTCTTGTTGCTGCGATGGGGACGAGTTCGTGGTGGAAGCGCCGGGAATGAGCTCGGGGTCGACGTGCGCCGCCGCGGCGACATCCGAGTCATCGACTTTGCGGATGGCGCGCATGGATTCGTAGTCGTAGTTCTGAGGACCGAAGAGATATGTCAAGATTGGCGAGAAGACGACGGGACTAAGCAGGGCGGCGACGTTGCCCGCTAGCATGGGGTAGTTTGCTCCTGTGGATTCGACGGTGAAGACGCCATACTCTGTCTTTGTTGTAACAAGCCACGCAATAAGGGACATTGCGAGGCCTAGAACTGGAGAGGCGGCTGCAGCGATCCAGTTCTGCCCCTTCCAGACGAGGGTCATGGCGCCGGGGAACACGGCCGAGGAGATAATGACGCCCATGAGAAGGTAGAGATATCCCATTCCGATACCAGCGTAGTGAAGACCTGTCGCAAAGGCAGCCATCACGATTGCGAAGACTACGCAGGAGAGGTGCGAGATCCAGACGAGGCGTTTGCCCTTTGCGGCGGGGTTGATGTAGGCTTGGTAGATATCGTAGGTGAGGATCGAGGACACGGCGATGAGCTGGGCCGAGAAGGCGGAGGTCACGGCCATAAAGATCATAAGGGTTGTGCATACTGCGCCGCTATATCCGAGGAGTTCGACGGATGCAAAGGGGAGGACGAGGCCGGCTGTTACGTCGACGGAGGCAATGCGGCGCGTTCCCTCCAGCGCAAGCGCAGAGAGACCCATCGTTGTCGCGCAGAGCCAGGGAATAGCGAACCAGCAGAGACCGCCGATGACATACCCAGGGAAAGCATGGACCGGGTGCGCGGCGATAGCCTTGTTGTAATAGCCGTTGTCCAGGAAGACGGTGCCGAAGTTGCCGACGAGGTTGATGACCCAGAAGGTACCGCCGTCTTTGGAGCGCATGGTGAGGTAGCTACCTTCGGCGTTCCCGGAGACTGGATTGCGCTGAGCGGCTTGGACGAGGAGGTCGTAGACTTTGCCGGGGGAGCCGAGACGGTCGTTAGTGGCGTAGGCAGAGAAAGCGAAGATGAAGATGATCACGACAATGACAACGGTGTGCATGTAGTCGGTGATAAAAGTTGCTTTAATGCCTCCGAAAAGGGTGTACAGAACCACGCCGATTGGGAGGAGGAAGCAGGCTGCAACAACTGGTACGCCAGTCATAGAGTTGAGCACCGCTGCGCCGCCAGTGAGCAGCATGGCCGTAACGAGGATGTTGGTCATCAGGCAGAAAACGATGAAGACGAGATGTACGACGGTACCGTAACGGGCACGAATAGCTTCCAGGAAAGTGTGTGCGTTAGGCGCGCGTCTCTTGAGTTCAATGGCGAGCGTTGCAAACAGGATGATCTGAACGGTGGCGCCTGCAAACTGTCAGTATATCCTTCGTGTCATGCCGGGGTGAAGACGGTGAAGACCAACCCGATGCATAGAAGAACGGCCCCGAGGTGCCGTACTGGTAGGCCACGGCCGAGGACTGCAGCAGAGTAGCTGCCCAGGTCCAACTGCTCACGACAGCAGAGGCCACCAGGCCAGACTTGACACTCCGTCCAGCTGTGGAGAACATCTCAGACGTGATAATCTCATGTTGATACCTAAACCGTCAGTCCTGCTCGAAATCAATGTCTGACAGAATCTACCTCTTTAGGGACCAAGTGATGAAGATCATGACCAGGGCAAAGGCGAACCCGAGCCCGATGATGATCCCGTACCCAAACCCTTGGGTGAGGGGGGCAGTGAACGTAACGGTCTCTACCCCGGCCTGGTCGGGGGCAGCTATAACCGCAACCATGCTGGATAGCCGAAATACCAGTGGAGAACTAGCAACCTCAACAGAAAAGCAACTGTTTTACTTCGTAGTGCAATTCTAGGCTGTCTGTTGTCTGCAGTTTCCAGATCTTTAAGGTTGTGATGGCGACAACTCAGAGCAGGGACTGACTGGCTGATATAAGGGCTTGAATCTCCGATCCCGCTGCGTCAACCATCAAGCAGGATCGATGAAGCTCGCGATAGACAAGTAATTATTGGCGATGCAATGATAAATAAGAACGAGGCTGATACAGGGAGAGCTGTCCCAGCTCGGGGAAGGCTTGATAAGGACGACCATGTTTCGTAATGAAGGAGTAAACTCGGCATAGTTCTTGATTTCTCCTCCAGTCCTTCACTGTCGTACTCAGGGTCTCTGAACAGAACGGCCTGCAGCAGTGAGTTAACCTTACTGGGCAGGATGAATCGTTATCGTGGTGGATGAAGAAGCGAATCATCCCATTGGAAAATTGTAGGCTTATCAGGAAAGCTTGACGCGATCCCATTGGACGGGAAAGCGAGCTGATAAGCGGGCCCGACAATTGAACTGGGACGGGCCGGTCATGGCCGAAGCGCGCATCGAAGAGTAGTGCCATGGTCATTCTCGAGAACTGACTCGAGAACTGATAAAACTTGACTGCAGATAACGTGTTACTCGATACTCCCACTAATCCATTCAATCCTGTGCTCTCTCACATGGCCAGAGCTCCGAAATGTCCGACTACGTGCAGCTGTCTCCCTGGAAATGCCTATCAGGGTTAGTACGGCTCCTCTCTGGTACAGGGAATATATTCAGACACTTATCAACCTCAAGCCATAATGGAACTCGTCCTTTTTTTCTGCTAGACCAATAGCAACAGCCTCTTCGCCCAAGAGTATTAGAGTCCACATCGACCTCTGCCTCTGAATGCTTCCACTGGGAGTTCGTCTGCGAAGTAGTGAGGAATAGGGAGGAACATCGTCCTAAGTAGACCGTAGGAGATGGTTGGACTCCCAAAAAGGCCTGCCCACAGTGCCTAGGTAAGCATACAATGGTGACCAATCGTTCTTGCAATGAGTTTTCGCCAGTTCTGCGGGCAGTTAGAGAGTATATACCTCCAAAGTCCAGGACTCAGAGTCCATAGAATACGCCATCCGCGAGAGTCCACAAGTTACTTGGGTGATCACTAGAGGCTACAGATCCTTAACATTCTCACACACCTGGACCTGGGTAGCGAATACAGCGTTTGCCAGTGGCTTCAGAATCTGGATTCCTTATCTGATCTCTTCCCTTGTCATCGGTGCATCGGCCACATGGACCCAGGACAAGCGGGCCCTGAGGCTTGGAGCGTGGGGTGTGAGTACTATCTTCGACTGCTCCAGGTTTCGCGAATTGACTAGTGTCGAATGAGATTCAAGGCATATATTCTTAAATACAATCCAACCCCAATTCAAGCGTTTCCTTGACATTAATGACGGGATAAGTCGATAAGCGGCTGTTCAGGTGAACCATTTAGACCCTTACCTATACATCGTAAGTCCGCCGGTAGTGAGTCAAGATATCAGTCTTAGAACGAGATTTGCGGGCATAGCACACTGTGACAAGATTGGCGAGACTACTATACAGATGCATTGTTTCCCAACTGTAACTAATCTGACTAACTCTGCATTAACTAAAGTCGTTCCGAGCACCTACTCAAGCAGGAAAAAAAGTTTAACGCAAAAAAACCCATACTGCAGATGGGATTGGCTTCAAAAGCACTCCAGCAAAGAGAAATCGGGTTTGAACAGGTAATTCCCATGCACTGTGCATCCCAAGCTCACCGGCGCATGGAACGAGACAGAGAAAGGAGTAGAGGGGGTATATGGTATTCGAAGGTTCAGAAATGTCGAGTATATCGATTGGCGCTCCTTGGTAGTCGATGCCTCGCAGAACGGACAGTGGACATGTTCATCGAGCCAAGTCATCACAGTTCTACACACATGGGAACCATTCTGCTTAGACATATGCCAGGCCGTTCTGCCCGCATCCAGCTCGATGACACCCAGATAAGACCAGACAGCGAAAATAAGCAATAGGCCGATAACGGCTCTGCAGCTCACGAGGAGAATTTGCGAGTGATCTTGGCAATGACTGAACAAGCCAATGTCAGCACATGGCTCAATCGCCAAATTCTTAAGATAGACAGATACATACCATGCAGACCGACAACAGAGAAGATGAAACCTAAGCTAAGAACCAACACAACAACCGGGTCAACCCTGAGACCAGGGCTCTCATCCGTGTACAGCTTGAGCATGGTGCTGGAGGAGCCACCAGCACCGGCGGCGCGGGTTGAGCTAGGACGGGCATTTCTGAGAGACTCCTTATGGTCTGCGGCTGCGCGGCGACGCAAAGCAGCCCGGGGACCACCGGGGGGAGTGGGAGAAGAAGGGCGGTTGACGGAAGAGACGGCGGAGGCGGCTCCAGCGGACTTGGACTCAGGGCCTGATTCGGCGCCAGAGGTCAAAGGGGAGGCAGCGCGGGGAGAAGACTGTAGCGGAAGTTCTGTGTCAATAGCGAGGACTCAATGGACCCTTGAGACGAACTGCGAATGAGTTCGCTTAGATGAAGCTGCTGCTTCGAGGATCAATAATTTGGGACGCACCATTGTGAGAAGAGACGAAATGAGCGATCGGAACCAAGATCAGCGGAAGGTCCAACAGATCACAGAAATAGAAGCAAGAATTAAAAAAAAGCTCTGACTGAGAGAAGAAGGAGAGGAAGGCTGGGGAAAGTGAAGTTGCGTCGAATTGGCGAGGTGAAGGTCTGGAGTCGTCCGAAAGGACACGATCACAGTTCACTGGTCGTATGGTCACGTATTGTCATATTTCAATTCCCCGGCCAGATTAGCCAGCCACGACACTTGTTTCCGCTCTTAGTGAGTAACGATATTTCACTGCCACTGGACTCGCCCGAAGCGAATTAAAGCTTTGGAGTTTGTCGGTCCTTAACAAGTCCCGATAGCAGTCCAAGTAAAAATGAATCTACGAGTAAGCTAGCAGGTGGCTACTTTAAAATATGCAGTCATGATGATTTGACGTAAATGTTAGTAGCTAAGGTAGGAGACAATAGATGTTCATCAAGCGGCGCTATGGGTACTTGAACTGACATATAGACAATAGAGCAGAAATGTAAGCAACCCAGACTTTATAATGGAAAGCCGTAACAAACCCCAATAACGTAGGAAAGGTATCATAGTGTAAATATTCGAAAGACGCCCAAATTCAATATTCAGTCGAGACATGGCCAGGTGGGCGCATATAGATTGTCTCATGTACAGCACCGTCGAAGGAAACAAGTATACGAGATGTTTTTAGTCGATCATCATTCGGGTGGGCACCTGTCCGGCAACGTTCGACAGCTCGGTGGAGCCCTTCTCCCCATTCTTGACCTTCTTTTTGTTGTTGATGTGAGGCTTCAGCCCCCTGTGGAAGTTGTGCATGCACACGCAGGCATTGATAATGGTCATCACGATCAATATCAGCGTAATAATGGCAAAGAATGTCAGAGATCGTCGGGCAGTCGAATAGTCATTGGCGGTTGCTGGTTGATACATACGAACCAGCTTGAAGAGGAAGTACGCCATGGCTGCGAAATAAAGAAGCTATCAAGGGTTAGGATAATCCAGCATCAAATGAACCCAGTGACATACAATAATGGCGATCATTCCTATCGAGCTCTCACGCTTCACGAATAATGCTGCACAGAGGAGGATAAGGATCGTAACCGGTATGGCGGCAATGGTAAGGGCGAATTCGGTGTCTTTTCTGTTCGTAACAATGACAAGGAATTGGATCGTGAAACCGAGGAAGAAGAAAAGATCGAACTTAAGCAGCGCGATGTAGATCTGGCAAGACGTTAGTACTCCACTTGAATCCAAGGGCAAGAGCAAATCCACGCACCTGGTACGTTAGATAACGACGCTTCATGCGCAGATCAGCGCTGATGTGCTTGTAGATGGACCATGCGAATTCATCATAAAGCTTCCAGGCGACGATCATCATCAGCACACTACCCATGGCCACAACGATCGGAATAATGATAAGGAACGGTTGAGTTTCGGCCCAGATGTCAGGGTTGACGGCATCGTTATCCGTTAGGACTGTCACAGCTTCCTTGATCTGCTGAACCTGAACTGCGCCGTAAACCAACAGTCCAATATTGCACAAACACAATCCGATAACCTGAATGGTATTTTTGAGGCGCAAAGCGTCGTACACGAGGAATAGTTCGTAGAGAAATCCGAAACTGTACAGTGCAAGGAAAGTTGGGATTGTTTTAGAGGAGGTCACGAGTTCGGCTTCGGCTGTGAGTTGGAGCTGGAAGTTTGCGAAGATATAGCTGCATATCGGCCGTTAGAAAGCACGGGGATAAGATGTCCAGGCGCAAACATACCATTGCAGAGCAAGGGTGATGACGGTTTGAACTAAGGTGACGATGGCAAAGGACCACGTCCAAAGGGAATTCGGTTTATACATTTTGCGTCGTTTAGGGGCCGGGGACACATTTGTATAGCCTTCTCTCCCGCGGAAACCCCCGTGATCTCGTCTGAACGAAGGATCAAAGGATCCGCCGAACAGGGACGCTCGTGATGATGTGTGGGAATAAATCTTGACAAAGTGCTCCGTGACGGAGCTGGTATCGTCTAAGTATTCGGGCTGTGGGTACAATATGGCGGTTTACCACCGACGCGGTGGTAAGCAGGCGGAAGCGGGTTCGTGAACGGTCAGGAGGCGTGGTGTACTTTGTTTCGACAGTCCGGCCCTGTTTGTCACACGGCGTCCTAGACAAGGGTTCGTCTCAAGGCCGTTTGAGTATTCAGGAGGTCCGATCTCAACCGGAATCAATAAGCAGCGACACCAAAGTTCTCAACTATCATACAACCTCCAACAGATACCCCCAGGTGTAGACCGGCGGACTGGGGTAAAACGGACGAGAGGGGATCGCGGTCGCAGGTCGAAAGCTTGGTGGATGATGGCTTGGATCTCCAGAAAGGTGGTGCCAAGCCGCCTGTGATACGCCGTAGTTTGTCGGGCGGGGAGGCTCACATCGATTGTCCGGGCGAGGTCGAAGGCTGAGCTGCAGGCTGGAGGGAGTCGGGAATGGCTATGGATCAGTGAAGAGTGAAAGCGAGTGACTGGGAACGAAAGAATCACAAGATTTGGAAAGAATGAAAAGAGATCGACAGACTTGACTCGGAAATGAGGGCTGGGACAAGAGGACAACGGGAGGAGTGGGAAGAAAAATGCAGACAATAATCAGAGAGATTCTGGGGGACGCGAAACAGCGGGAGAGTCCGGTAATTTCCAGGCCAGCGAGACTTGCTGGGTGCAGAGCCGTGGTTGAAGGCCGTTTAAGGGGAGGATCGGTGGGACTGGCAGTCTGGCACAGGCACACACCTTACGTGGTCCATAGTCCAAGAGTCCAGACTCTACGGCATTTTCCTGACAGCTAACGGTGCCCTTTTCCTCTTTCTCTCATCTCACGACACTATCGATCCTCTTCATATTATTTTCTGATCTGGTCAATACTACACTCTAAAAATATGGAAGGCCGGATGAGTCTGAGCTTTTGACTGTCCCGTCCCTGACACGGCACACATCCTGTACAACACAGCCAGGGCTCAACTTCTTCCATAACGCCGTTTCCCGTACGACGGTGTCGGATTCTCCTGGCGCGTCAAACTATGGGGCTAGGTCGCTCTGCCCTGAGTCTACAGAGGCCGGATCATTGCATTACTCAGATTGTAGTGTTCTCCTCATGCTGCTGCACATCAATTGTTCTGTCGATCTTGAACCATGATCGTCATCTATTACCAATGCGCGATGCCAGCTATTTATAGGAATTCGAACACACGTCCCTGCAGGGCAGAGGCTTTGATAAGCAGATGGTGCAATAATAATGCGGTGGTTGTTGCGCTGCAGACCTCACTTACTTTACACACCGGACTACAGCCACCTACTGCCCACATTCGAGATGCCATGATGGGGCCCGCCGGCGTCTCCGAAGGCCAGGTGCAATCTGAAGCAACTATGGGCTTAATAACATCCACCGGTCCAATCTCGTGCGAGCAAAGCGGCCAAAACTCCGCCTCCTTGTGGCTGAAATTTGGCCTATAGAATATAAAATATCCAGGGTAGAGAATCCTTGGCTAGGGTCGATCCTCACCGTGGATTTGAGTCTAGACTGAGTGATTTGGCTCCGTAATCGTATAGCTCGTTTCAGAGAGGACAACGATTGTGGCGGTACTTCACACGCAAGCCACCTAAGGCCCGCAACGAGGCTGGAGAAGAGTGGTCCCGTCGGAGCAATGGAGTCGACAGCAGGGTCGAAGAGGTCTAAGATCATGGGGCCGGCATTCCTTCGAGCTCTTGCGGGACTTTCGGATACCTTTGGGGTCTGTTGCTGAAGTCCCTACGACACTCGTCGCGTGCGCTGTGCGCAATGCTCCCAAGCCCAAAAAAAGATTATACATGCTGGCTTCACAGCTCGTAAGGAAACAGCACCCCCACAACCCCGACTCTACCAGTATACTCAGGCGGTAGAGAGATGTACATTGTCTCAAAAATCAGAAGGCACAATAATTAAATGAACGGTAGCATCGCGGCTATGCAGCACGCCAAATAGAGCTATCAAGTGCCAAGCCATGAGCGTACTGTCACGTGAATTAAGCATTCGTATTTGTGATGTTTAGACCTCTCATCCAGGCTAAAGCCAAGCCTTAGCCATTATCAGCAAGCGGTCAGAAGCGCCCGCGCTCTAGTGCTGCATAGGGCTCAGCCCTGTGCATCGTCTAGCTCAGGAAAGTTCTCGCTGAGCAACTGACTCCTTCCTTCTTCCTTCCTGAAGCCAGCCATCCCCCCAATGCTGCGTTTCTTTGCTACACACGATAAGACGTTCCCGTCTTGTCCGGGCCAGTATAGCTAGATGACATCCCGCATCATCCGCGCCATACGGCCCGATTTCTGCAAATGAGAAATTCGGAGGAATCTTCAGACCACACGCACCCGCTGTCCGACTCTCGACTCTCGAGCTGAGTCGGACGGCCGGTACGGCCCGCAAGGGTCTGGTGTGAGGCACATCTGCAATCGGCATCAGAAACATCGGGGCGGGGGGATACTTGTGTCCTTCCCGGTTTCCCCTTGGGAGAGTCGTTGCGAAGATTGTGTGTGTCTTCGGGCACGACACTTTAGTGCAATACGCAGCATGCTTTGCCCCTATCTTTACTTAGTAGGGATAGGGACTGGTATCATTCGATTCCGATTATTCTGGGGGGATGGCGCTTCGCATTTTTTCTTCAGGTTAGTTTTCTCTTCATCCCCGCTTCGCCTGGTTGGGTTGTGGAGGACTGGAAAGAATGGTTTTGTGGCCTTGCTAATTTGTTTGGCCTGGGCCTTTGCCTCGTAGGGCCGCGGCGCTGGCTCTGGCCTTTGGAATGCCGGAAGTGTTTGCGGATACTGCAGGGGGGGAGGTGGTTAATTCTGTCGACTGGGCTATGCTTTGGATGAGGTTCGATGAAGGGTTCGTGTTTGCGCAGCTAAAGTACTGTTAGTTTGGATATATACGGTGGTATAGTATTAATGGAGATTGACAGAATCTTTTGGTAATAAAGTGCAAAACATCTCGCTTTGATATCTAGAATGGATATTATAATAAAAGACGTCTATCCTTCTCGGATATCGTCAACACCCAGGAGTATTTTCGGACAAGCAAAGAACAATAAAACAAAAGAGGTAGAATCATGCCCGTCACCTAATGCATCCCTTTCGTGATCATAACCGGTTTCTGACTGGCCGCGCTTACTCCTCATCACCGATCTAAAAATCCCATAAGTACAGGTTCCACATTATCATAGCCCAGGAGATGGGGTATTAGGAAGACTCACCTTGGGAGCGAGGTAGAACCTTAGATGGCCGCTTCCAAGACCGTACTCGACGAGCAGGGGCACCTCCTGGGAGAGGGAGAGGCTGACGGTGCTGGAGAGGTTGGTAGCCTTGCAGAAGTTGACGAGATATTTAAGGGAGAATGTGAGGGCGACAGGTTCGCTGAGGACAATGGAGACATTTTGCTCGGGCTTGTCGACGCTGGTGTGCTGGCGGATTGTGACGGAGCCGCTGCCAATGTCACCCTGGCAGGAGAACTTGACACCTTCTTTTGTTGCTTCGATGACGACTAGACGCTGATCAGTACAAACTCGATGTAATGGAGAGATGATAGCCAGCCACACACCTGACTCGGAAAGGGCATTTAGATCCCTGCAAATCCGCTGGAACTCCGCCGAGGGCATCTCAATCGTAGCAGCGTACTCTGTCTCCGGGATAGCCAAGTGCTCCTGGTCAATGTCCATTAATTTAATATCGTATTCACTCAGCCTATCCGTCTCCGCGCTCTCGAACATCAGGTTAACGACATCAGGAGAGTCGTCCGCCTTCAGAGTAAGGATATCTTCGTTTTGAGCAGCGCGCAGGACCTTGGTCAGCGAGACCAGGTCGATACCGATGGGGATGTTGCGGTCGCAGCGGTAGGGAGAGAAACCCTCTGCCTTAAGGAGCATTGATACCAGGGCAACGTGGGAGTTGTCCATGGCCTGTAGGGCGATTCCGGAGTCATTGCAGTCGAAATTGCAGTACTGCACGAGATCTTTGATGGCGTCGACGACCTAGTGGGGAGTGTGAGTATCTAAATGATCTGGTGCAGATGATCGTGAGACGGGACATACGCGCTTGAGGAGACTAGCTTGTTCCAGACGGGCTTCCAACACTGTCTTTATGTGAGATTGTTGTCACCAGGGTAGGTTCCTCCCAGCTACTTACTCTTGATGTGCTGTTTTGTGTGATTGAGTGGTGAGAGTGTGATGGGATTAGAGAGGAAGCCGAGGATGACAAAAAACTGAGTAAAGAAGAGGAGGTTAGAGTGTCTTATATAGAAAATGATATCGCTGCTGGGAACTCACAGTAAATGAAGAGGTGAATTAAGTAGCGAAGGAGCTGGAGGGGAGAAATGTCGAGTAGAGACACTCGCGTTGGAGAGTGGGTCGTGTACGGCTCACGCGTCGTGTTAATTTGACCATTCTGGGACTAGCTCGAGGGTTCGTGTCCAACTAATGGTATTGGTGGATGGCATCCAAGGTCTCGAGATTGGCAAGGAACATTCGATTTTTATCAATACTAGTAGTATACACTGCCTATCATTACAGTAAGGAAATATTTGGCGTCTGCCGCTAGTAATCTGTCCTCCAAAACGAATGCCCGGTAAAATACAATGGACAAGATACTTTAAAAGAGATCAAGTACTCCGATCCATACAAATGAAAGCGAAAGAGAGATGAAGGACGGCAAGACCGCAACGCCTGACTCCAGCCAGTTCTATACAATTTGGGTATAATCGCGCCGATGGGACGGGCGTCGAAGAAATTTCGGACAAGGCATGTGCAGAAGCAAAGATAATATATAGGGCATCCTGCGTAACTCGGCTGTGGCTGAAGGATCAGAGGCTTGTGACGCGTTTTGAATGGGTGGTTTTGGGTCTCTGCTTTATCACCATCTCGAGCTCTTTGAGCATATGAGTGTTAGCGTCCATTCGGTCTCGTGCAGCAGCTTGTTTGGCTCGGTCTTCTTTTACTCGCGCGATACGTTCTTCTCGGGTCAGAGAAGCTCGCTTGTTATTTCGCGGAAGGGCAACAGCTTCGAGAACCTCTTCAACGTCGTCGATGCTATAGTTAATGCCTGAGACAGGCCTGCTTTCGCCGTTCAACGCCCTCAGCGCGTCAGATGGGCTGCCTTCTACTGCAGTAGTACCGCCTAGACTGGGCGTGGGCGAAACCGGGAATAGTCCACTGGGTGGTCGCGAACGAGAAGCAACAGAGTCCTTGTCCAGGCTGTTCATGAGGCTGGCTTTGCCGGATTCCCATTCTTGGAGCAAGCCCCTGATGTCACTTCCGATTGATTCGTACTGAGCCAGGAGCGATGCTTCCAGCTCGCTTGTGTCAGTGCGATCCAGATCGTTTGTTGACATTTCTTTAAAAACGTGCATCTTTGCATGAAGGGCACGGATGCCCTGAGAAAGCAAATTCAGCTTCCTGTACTGAGCGCGTAGGCGCTCTTTGCCGGGAGAAGCTGTTGGAAGTGGCGATGGCGGGACATCAGCCGCGCGGTCCTCTTCGTTGAGGACGCTGGTCATCCTCTGCATGTTCTGGCCAGTTACCGTTGTTAAGTTTCGCATCTGTTCAATAGCGGTACTCCACCTCGCGATATCTGAGCCGCCCCCGTCGGCGCCGAGGGCCAGAAGACAGCAGAGAATGCTCTTCCTAACAAGGTATAACCTTCCGAATAATGTACGAAGGCCGCGTAAAGAAAACTGGTCTTCGGTTTCTCGGTCAGCGAGCGCTGTTTCAACCTCTATGAGATCTTCTTGTGAAATATCGTAAATGTCGTAATATTTAGCGAGATTCGCTCTGTCTGTCAGCGGCTGTAGAACATGCTGCGCTTGAATATAATGGTCCAGCATAGAATAAAAGCATTCGGATACGATGCGACGCAATCTCAGACATCGACGGACCTGTGTCTGGTCTTCGAGTCTACTTATCGGTGGTAGCGGTGTACTTCTGCAGGACAATTAGCCATTGCGCCTTGTATTGGGTTCTGGAAGACTCGCATGCGATAGCCCCTAGATACCAGTTCTACCTCCTGTATGAACACTACGGATGCTGAAGCCGCGGAGTCGAATCCCTGAGCATTACCTATCAACAGCACAGCAGCATCGACGGCTTGGTGTCGCAGATATTTCAGCCACTGGCGTCTCGCAAACGCGTAAAATAACACTCCAAGCACCGGAACCAGCACTAAAAGCACGCCAACCTTTCGAGGGTTGATGCCCGTTCCCGCCCGAGGCCGACTCCAATGTAATAACCAAGCGATTGAGAAAGAGGTTGAGGCTGTCACAAAGGCGCCTTGTAGACCAAACGTGGTGGATATTGCGGGAAGGTCGGTTGGGACGGTATTGGATAGCACATCGGTAGCGGAGGTGTACGACGGAGCACTATGTTCGTTCAGTAGTTGCGATGCGACAATGACGTAGCCGAATTGTTCCAAGAATCTCTCATTATCATTTCGACCGAGACGGGAATTCAAAGCAGACTATCGCCGTCAGCAGGCTCCTATCACCACTCGTGTTATATACGTACTGTGCAGGCATCGTACAACCGACCCAGGGCGGCTGTCTGGCGTGACGCATTGAAGTTTACAGGTTTTGGCAACTTGTTCCGTATCTGGGTCTGGAACTTCGACGCTCCTCGAGGCGCAAAGTCAGCGGCCGTCGAGTCGGATAGGTCGTCTTCATTCTCGCTCTCTTTGACTGGCCAGTCTGGGCTGTGTTCACCTTCTCCTGAAAGACCCAGAAAGTCAGAATCATCGTCCCCAGAGTTGTATCACCAAACTAACCTCGAAGGTACTCGGCCAAAGGCGAATTCTCGTAAACCAGGGATTCCATAATTTATGCTCATTCCGTAAGCGGCGATGGAAAGCTGTTCAAATTGTATTCGCGTGAGACCAGCGCACGGAGGGAACTGCCAGATGACTTGGGGAAGAGCTGGATGTAGGAAGGTTCAGAAGCAACGTGCTATTCCTGGGCCATCTCTTTAAGCCCCAAGGAGGATGCTTCTGACTATCGATAAGGAGCAGGTAATATCGGAACTCGACAAGTCGTGACGTGAGGGGGTCCCGGAGTAACTATGCAGGCGAAATAATGATGATGTTATTTCAAGCACAGCAGAGGCCAGAGTACCGGTTAGAATGGGTATGCAGAACAGAGACGCCGCGCAGATTGCAGAAGGGACGTTGTAGATCAGCTGGCCGACTGGCGGCGTGTCTGGGGAAAGGGAGAGGGCGAGAGACTGAGACGGTCAAATCGGAGTGAAATCACAGGTTCAGGAACGGCGGCCGAAGCTAGAGTCGTAGTGAGAGGGCGACACGCCCCACTGCTCATCTATCTCGCCGTGTCTGCATACGGAGTCTCCGTAATTTACATAAATAGCAATAGCCCGGGCTTAGAAAGGACTGACAATACTCGGCGATGACTGTCTACGACGTTTGGTGAAGCTCTTGTGAATGTCACTCTGCCGGGACCGAGGTCTACAACCGCCATGCAGTCTGGGCTTCAGGTGTTCGTCGCCGTCTTCCTCGGATCTTCAGCATAACGTCTGTTTCAGCTTTATACAGGGGGACAGCTCGGTTGTTGGAGAAGCTCCTAACATCTCATTGATTGGATCATGCTGATTCCCCGCCCTTACGATCGTCGTGGGCACGGTGCCAACATCACCGTAGCGAGTTGGACTTGGTCTATTCCCCCCGCATATGCGAAGCCATAATTTCTTATACCTGAACTCTAAATCCCTGGGACTTTTGAACTGCAAGATCTCAGGGACACTTGAATTGCCAGCTCGGTCCCTTGCTCACATGCTTTGACCTGCAAGGGCTTTCAAATGCGTGTTCCTGAAAATACATGAAGTGCGGCAAACTTGGGAAATGAGTCCTTTCGATAATCAAGAGATGACAACAACGCTGGAAAAAAAAATGAAGAAAGAAAAGAAAAAGAAAGAGACCTGTTCTTGAAACATAGTCCATGGTTTTGTAGATTAGCAATACTACCAATTTTTCGCGCATCCTGATATTCTCTGCCCTGGACGATGATGGGACAATTGTGGCCTCAGGCATAAACCGTTGTACAGGCAACTAGGGGACGTCAACAGTCGCGCGCTACATCTGCCTTTGTAAGTTGACGCACCATGTTATCCCGTCCGCCAATTTTGATATATACCACCGTTATTGATTGATGAAACGAAAATTGTTTTGCATCCTCTAAAGAAATATACTATGTCTAGCTTATTCTTATATGAAGCTAGCACACCGTGCCCACAGGCCAAAGGGGCGAGAGCCAGCAATGATAGTGGCAACGGAAGCGACCCGATGGGAGGTCTGTGGGACGAGCACCTCGGAAATTACGACGACACAAGAAACATCGAGTTCACGACCGAGATCAGAGCACCGATTCTGGGAGCCAAACCGAAACGGCGAACGAGGACAACCACATCCTTCTCCATCCACAGTGATTATGACGAGAAACCACAAGCAACGGTTCATTCAAAGGGGGGAAACAAATCAGCCGGAATTGCCCCTACGAATCGTAAGACGTCCTTGCTCGCACAGCCCGCGCAGCGGTTTCGCTCACGGCCCAGGGTGAGCTTTGTCCCTAGTCCGCTCAAGCATTGCCAGCA
The DNA here is from genome assembly GCF_047715535.1 of Aspergillus foveolatus. Lineage (NCBI taxonomy): Eukaryota > Fungi > Ascomycota > Eurotiomycetes > Eurotiales > Aspergillaceae > Aspergillus > Aspergillus foveolatus. The sequence continues at coordinate 239,823 of NW_027396075.1, forward strand.
GCACGACAAGACCGAACCTGAGAATAGAAGCACGAGACCGGATGTGCAGAAGAACAACGAGCTTCTGAAACGCATCAATGCCGCAAGTGAAGAGGTCGTAGCCAAGCATGTTCTGAAGGATGCACGACGGACTACGGCCTTTTCACCACCAGAGGACACGACTGCGGCTAGTGTTTTTATGGGCATCTTTAGCCCTCTTAAGTGTGATGTCGAGAATTATACTTCGAAAGTCTCCGACGTCCGCAATTCGGAGCCTCGGATTACGAAAGAACGACAAGCGAACCCGTCCATCGTGACGTCTTCCGGCCGGGTTCCATTGAAACCCAGCTCCAACATCGGTCAAGAGTCGTGCGACAGAGCTGATATTCCCGGCCAAAATGGAGGCAAGGAGAACATTCCCCCAGGAATGAATCTTGCCGGCGTCAAGGGAAGGAATTTCCGCCAAATGGACGGGCCCATAGGCGACAAGCTGAATTGCTCGAATCTTATATCCAGCAAGCCCCTTGCGACGAGAAAGGTAAATCAACCTGTGAAGGTTGACAGCCAGACCATCCTCAAGGCGTCAGTTTCAACTGCCGTCAACGAAAGACGAACATTAAGTATCCGAACAAAAAACCCAGCGACAAGAAGTTGTTCTTCATCAAGCGTCTTGAGCTCGAAGACCGCGAGCCTGACAGCAGGCTCTACCAGCCGGAACAGCTTGAAGCATCTCCGCCATGAGTACCCATTAGCTTCTGCGAGTATTACGAACCCTGCCATGTACAATGACAATTGGCTTTCACACCAGGAGGTTATACTGACACAGTTGATCAATGGGGTACTCAATCACCCCGCCGGCGGGGTTTCCGATCCTGCCATCCTTCGAAATGAACTTCTTCAGCTCTACCAGGGAGCATACTTTACAACCCTTTACAAGAGACTCCATGCTTCGCTGGTGTACGGTGCTTTATCCATTCCAAAGGATGTCCTCAAAGAAAGACGGCTTCGGCAAGACTTGGGAATGAAACGAAAGTTCATCGACATCTGGGTCCAGACTTATGATTCGAATGCTCTGCGAGCTGCACTGGAAGCTGTCACTGGCAGGATAATTCCCCTCGCCAAGGCAAACGCCAGCAGCATACATAAATCGGCGAATGGAGCTTCTCCACTCGAGAAAGCTCTAACGAAGAAACTTGCAAAATTCCTAGACGCATTTCTGATACAGAATCAGGACATGGATCGGAGTAGTAGCGAGCATGACACGGACAATGATGAAGCATTGGCTGGTACATATCGCCGAACTCTTCTTCGCAGTATGATGATGGTCATACTCCTAGATAAAGCTAGGACAAGCCCGAAGACCTCTCTTTCACCGCGTTTGTTCCTGGCCTCGTCGCCATACAAGTCTTCTTCTGCTGTGCTCCAGGCACTGACCCGATTTCTGCTACCTTCCTGCGGAAATGTCGGCAAAGCCTTTGCTCAACTCGATTGCCAACTGACATACGAACAACATCCACTCGAGGAATACGACTTTGTGATTTCCAACCTTGCAATTGATCTGAGAGACGGCATTCGCCTGGCAAGGCTCGTCGAGTTGCTCCTCTACCCATCATCTCGCGCCGCTTCTATCTCTGTTTGCCGATGGTCCCTCTCTCGACATCTAAAATTCCCATGTCTGAGCCGCGCGGTGAAGATGTCCAATGCAAAAGTTGCACTAGAAGCATTAGCAACTACAGACAAGGGCAAACAACTCGTCACCGACATCCGCGCAGCAGACATCGTTGACGGGCACCGCGAAAAAACCATTGCGCTGTTATGGGGCCTTGTCAGCAACTGGGGTCTGTCTGAACTGGTTGACATATACAGTCTGAAGAAGGAAATTTTACGACTGGGACGCAGGTATGATATTGAATACAAGAATGACACACTCTCTGCGGACGATTTCGTTGAGAACAATGAGCCTATCAAGCTCCTTAGACAATGGGCATTCCTCGTCGCACAGCTGAGAGGCCTAGCTCCCAATAACCTAACAACGGACATGGCAAACGGCAAAGTCTACGAGTGTATTCTAGACGAATACGAAGGGTACATCTACAGTCAGAGCACGTTTACAGAAGGCAGAGCATCCCTGAGAGACCGTCTCCGAGCGCTGGGATGTAGCGAACAATTTAGTAAGTATCCTAATGATTTCGAACCATGGCCGAGCTAAGCTAACATCATCAGTAAAAATCATCTCCCCTGGTTTAGAAGCCCACATATTGAATACCCCATCCACAACGGGAGCACTTGCCTACCTGTGCTCTTGTCTCCTCCCGATTGCGAAACGGGCCCGCGCGGCGACAGTCATTCAGAACGCCTGGCGACGAGTCCTCGATCATCGCGAAGCAGAGAAACGGGCCATGGCCAGGGATATTGCGCGACAGTGCGCTGCGGTTGTTCAAACTAGGGATCAAATTCTTTGGGCGAAGAGCGTAATTGTGCATTGGTGGAGACTTAACAGGGCAAGACGCAGGAGAAGGAGAATTACCGTTGCGTCAATGAAATCAACAACAATAAAGCGACAGTCAAGGATACCTGGGAGAACATCTACCAAGATTCCTCTGCGTTGCGTGAAATAGCCGCTCATTTGCTTCCCTTGCTCTGTATGAGAGCCTATGTGTCGAGTACCACAACCTCTTTTCTTATGGCATATATATTTTTCCTTTTTTTCTACTGAAATGTGCACTCTGCAGGCGGCCTTGTAGTAACGGTTTGTCTCCTTGCATTATGTGGACACGCCTGAATAGAGGCATATTCAAAAGTCGCTACTATCCTTTGTAGCAAGGTAGTCTCAACCTAACATATCCCGAAGCCCCCTTTCCCTCATGTATAATCACATGCCCCTTCTTACAAATCTGATGTGTAGCAGTTGCCAGGTCAGGTTTGGGCATGACTCGGTCTTACGTTGGACCATTACTGAGTATGCTGCATATCGTAGAAAGGGGGAGCGCGCTTGTGGGGGACGAGAGGTAACAGGAAAGGTAATACTGCTGCTTCCTCTCTTCTCACCAGTGCTCAGCCCAGGAGGGATCTAGAGGAATCGAGTCGTACGTAACCATTCAACATTCAGTGAGTAACTAGCCAGACGAGAAAAACACACACACACTTGAACTATCGTCTCAACAGTAGGAAGTTGGCTGTAATAGGTAATCTTGTGCCTTCCCCTGATGTAGCCGCTCTATATGCTAGACTGGATGTCAACGCCGAATTGAAAGTGATGGACTGGACGAGATCCTTTTCCCGTTAACGACCCAAAATCATGTCTGGCTCGAAGCCAGAAGCACAGGTCATGCTCGGAAACTCTGGTGTAGTGGCCTCGAGGCAGTATGATGCTGGGTGGTGACGACTTAAACAGAACTGACCGTTCTGAAAGTGTCGTGTTTGTTAGATATAATTAAACTGCTTGCTTTTTTTGAATTGTAAGCGATTTCTCTGCATTATCGGATGGCTTGATGCACGATATCAAAGCTGCATTGGTATCGTAGCGGCGGCCAAACCAAGTGGTATATTGCCCCTTTACCAAGATCTATTGAACCCTGCAGGTACTGATTGAGTATTGCCGTAATTCTGTTAGTAAACAAGAAAATGACGCTCTGGTATGGCACCTTAGACGCCCGGATGGCCTATGCAGGATAGCGAGTTGCTCAACTACCATCAAGGCTACCGGATTGGTATGAGGAAGACATGCGTTATAATGGCGACGTCAAGAGTCAGCCAGCCCTTGAGAGTGCTTGACTAGCCAGCTATTGTAGTAGAGTCTCTAGAGTGCGCAGTCGATGTTATCATACAGAAGTCGATGCGTCAATGGCGATTCCTTTCGCCTGTCATCTCAGCGCCAGCACTTCCTTTACTATCAGCAATAATTTCTACCAGCAGAACGCGAGAGTCGATTGCCGACGAAGAGTACTGGTATTGTAGAGTAGGTCTGTGTTCACAGGGGCTTGGTAAATGAAGAGTTCGATTGTATATGTAGCTCGATATTGAACTCAATCAGCCAGTCTGTATATAGAAGACTAGCAAAGTGTACAGAGCGTGCTATTGGCCACATATACTTGCGACAGATAGTTAGATTTATTTCATTCAGCGAAATATCCCAGGAATCTATTCCTTCACTAAAAAATTCGTCAAGCAGGATGGCCCTAACTACTCCTTTCTACTTAGTTTTGTATATATCTATGCCTTGTCTTAGAGGACTGTCTGGTCTAACGCCCTCGAGCTTCGCAGTGAACTCTATCATGCTACCAAGTAGAAGATCAGTGCTGGTTCCTAGCCTTGGAACCTCAAACTGTTAGGTCCGTTACCGAGATTGGCAAGAGATTGAGAATAAACTATGCAGATACCTACCCGCCTCTGCCTTTCGACGATCCTATATACACGCCAATGACCTCACTCAGCCAACACCTTCAAATGTACACAGTCAAGTTGTTTGCTCCTTCCGTGGGCAGCCACCAGATCGTGGCTGATTTGGCAGGTGCAGGGCTTACGAAGCCCGTTGATCCGCGCCGCCATGTTATGCGGCTACCTAATCTACCAAGCGATCCTGATCCTGCGTCTGGGCTGTGCACTACAGCACAAAGAATATAAAACTTGTTTGGGACGTATTGGGTTCAGGATCTGCATTCATATGAGCTTTCTCATGCAGGATGCCGCCCTGAGATAATGTGGAGAGACGCGTTGTAATGCGCAGCAGCAGATCCATATACTTGGCTCGAGAAGTATGTAGTTGGCGAGGCAGTGCGCGTCCTTATCATGAGGGTTCCCTTTTTGTCGGTTGATTTTTTTTTTTCTTTTCCAGAATGGATAATCAAATGTGTCATCCTACTACAGCAATTTTGATTCCATACGTACACAGCGTTCAGAATTGAAAAATGAGGAACAGACTGAAGTCAGTTGGGTACTTCAGAGGATGGAGGTTGGGCAGAATGACGTCATTTATATATGCTCGCTAACTACACCGAACTACACCGTCTTCTTTGTGCTCAGTAATCATCTTGGAAAGCTATAGCGGTGAGGTGAAGAGTGCCATAAGCGAATATTCTTTCTGCCTTGTTCTGTTCAGTTCGTTTACAAATACTCTGACCGTCTGGTGGATTCCTCTAGAGCACGGCCGTGGCTGGCGGATATTGCCATCGTCATCGTCTTCGCCCAAGTGGTTTGATACCATGCGTACGCCGTAATATACTCCAACTTATACCTATAAAGAGATCGCTAAAAAATAGCCCGCTTACCCGAGAGCCCACTTCTGTAAAGAAGGAAACGGCTTAATTATTATATCGTTCTTTGTTGTTTACTACTTTCGTAGGCCGGCGTCAAACCTCGGGCAGCAAGCAAGCCACTTCGTAATGGTAATGCTTAGCTATTCCGGTTTCCGTTCTGTCGAGAATATTCCGCAGGAGTTTTTCGTACTCTGTATTTCGTGGATGTACGTAAGTGGCATGCCTATGCGTGCTCACTTTCGTGCTATTTCTCGGGGAAACTCCAAAGTAGGGCCTATTGTACGTACCCGGAGACTCTGTAGCTTGCACAAGCTCCAGGTCGCCAGGGTGGAGCGGCGCAAGGTATGACATAGTAGTCACATATGGCACAGGGTAGGAGTAGGCTGGCGCGTTTTCTATCCACGTCTATGTTGGAAGCCAATCCAAAAACCCCGATGCGCTCGTTGCGCACATTGATTTCAACAAGGAGGGCTCGAGAAGCGCGTACAATAATGATGATGCAATAGTAATAGGTGAATATAGGCGCTGTCGCTGCGCGGGATATGGTAATTGTTATGGCCTCTACCATGGCGCCCCTGGCCCTGGCCCTGGCCTTGTATATGTCACTTCGCAAAGTGTTTTGTCGGTTGAATCTGCGGGCAGGCAAGCGGCAGCACCGTCGAGAATCCGAGACCACAGTGTGAGCGCGGTGCTCGCTCTGTTTCGTAAATTCGGGCCATCATTGCGCGCCCCGAATCTCGCAATCAGCCAAAGAGTACGCGATTACGGATTGATTAATACTTCACGTAATCAATTAGCTATCAGAACAGCATGTGGAAAGCGGGTGGGCTGAGGAGATCGATTCTCTGGGCGCTTACCGTCGGCACAGAGTAAGTCAAATCTGAAGACTGACGCAGACGCCGCTAATTCTACGGGGAAAATAATACCAGACCGTTAGAATTGAAGGCTTGCATGTAGTACCACTGAACGGTCGATTATGGGACTTTGGCGGCCGTTACTATCGACGGGGATTGTAAGCGACCATCTGTCTCACCGTACAATGGCTGATTCGTGGTCATGGACAAGAGTAAGTAGATTGGACTCTGATACTCCGGCCATATGTGCGGCTGCCATGTTCTGGCCCCTGGCCCCTAGCCCCTGGGTTTCGCGGGGAATACGGGGAGGATGTTATGCAACGAGGGAGCAGATTAAGGGAACAGTGGCTTTGTCTACATTGGGTAAGGGCAGGTGATGTCGCCGTGCTCGTCCTTTACAGTGTACAAATATTTCCAACGATCCACAGTATTGTTTGAACCATGCACAATAGTCTGCAGGCTATCGGGAGTCGAAGCATGCCAAGACAGGACGCAATTCGTCAATTCATCGTTTCGCTTCTGCCTGAATATTAGTCAATGTGGTGATAGACGAAAATAGGACTTGATAGTTAACTGATAAGGAAACTCTGGGGGAGATTGGGGCCTGGGGAGGGGCTGTGACGATCATCCAGAGCGGCAATCGTAGAAGCTTGGCATGCCCTGGCGCTCAGCCAACGATCATCCTTTGTGAATCGAATTTTGCAAAATCCCTGGAACCCTGATGCCTGCCTGGTACTCTCGTTGTCACAACACCGAGGATTCGACGGCTAGCTGGTATGACGAGTGGCTTAGGAGGTAGCGGAGGACGCCAAGAGAGCATTGCGAATAGCCACGTCGATCGCGTCTGACTTGTGAAGCATTAGTATTTCGGAATTGGACAGGCACTCCGTATAGGGATGACAACGGCATGCAAATGTAGCCTATGATTGAATCATCGTCTCACGGGCATGCTCGACTTCTAAAGTACAGCTCCAGACTCTGGACTTTAGAGAGCCTGGGTGTGATCGAGAATGGGTCTGGGCCAGTGCCCTGAAAAGGATCATGGAGACAGAGTTGTGAAGATTATTGATCTGCCTTGTGTTCCAAGGGGTCATAATCCTGGGGCAGCAGGATAATCCACTATGTCCGGCGGTGCCGACGCCGTGTAGGTTTTCTTTCTGCGACTCGTGCTGCCGGATATCGAGCATCACGGAAATCCGAAATGGAGCGAACCTGCTATCGCCAAGACTGTTTATGCACAGTAGAGGCAGATGATCGACGACGATCTGCCGTCAACAGCAGACTCCAAGGCGCCCTTATTCCTTTACTGGAGTCCGAAGAACCCGAAACAGACGCGGCTGTCAATGTGCCCGACCATTGCCTCTCTACGTCTTCTGCCAGCTCTCGACTGGGCTGTGAAACTCCGTGTCAGTGAGTATTTGGAATCACTCTTGGCGCTGGCGCTTGGCATGACTTCGTGCTCTGGCTGTGCCTCTCTTCTGGGTAACATTGGGCAGGCAAGGAGGAGATGGAATGCGCAGAAACAAATACTCCGTAGTCCGTCCGCAGTCAAACAAGAGGAAGAGGACACGGGACATATTCAGCCCGAAATCCGGACTGGCTCGGCGGCTGGATGTTGACATCAGCGTGATCGTAAGCCGTGGTTGTAGTCGTAGTCGTAGGCGTAGTCTCAGTCTCAGTCACAGTCGCAATTGCAGGACCCCTGCCCACAGCCACCGCTCGAATTCCCACCTTCTTGGCATACAACGGATGCTCCGTTGTACAAACAACAACGCAGACTCAATCTACTTGCCGTTGCTCTCTTCTCCCCTTGGGCGTTGCCAAGCGCTGCTGTGGTATGAAACCCCATGTTTGTCTCGAACCCCGGGAGCAAGGGGCGGGTAAGTGAAGCTACCTACTTTAAAAAAGACATGGCCCTAATAAGTGTACTCCAATTAGACGCTTGGGCCTGCTTTGAAAAGAGAAGTGCATACTGAACGTTCTTGGCACGCCTTGGCGGAGATCTTGGCTGTATCACTGATCGGCCCCCCTGAGTTGTAGACTGTCGATCATGAGATCAGTTGTATGCGTGCAAATGGCTCCCCAGCATTCCAGCAGAAGCACGATGGTGTAACTGGGACGGTCTGGAGCTGGCTGGCACATTCTAACATCGCTCAAACTGTCGAGAACGCATATCTGGTCGGGGAGACTGGACCGGCTTTACCATTCCGGTGAGGCCAGTTGATGGTGATGGCGTTAGCGGGATTGCGAATTCCTTATGTCGTCTTCTTATTCCATAAGCATAAATCGGACAAGAAAATGACCAAAGCAAGGATGAGGGGGGTTTCACAGTTCGGCCTCGTTACACAGCAGATAAGCTCTTCCAGCCATATTTCTCCGCGTTTTATGACAGACGGTATCGAGTATGGTATTCCCATTACCATCGGCGGCAGGGTTCAGGTTACAGTATCATCGAGGCAGTTCTTCGATAGTTCTTCCGGAAAAGCGGATGTGCATATGTCGAGGCGGCAACCGCGCGTAAGCTTGCGCGAAGTTTAAAGTGCTGCTTTTCGTCTAAGTAGCAATCATAGATTGATAGTTTGATGCAGCTTGCGTTTCATGTGCAACGACGATTAAGATGACCCGAGATATTGAGCAATATAGACCTCTTTGTCTGTGCCCTCGACGATTTGGATCAACCCAGGCGCACGGGTCAAAGGAACCCAGTGGCATCAATCATACAGCTCTAAGTCCAAGGTACCGAAGTTTCTATTGTTGCTCGAGAGATACCGCATTTGGAACACCATGCAGCCGCACAGGCGACCGGTGCAAATCCAAGAGACGAGCGCTGTCCCGTGTGCTGTGGAGATTTTACCTCCAAAATGCCTCATACAAACTTATAATGAAAGCCAATATCCAATCAGGTTTTCGAGATCCATCATGACTTCAGATCATTTGAGATATACTTGAGTTATCTTTGTAGATCTTCATAGTGGTTCGTGCACACGTTGGCAACGGTGATGATCAATGGAGCTGAGCTATGAATGAGGTGATTGAAAGCTTTCCTTTGAGCTCAGCCTGGGTACCGTGTGCATGGTAATTCGGATCCTGGCCATCTCCAATTTAGCCGAGTTACCCCTCTGCGAGTGACAATTCATAACCTCCACTACTCGAAAACCTCCACTACTCGAATCGTTGGATTGGCACGCAGTGAATGCCTCATCCAGACGGGAAGAAGCTGCCTATGCTTGGGCGGCACACAGTTGACCGCCAGGCATTGGACCATCGTTCGGGGACAGTGCTGGAGATACCTACTCCCATCATAATATATGACGATGACGGAGGGTTCGTGGACTACCTCGAAGAATTGAATCCCGCCTAAGGCCACATGGCGAAATTATTACTTTTTCAACACGTGCGAGCACGCATGCATAGCAATGGAGTAGTACTGTGCGATTCGAGATCTCGTATAAGTGGTGCCAACTAACGAGGTAGTGGAGAGTCCCGTAGCTGTGAAACGTCAACATCATCCGACAATCAACGCTTAACCCGTACTGAGTAGGTATCCAGTACTATGGAGGCAATTAGAGGGTATCCATAGGTTTGGCTCTCAGCTGAACACCTACTCAGAGTAAGGCGCCGGAAGAATTGAGTCCTGAATGCGTGTTTGTCCCTCGTGCTCGTATCCTCTAAGCTTCTTAGTCGCATGCAGCGCGTAAGCGAATCCAATTGCGCTGGGCTGAATGGCTGATGTTAATGTATCTACCAGTTCCTGATTGCTGGAGAGCATAGGAATATGGACTGTTGATCGAATGAGATCGCTCCTAGTGCCGATATGGTAAGGAATCCTTGATCAATCTGAAGCTTGTCCAGCGCAATGAGATCCCAAACACCAAGATTGTCGGTGAGTTTGCGCTGACCACCCCACTTTCTGCGAGCGAGGGCCGATTATCGGATCGCAGCTGGTGGCTCCTGAATGGGCTGCATGAGTATTGTGGGGGAAATTACTGCTTCTTCTGGATGCCGGTCAGGACGATAGATGATCATCGATGGCGTTGCGCGACAAAGCTTCGCCGTCAGTGCTTTGCATCATGGACTGGTGTATATCAACATATCCTCGCACACTCGCGAGGTCGCAATGTTGTAGTAACGATAGAAAACGACCCATGGACCGATTGCGTGTCAAATCCGAGCTTTTCCACTTGGTTCCACTGTGCCGTTGTGAGTTGTAGAGTGGTATTGGCACTCGTAGTTCATCATCATCATCCATCCCGTGTGGTTGTATCGGTAGCACTCGACGGAGAAATGAGATACGGCGGCTTCGCGTTCCTGATGTGGTTTGGGTGCCAGCTCGCTCCGCTCTCGAGCGTCAAGTCTAAGTGTCGCATAGTCGATGACAATAATACTAGTTTCATATAAGGAAGACAAGCGGTGGTAACCAAAATCCTTCAGACTCACTACGTCATGGGGTACCGTTTCCAGTTTAGCGGGTGAGCTATTACCGGAAATAGAAGGTGCTAGACAACCAATACCAAGCATTCTTATTATTATGTTGGCGCTGCTATAAGGGTCTGTGGTTAATTACGGAGGAGGGGCCACAAAGTGAAGCGCGTAGAGCGCCATGTTTGGACCTTTGGAGGAAGAGCTCCGTCATCTTGGGGCCTCCAGTCCTTGGAGTCACTTGGACGGCTCGATCCTTGATGCTTGGGGTTGAATGTTGGGATTTTGGAATTGGTGGACGCCATCTCACCAGGGAATACCACGGCTTAGACCGGTGTCCAAGGCACAATTCGAGCCCTAGGGTCGACAGACTTCGGCTACAGTAACAGAATAGTTCCCTTCACTCTCGTTGTTTCGAGTCACCAGCACCAGTGAGTATTTGCACTCTTAGAAAAGAGCAGCTGAACAGAAAACTCGGGAAGGAAAGGCAGCCGGAGGGCTGTTGTCCCTCCACTCGGAACTTAATGCCGTAGTGGTAATTTAATTACGTGCAGGTGACGGCGCGAAGATTCCCCGGTGGGTTAGGGCAACCCTTCGCATGGGGCGCCCCAATGCACGGATGATGATGGCGAAGGCGAAGACGAGACAGGCGAGGACGGCAACATCTCGTGCCGCCATCTGAGTGCGTCTTCGTGGGGGAAAATTTGGAGACGGGAAAAGGAGTTCATTGCCTGAAAATACTTCGAGATTGCTTTTTCTCCCAGATGGCAGCTTAGATCTGTGTAACATTCCACACGAGCACTCTTGCCGCTGGCTGGAGGACAGCATGAAGTATTTGGACTTCTAGAAACCCGTCATCGTATGTGAGGAATAGAGTGTGCCTTGAACAGCCTTGCTGTCGAGTTGGGTTTCCTTCTTGGGATGGCCTCTCAGCCCAGGAGTGCCGAGGAGATATGATGTCCTAACCTCAAAATCCCTCATAGTAAAAGACTCGGCAGTGTTGGCAGTAGTGAGTGACTTGGTCAGGACCAGCCTTGCAGGGCGGTTGAGACCAACTCCTGAACGAACCCGACCCAGGAAAAAATACATACAAAGCGAGGCCGTTCTCTATCTGAATACTTTATCCCTCTGCCAGTTTTTGACTGCTTCGTTCAACCTCGATTTTTGATGGAACATCAAAGAGGCAAAACGTCAGTAGCCGCAGGTGCCAGGAACCGACTATGCCGCTGTCTGCAACCCATCGGGTTTTGGCTCAAGCCTGCCATCTTGGTCTGCGGTTTCGGCGGGGCTGATAGGACCAAGCATCTGCTGAGTAATAAATGTCTTCCAATCAATACCAAAATTACAGGCAGGGTTTTGGTGACCATGGTGGCGATCCGGCGTGATGATACCGTGGCTTTGAATACGGCGTCCTGACGAACTTACCGTACCCTGATACAGTTACCATTAAAAAAGAATAATCAAATTAGAAAAAACGAATTTTATTTTCGCTTTTGGCTTTAGCTCTGCAGAGGAATCCACACCACCGACCACTAACCCCCCTCCGCCCGCTCTGCGTCCCTTATTACTTTTTTTCCGATCTGCTTCTTTGCATTCCTTCTTCCTTTCTCCATCGATTCCGATCTTCTTCACCTGCCAACTCACACTTCTTCTGCTTCTCCGGTCTCACAAGGCGCGTCTTCTTCTGGCGCTCCTGGAGCTGCCACCCTTTGAAGAAGGCGTGAATTCCTCTTGTTCTTGGCTGCATCCGCCCTGTCTTTCCCTGCTACCTAATTCTGCTGCACCTTTCATATTTCACTTTTACCTTCACACCCACCATGTCTCTTATATTATAGTCCTCCGTCCATCTCTGGGCTTCACATTCGGACGACCGTTCGATCGGCCACTGCTGATCGATCTTGAGAGCTGCTCTTCTCCTACTCTTCCATTGCCGCCTTGCCTACGCCGCCGAGTCACCATCTCTACCATCCCACATCCAACTACGATCTCATCTACGTTTCCGTCTCTCGCCTCCCGATGATCGTCTCTCAATCTCGAAAACGATGGTACATCTACTCCGCGGTGATCGACCAATCTTTTCGGTACATCACCTGTTGAAGATGCTTCTCTCTTCAAACCAGTCCAAGCCCACGGACGAAACCACCGACGTGCCTGAGGACATGGACGAGCCTCCTGATCATCGTTACCTGGATACGTCTGCCGCCATGGATGATGGTGTGGTTTATGTCAAGTCCCCGGCCAAGTTCACTGATCACAAGGAATCCCTCCTCACCCGTGCTCTCAAGAGCAGTCCCGAGTTCGGTCCTACCGACCAAAATACATCCACCCACGAACATACCTTCTACCATTCATATTCATATACCAATGCCAGCGGCATTTCAACTGCCGAATTGACCAGTGATGGTGGCCTTACGAGCCCATCACTATCTCACACCCCGAGTCCCCCACTACCTTCACGCATGACTAGTCGGCCTCCCGCCACAACTACTAACGGCAAGGAGCTCGGTGCTGGTAGCGGTGAATCTGCCGTGGAAGCGAACCTTGGCCGTAAAAGATGCATCAGCTTTGCTTGTGGGCGAAAGGCCGAAGATCAGAAACCACAGGCCCCAACGCCACGCGCGGAATCGGCTACTAAACCCAACGAGCAAGGCCCAGAGTTCAAACGCAAGACGACCCTAACGTTCGTGTGCCCTGCGAGGGACCCCGAGTCCAGACGGGAACGATCTCCTACTCGAGCATGCTCCTTGCGAGCTCGCCCCCGTGGATCTCCTGCACCATTTGCGCGCAAGGCTTCGCCCGAGAAGCAAGCCTCGCTGCCGACTGTCGCAACCCGAGAGCAAAATACTCCACCAACCCAAGAATCAAAGGCACCCGAACACAGAGGAGTCCCGATGAAAGGCCTGGGCAAATTCGAAGACTCGGAAGCAACTAGGTTTCACGAGTTCGGAAGCTCTTTCGAGGAGGATGCCGAATGGGTCAATCGGGAGGCTGATTATAAGGATAAGATTACTTTGAACGACTGCATGAAGAAGGAAAATGCCATCAGGAAACTCGCCGAGGAGGCAGAAGAGGAGGCCCTCGACGAAGAGGAGGACGATGCTGATCTTCCGGATGATTCATCTACTCTGCATGACTTCTCCTCCGACGAGGACGATGGAAATGAGTCTGATAACGAGGCTGGCTTCGCTGAATCCGATGAGAGCGACGATGGCTCTGAATACGGCTTCTGGGCTCCTGCCAGTACGACAGCTGCCACGAGTCCCCTCGAACATCCCCGACTTCCCCTCAGCCGCAGGGACTCAGCAATGTCTTTCGACTCAATGAATGAGGAGCATCCGCGTATCAATTGGCCGCCAGCTCTCGCTGGAAAACCGACCGGTCGGCCGATTAAGATCCCCAGATTACGTCCTGGCACCCCGGATCTTCCTGACAGTACCGACTTCGTGTGCGGAACACTGGATGAGGACCGACCCTTGGAGGTTGCCTACAAATCCTGCCTCGAGCAGCGACGTCTTTCCAAACAGGTTATCATTCCCCAGGATATTGATCCAAGCTTTCCTACCTCCGACATTGACGACGACGACGATGACGATGAGGAGGTCAAGGGCTCTGGCCTACTAGATGAAGGGCCTCGAGGTCGATCAGGGGGGGAGCAATCTCGGAGGGTTTCGCCCCACCCTTCGCCAAAACGGATGATTTCACCTCCACCTCGTCGCCATGGCAGAGCGTCGCCCAAACGTCTTCGTTCCCCGCCGCCTCCGATCAAGCTCAGGTCAACTGGGAATGGTGGAGTAAAAGGCGCTCCCACCCTTCATCATGGCCTCAACATCAGCGAGCTAGTCCAGCGGCCCGTGCTGGCTCGCACAAAGTCACTTCCCCGCACACCCAACCCTTTCTTCGCGATGGAAAGTTCTCATCGCTGGTCTGGCATCGTGCCAATTCAAGAATCCCACGAGCGTGAATCATCACGTAATCGCGAAATCCATACCCGGGGTCCTGTTGATATCGTCGAGGGCCTGGAAAAGAAACGCCAGAAGCGAAAAGAAAAATTTTGGCGCCAACACTGTCGCAAAGCTGCCAAAGAGCAGATGGAGCGACGCCCTATTCCCGGAAAAGGTGCTGAACGCATGAAGGAGCTTGGTCTCGAGGTCGCTGAGAGGACGAGGGCCTTTGGTGTCGGTGAGAGCTCCCAGCTTGTCCTTTCCGTCTAGACACCTTCCCTACGGTTGGGAGAAATCATCCACCTCTTCTTGTATATACTTGGATGAGTCTTACCGAACCCTCCGACACTGCGTCTATTACGTGCTCACGTCTTTCTCTACCATTCCCCTTTCGACACACTCGCTTTGGGAAGGTCTTTGTGTCTGCATTTACACGGCGGTCGCTTTCTCTTCTTGAACATACTTACCTATTCTTTCATTTTTACTCTTATCCCCTTCACCACCTTTACTACCGCTTTTAGTGTATGACTGTCTTTGGGAGCTTTTATTGCATCAGGGTGGTTACGGAGTAGTATACCCCTTGCTTTGGCTTTGAGACTGTAGAACTGGGTGCATAGCCATGATTGTTACAAGAGAAGTTAAGATAAAATAATCAAATTGACAAATCAAATAAATACGATAATCAAAAAACCAAGTTTGTAAGATCAAAAGTCCTCTGTAGTAGTAATTTAGTACAAATAACCCAATCATCGCGGCTATTGGGTTAGCCGCTCGGCTAGGTAAGCGCCCAACCAAGCGCCCGGTCTCAACGTCACTTTGGCCGGCCACCGCAATCCTGTTCTTTTTGCCTGTTGACCAGCACAGACAACCATAACCCGCCGTTCTCAATCAGTTCCACAGATTGCAAGACTTTCCCTCAAGCTCTGACTCGATTTCAAAATGTGGATTATCAACTGGTGTAAGTCTGCTGTGATTTGACCTTGTCTCCCCACGATCGTTCGATACCTGGCCTGACCTAGGCCCGGTTTCACCTGCAAACCGGCTCATCTGCGTCCTGGTGCTGTTATTTGCAAGCTATCAATTTATAAAGAGCTTTACTAATGGTCTGATGTTTGTTTTGAGACAGTTTACGACATTCTCGCGTCTCTCGGTTTGCTCAACAAGCATGCCAAGCTCTTGTTCCTGGGTCTTGATAATGCTGGAAAGACGACCCTCCTGCATATGTTGAAGGTATGATAACGGTATTTCTGGCTGGGATTGCGAGTATTCGACTGGGAAATAGAGTTTACTCCGCTTGAAGAATTGGTTAGATGTCGAACAAAAGCTGACGAGGTGGGCTCATTCAGAACGACCGAGTTGCCATCCTTTCACCCACCGCTCACCCAAGTACGTTATCACGTCGACTCACCGCATCTCAGATTACGTTAGAGAGTGCGGAGGATGGAATAAATAATGGAGACTAACTCGAGCACAGCATCTGAGGAACTTGTCATTGGAAACAACCGGTTCACAACCTTCGACTTGGGTGGTCACCAGCAGGGTGAGTCCAGCCGAATCCATGCCCTCCAAACCTTGATTTTGAATAACAATACTAATGCTGTTAACACTCAGCCCGCCGCCTGTGGAAAGATTATTTTCCCGAAGTCAGCGGAATTGTCTTCCTCGTCGACGCCAAGGACCACGAGCGCTTCCCCGAGTCCAAGGCTGAGCTCGACGCCCTCCTCGCCATGGAAGAGCTCTCCAAAGTCCCCTTCCTCGTCCTTGGAAATAAGATTGACCACCCTGACGCCGTCAGCGAGGACGAACTTAGACACCAGCTTGGCCTGTACCAGACGACGGGTAAGGGTAAGGTGCCGCTTGAGGGGATCCGGCCCATCGAGGTGTTCATGTGCAGTGTTGTTATGAGGCAGGGTGAGTTCTACCTCGCGATTATTCGTGCATTTCTCTTTTGTGGGTGGTGAAAGCTAACTTTTATCCTTTGTTAGGATACGGCGAAGGTATAAGGTGGCTATCTCAATATGTCTAGACAAGCTAGCTACCAACCTGTGCCGCAACGCGCCTTTTTCACGAAATCGTCGATCTCCGTGTAATTGTTATTCGTATGACCGGAGACTTATACCCACTTCATCAACTGAAATCTGCACAACCATAGCCGTCAGTTCCCAGTCTCTACCTCATCACCCCTCAGAACGGACCAAGTACATTTCAGTTATGGAAACTTGCCACCCCTTCTTCTACACTCCCCATTCTCAATGATTACTACTTAGCCAGCCAGCAAATCAGTCAACCATTCATCCTTTGATCTAAATTAGCTGCTCACGCAAACCCTATGACAAATGTGTGCCTAATCTTCCTTCGCCTATGTCATTTTAGAAAGTTGGGAAATCTAATTTTTTTTCTCTCGTGGATCATGGTCGTTGCTCGCTACATCGGACTGAATTTGAGGCTCTAGGCTGTTTGGGTGTGTGGCAAGTCGCGCTCGACAAGCCTATTGGATTTGATCAGTATGCTAAAGCGTTCTGTATAGTCATATATACTTAACCATGAATGTTGAAGGGCCATATTTCAATGCCGTCACGGGATTGGGAGCAGAACACTCGTTGTAACCTCGAATATGTCCTAGTAGCACATCCGTCAAACCCCCTTATCGCACCTCCCCGGATTCCTGTTGCAGCTCAGACTTGCAATGGTGCTCAGCTTAGGCCAAGCACATACGACACCAAGATGCAAGCAGTAAAATCTTGATCTTTCAGCGATATCACTCTTGGTTGGGTGGCTTGGATATTACGAGATTTGTCAGAACCGGGCTGAAGAAACTACCTTGGAATACTTAGTAGAGGGTAGAGTTAAAATACGGCAGAGCAACGGTAAGTACATAAATTTGCCGGGTTTCCTATTTAGCTTTGTTTTCAATCTTGGCCGTTGTGAACATCATGAGGCCAAATAAAGTATTCTACGAGTCCAATGCCTCAATCCTACGAGATAATAGTAAATCAGTTCAAAAACAAAACATGCAGTTACCAGTCCCTGAGGGGATAGTACCAGCTTTGTTTAGGAGGACATCAGCAACCAGGCCATAATGATTATCAAGCGAAAAATACAAGGTAAAAAAGGAATGCCCCCACACCGGATTGAACGATGGACCTTTGCATCGCAGTACAAGCTAGGCTAGTACAAGTGCAACGCTCTACCACTGAGCTATAAGGGCAACTGATGCATGAAGACTCTTATTAGTGTAATACGTATTTGGCACAAATCCGCGCGATAACATCCCCCGGAAACACCTTGCTAAACCACCACGTAGCTAGCCTTTGTTTTTAGTCGAGATTCTGCTACACGCCATCGTTGGTAGGCCGAATACTCAATGAGCCTCCTTGTCGCCCTTCATTTGAATGTAGCGGGCAATAAGTTGTCGTAGCGAGCATTATACAGATATCTTTCCTAGAGCAAAGCTCTCCGAGGGCTAAGTGGTCGATCATCTGGTTGACCTTTATCAGGGCCGCGGCGAACGGCATGATTTCGCTTGCAGGTACAATCTTCGACTGCGCCATTGCTCTAGCGGTGATTCAACGAGCTCCTAGAATCAATCCATAACAGCGGTGATGGTGTCTGCTGGTGGCAATGGTAACGATTCTAGGCTTTCCTTACTCCTAGTTCCAGTTAAAAAAGTCAGAAATCAATAAGTGCAATCAGATTTATATTATAATAGGGGCCTTGTTTGTACTAACAACCTTCGCGAATCACTTGAGTTGAGCGTTAGCGAGGCCCCATGGAAAATCCTGCCATGGCTTAAATACACATAAGCGAGATGCGGTATAACATGGTTGTTTAGACAGATACGCAAGACACAAACTGCCACAGCTCGGAGCATCACGAACTGCGATTATGGTCGTCATATAATGTAATTGTTTTTAACATGACATCATTAGCCCTTATAGCTCAGTGGTAGAGCGTTGCACTTGTACTAGCCTAGCTTGTACTGCGATGCAAAGGTCCATCGTTCAATCCGGTGTGGGGGCATTCCTTTTTCGGCCGACATTTTTTTGGTTGCCTATTTTCCTTCATCTCCTTCTTGCCATGAACGTTCTTTGTTATTTAAAACTAGGTAAGCACGCAACTTGTCAGTTAGGAGACCAAATTGACGCTGTAGCCAGTTGATTGATAGTACCATTCAGGGCAGTATCTACTGCAAGTGCTATTACTGCTAGAAAGGCTGAGCGCTCGCATCTCAGACCTTGGTGAGGTCACGCGAGAAGCTCGGGGTCCAGGGTAGGAGCGCATATCCATATAGACAGAAGCCGCGCGAGCAATTACTCAAACCAGACGGAAAGTGCATGAAGAGAATTAAGCGCGGTATAGAATCTTGGTACACATTCCAAAGACACTTGAAGAGGGTGTCCGTTGTTTATCTGTTGGGCGTAGAGCACTCACAGACAAGAGGATTTTAAAGCGGGAAATAGAAAGACGCAGAGGAACGAGGCGGGAGAGCAGTAAACACAGGGAGGAGCAGCAGAGCACAGAAAGAACATCGAAGAGAAACACCAAATGCAGCCGTCGCCTTCCCTTCCTCTGGCAAATGATTCACATAAACGAGAGGTAAAATGGATGCATCGAGGAAACGAGAAAAGAGGTAGACATGAACAAAAGGCGGCGAAGATGAGGAAAAGAAGAAGTAGGAAAAGGAGAACACCAATCCCTATTGTGAGCACAAAGTACCTTCCGTATAGAAATAGAACATGATCAGCGTAAAGAGTCAAGTCGGAGTCGCTGGGATTTAGGATGCGGGGAGGAAATTGTGGCGATTCTCTGCATGTCGTATAGTCCTCTCGGGAGGTTGAGTCATTTCATTACTTCCGATCGTCTCAATGCAAAGAATATCGATGTCGTGGGATGCTGAATCTCTCGTGTACTGATACGCGGATATGGAGTTTCTATCTCCGCCCGAACCTGCTGAACATGGAAAAGCTCGTATGCTTACTTCTTCTTTTGCTTTCGCGGAGGAGTGATGGGTCGGCCTGAGCTCATTGCCCCGTAAACGTACTTTTGTTTTTTCTCTGCTGGTTTCAGAATCTGATAGAAATGAAAGACCTCATGTTAGCATTTATCCTTGGACCGGCGCGCATAAGAATCAGAGAACAAAACATACCTGGAAAGAGCACAATAAACTCTCATCCACACTCATCATTGCACCAGCATTATCGAACTCTCCACAGTAGTTCGGAGCGCTGAATAGTGTAACCAGCTGCCTCTTGGAAAAGAACTCGTAGCCATCCTCGACGACTTGATGTGCGCGGCATATCAAATCCATATCATGTTTCTGGAGGAAACGCGATACTACGTCCGGTCCAAATGTGAATGAAACACCTCGGTCATTTTCGCTCCATCCCGTAATATCTTTGTCAGGATCGGACCATAGAAGGTCGCACAAGAGGCCGCAATCGGGGATCTATATCAGTCAGCAAATCAAAGCCTTGAGCTTTGTGGAGCCCGGCAGAGCGTAGAATTGGTGCAGTCTGGTGAAAACTTGACCGAGCTAAGGATACTCTTCGTATCACGGAGGGGCCAAGAAACAGAAGTGGAATGAATAGACAGGCCTGGAAACTTACATCAGTGGGACGCATGACACGGCGGATCTGTTCCATGGAGTTGAGGTCAGGGCTCAAACCACCGTGCATGGTAAAGATTTTCTCATCAATGATAGCCGCGATGGGAAGGCAGTTGAAGCAGTCCGTGAAGGTCTTCCACAGCTTGATGTTATACCTCCGCTTGCACTCATCGTAGAAACCGTAGATACGGTTGATAGAAGCGCACTCGTGGTTGCCCCGAAGAACGAAGAAATTCTCAGGATACTTGATCTTGTACGCAAGAAGAAGGCAGATGGTCTCGAGTGACTGCTTGCCACGGTCAACGTAGTCTCCGAGGAAGAGGTAGTTGGCTTCTGGTGGGAAACCACCGTATTCGAAGAGGCGGAGTAGGTCGTAGTATTGGCCATGGATATCACCGCAGATCTATGAGCGCAGGATTGTTAGTCTGCAGAACAGGCATGCGGACCTCGCCAGTGGTTAAGAAGAGCATCATTACCTTGATAGGCGCCTCCAACTCAAGTAGGATGGGCTGGGAGATAAAGATTTCCCTCGCCTTTGTGCAAAGGTAGCGAATTTCCGATTCCAGAAGTTGGACTTGCTTTCCGGGCCGGCTGCCCCTCACCTCCAGCAGTCTGTCAATGATAGAATCCAGATCCACGTCCTGATCGGCCATGGCGTTTTAACCCCAACGAAGGACGAGATACCGAAAGCAATGAAAGGGGAAAAAAGGAAAGGGAAAAGAGAAAAAAAAAAAAAAAAAAGGATAGTTAAACAGGCGTCCGGCGACGAGAAAAGAAGGCGAGAGGATGGCTAACGGAGCGGTCGGTTCAGTGTACGATAGATGACGCGGCGCCTACGGGCTGTCAGAGGAAGCAAAGGTGTTAGAAAGACCTTTGACCAAACGACACAGTGAAAAGAGAATGAAATTTGGAAAATGGATTCTGTAGGCGCGTGCTCAATGCGCGAAAGAAAAATTCATCGTGCTTTGAGGGGAGATAGCGATAGGAGAGAGGGGCTTGGAATTTGCTTACCAAACAGGATCTGGTGAAGTCGAGGTCGAGAGGCGGGAGAGTAGGCCGGATGGCCCTGGTGAGCTAGGGAGGGGGAACGAAGAGGTCGAAGGCCGCGCGAGATACGATGACTTCAAGAGACGCAAATACCGAAGTTGATGATAAAGCGCGTAAATAGCGACAAGAGATGCGGCTCCGGGACAGCGACCGGAGAGCAAAGAGGGATTCAACAAGAGGCCGCGGTCGGTGGTGAAAAAAGGGAGCAAAAAGCGGCACGCAGCAACGGGAAGATTTGTGTTGTTGTTGGGACAGGGGGCGAGCAAAAGACGCGATATGAAGTTAAGCAGAGATCTTCAGAGAGTATGTTTAAGACTGCAGAAGACGCCGGGAGGGAAAGCTCCTGAGGCAAAGTTCTATCGGAGAAGACGCTGGTGGCGCGAGTGGAGGAAAGAAGTACAGGCAACTAAGCGGAAGGGGATGTGGATGTGAAAGTGGATGTGGAAATGGATGGCAATCAAGGGATCGGTGTTGGCCGACCAGATACCAGATCAACTCGAAGCAGTTGCACGAACAGCAGACTTCTATACAGGGTAGGTCAAAGATGAGGTAGATTGCGAGGATTCGAGCTCACCAAAAGAAGCGATCGAAGCAAGGCAACAGCTGCTTTGGTTGGAGGAGGTTTGAGTCTCGATGATTTCAGCTGAGAAATGGCAAGCTCGAAAACCCTGCGGGAGTCAGCACCACAACAAAGTGAACAAACCGCGAAGGCGTTACCACCCGTACCGCTAAATTACCCGCTCAAGTTCTGGCAGAACATACCGCCAACCGATTGAGTTGTATGACGAGCGGTGAGCTAATCTCAGCTCTATAAATAAAGCACTGTGGTAACATTACTGCGACAGTACGCATCCATAACCAGCCTGGGTCCAGCCAGGGCATAAATTGAGCTGTGACTAAATTCTCTAGTCTCTACGGATCCTCATCGATAGTCGATACATTAACGGTTCTTTTTATCATGACTGCATTACGAATATCTTGAAATTGCCTTTACTAGTCCGGGAAGCTGCAAGGAGGAACTCACCTGTGTCAGCGTCAGCCTCGACTACAGCTACTCCTTACTCCATGCTCTCCAGGTCCATAGACGCTGCAACGCACCATGCACATCGCATTTAACTATTTGCGAGTCAAACAGACATGGCCAGGTTAAAAGGTCACTCGTCACAACATCTCATGTGCATTAAGTCCGAAATTCGTCATAAGTTCGCCGGAAACCGAAAGCGTGGATGACAAAAGATCCGCCCAGAACAACAAAAAACGTTATACAAGCCTGTAACAACTGCTCGAATCAATGATATTTCGGCACGCATCAGATCGTCGTCATGAAATCATTAGGGCGGGATAAAGGAACAAGACAAACCAAGCAGAACAAGGTATCGATATAATCTGCACCCCAAAACTCAACAAGAAAGATCTCAAAAACACAAATCGTCCCAAGAACACCGTTGACGCCAATTCCCTTGCCGATAAAATACAAGAACTCTAAAAAGCGCACGCAGCAGTTCTCGTGATGTTTTCGAGAGTGCCGGATATAGCGGAGTGAAGTAAAAGTTGTGAGTTGATGGGAAGAGATGGGAAGTAAAACGGAGGTGTGAGAAGAGCACAGACATCCCGCCCGCGACATCAAAAGATCAGATAACGCCACGAAAAAAAGCAGTCAACAAGCTGTTGCGGTATTTGCCTCGAGATAGTGAACGATGGCAAGAATAGAACCGCCGTATAGCTTGAAACGAATCAAGGCAGAAATAGAACTTTTGTCTAAAGATGTCTCTGTCGATTTGCGTTTCATGGTACGTCTCCTCGGCAGAACGGAAAGGTGCGAGGAGAGAGGATGATTTGGGACACAGGGGAAGACGGCGGCTCGGATTAGGTTATACGATAGGATGGCGGCCGCTCAGAATCGGCTGAGTATTAGCTCTCGTAAAAGATTCAGGTGACAGTCGAGACGATCCACTGATGTTGGTGCCCGTGCGGGGAACAGCGACAGTCTTTTGTGCCTGGTTCCAGGCATGGTCTCTCAGAGCTGCAAGAAAGCTACTACCGAGCTCTTGCTGGAGCGCTGCAAGTTGGTTTTTTTGCAAGTCACTGTCCACGCCCCGTTCGAGACTCTGTAGCGTTTGCTGCAGAGAACCAACTTCACTTGCCGCGACAGCGGAGTCATCTCGGTTTTTTTTGTTGGCCGCTCCGGGGCCTTGGAGGTGAAAGGATCCGGCCTGAGGACCACCATCAGATTTCCATTGACTGTCGGTGGGCGACGAAACAAACGGATCAACAGGTAACTGAAGATCTTGAGCAGGAAAGACGGAAGGTACCACCGCACCTGAATCTTTATCACCATCAATGGAGGCAGCTCCAGATTGGTCAACGATCTTTTTTCGGTTATCTCTTTTCCTGCGGCTAGACCCAATGCCATTGTCGTTGGCGAGATGCTCTGCCCTTGAGGCGTCGACGTCTTGTCCAGGCCGAGTAGCAGAGGCTGCCGAAGCAGGGGTTATGGAAGACTTGCTGACGAGCGTGGAGTTATCCGCGACGGTAGATCTAATGACCGGCACGAACTCCGGCTCTGCAGCTCGCTCGATCAGCTGTTTCCGCTCCGTGAATCCAGGGCCGGAGCCGTCGATGATGATATCTTCTGAATACCCAGGAGTGCGGCGGAACAGGTTGAGGATAACAACTCGGTAGTTTGGATGGGTCTTCACGAACGGATTTCCTGCAACCCAGATCTCCCGTATTTCAGGAAGACTGGTTAGCCGGGCGATTTCCATAGGATCAGAAAGTTTGTTATCGCGGAGATCTAGCCGTTCCAGAGAAAGTAATCGTTCGATGCCCGCGAGGGAGCGAAGGCGGTTTGCCCGAAGATTCAGGGCAGTGATAGCAGGAAGGGGGTTGCGAGACAGAGAATGGAGAGACTCTATCATGCAGTTGGAGAGGTTCAAAGCTCTTAGGGCAATCAAAGAGGCCAGACTGTCGGGAACCTCAGTGAAGAGATTTGTTGACAGATCCAAAGAGTGCAAGGTGTTGACAACAGGAGCTAGGCCCGCCGCAGAGACAGAGGTGAGGGAGTTATCGGCGAGCCCCAGGTGGCGCAGGAATCGCCATTTGGATGGCGGAAGGACAGTGGCTAACAGGTTAGAAGAGCTTCCAGTACGGTAGCCTGAGTTTTCGCTTGAATTGGAACTTCCTGAGCCAGTGCGTCTTATCCGCGAAGATTGACCGCGATTATGACGATGACTAGAGTGCTTCGAGCCACTTGGACGCGAAGGAGAAACACTTCCAGCTCGCGGACGGGGTTTTGCCCCCTCAGATGCCAATCTTATCATTGATACTGCCTGGGGGCTGGCACTGGAGCCAAGTGCGGTGTCTGCTACCGGAGATCCAGGAGCGGAAAGGGAACCGCTAGCTTCATGTCTGCTAACCGGCCGAGGGTTGGTGTTTCCACTCCATCCTAGCACAGGCGAACTTTGGTGTTTTGAAGAACGGCGGCGGCGTTTGTCAATGTCGTCCAACACGATGCCTGTGAGCAACTCCGCCGGGTCTTCAATGTTAGCCCTCTTCAGGGTTAATGTTCGTAATTGTTCCGAGAGTCGGTCCCAGCCGTAGAAAGAACGGAAGTCTATATCAATGATTTCTAGCGCGCTCAAGTTCTTGAAGGAATGAAGAGGAACGGCAGTGTCAAATGGGAATTCTTCGTAGCCACGGATCAGGCGTGCGCGACGGTCGGGAGCTAGACGCAGGCAAGGGATTTTTGTAAAAGCCGAGTACAGGTACTTAATATCCGCTTCTAAGGCGGCCTTGGCTTTTTCAGATTTGGAGGAAGACTCTTTGGAGACCAAACCGAACGACGACCAGAGAGAGCTCATACCAGACATGACACTACGGACGCTAGACACGGAGTGAATCGAGTCTCTGTCACCCTTTGACCTTTGAGGTTTCTTCAGGAAGGACACGTAGGACTGTGACACGTCGGTATGAATGTTCTCCAATCTAACATTCATGGGGCCCACGGCAATGGAGATCTCTTCAAAGCGGGAGAGGAGGTAAAAGAGGTGATGTGGGGTAAGCGTAAGTTTCGCGGGCTTGACGCTCTGCGAAGTGAATTTCAGCGCGCCAAAGGACAAGGCCGCAGCGAGTGTAGAGGATGTCGAGCCCGAGGACGAGCCCGACTGAGTAGTATGGCCATTTCGGGTCGGCTGGCGCTTCAGCTGCAGTGCATTCGCGAGCGCCTTCTCGTGGGTTCGTACAAAACTGGCGAGATTCTAGCAACATATCCATGGTTAGCATGTCGAGCAGCATGGGAACTGAGCAGGGAGGGATCCGCGGGTTGAGAAAAGGCTAACCTTGATGAAAAGCTGTCCATCGGTAGTGTCCAGCTTCTCCATTACGGAAGGTGTACTGCCTCGCGAGACAAGGTCTAGTAAGGCAATTCTGTGGAGAACAACGCTCAAGCTCTCGTAGGGTAAAAACAGGTCGACATCTTGCTGGTGGACGACAGCGGAGCAAAGGGGACGCGGAATAATCTAAACGAGAAGAACGTCAGTATCATTTTCCCTTGGGAGATGGAAGAGGACTCGAAGTGGAGAGGGAAAACTGAGGTTGGAACGCGACCAAATTGTGCTATTATAGGCTTTGTAGCCCAGGGAAAGGAGAGTGACAATAACAAAAGGTCGAGCAGGTTTCCACAAGGCTGCCGCCACAACAATCCAATGGCATTTGCTACCATACCTGATGACTCCCGAAGAAAGAAAAGGAAAAAAAGAAAAAAGGAAAAAAAAAAAAGAAACAGAAGTCTTCTCTATTCAAGTAGAACAGAGGCTGTCGCCTGGACAAACCCGAAGGAAACGAGGCTGTTGAAGCTGCGAAGTCGACTCCAAAAAAAAAGGAGAAGATTGGAGAAGCGAAGGGAGAGGAAAAAGGACCGGGGGCAGCTAGTAATATGCAAGTAGAGAGCAGTGGCGCCTCGTAGCGCAGCGGAATGATGAGTTGAAGGAGGGGTGGATAAGGATGTGCACCGGAGCAGTGAGCAATCAGCTGAGAGAGGGAGGGGCACTATCAGCACTCGAAGGGTACTATCAACGCCCAGGGTAGGCCGCCGATGACAGACTAATTCTCTAGCTGATCTTGGAGCTGAGGTAAAAAAGAACGGGCGAAACGAAGCGCTGAGGAGAGAAAAAGAAAATATACAGCCACAGAAGGGGATAGATACGAGAGACGCTCTTACCTTAAGAGGAGTGGAATTAATATAGTCGCGGGCTTGAAGTCAAAGGCGCAAGTGGCAGGGCAGATCAGTGAAGTATTTATCATGTCAGATCTGGACAAAGAGGTCCCATAATTATTGTTATGAGAGTTTCCATGGGTCCTTCAAGTTGTTATCGCAGTATCATACGGTACAGTGGAGACCCGGCATACATTGAAACCATTATCCATGCTTGAGCATCTGTCTGCTGCGAGGAGTCGCCCCATTGCTACAGCATCACTTTTATCACCACGATAGTTTTCTTTGGAACAATCAG
This sequence comes from Aspergillus foveolatus, assembly GCF_047715535.1. Classification (NCBI taxonomy): domain Eukaryota; kingdom Fungi; phylum Ascomycota; class Eurotiomycetes; order Eurotiales; family Aspergillaceae; genus Aspergillus; species Aspergillus foveolatus. Next base: position 266,433 of record NW_027396075.1, read on the forward strand.
AAACAATTGATCTTTACTTCAGAGTTCGTCCCGTTACCAGGTGGACCCTGAACAGAAGCGGAGCCGATAGATTTTTAGTTTGTCAACAAAAGAGTCATTCCTCTGCCGTCCCTATGGAAAGCAGCAGTCCGTGTTACTACTAGCGGGATTCCTACGGAGTACGGACACTCAACTACTGCTCTTCATGAGTGAGACTCCTATGTCAGTCATACTTTATGTCCTGGTTGGCAGATGCTGAGCATCCCTTTCTTGACCTTGGTTGAATAGGTACAAATATTCGGTGTTTCAGGACATACATGCCACCCCTGGGAGAGACTCCCAATTCCTGGTTGTATTCTTTCTGTCACCTGGACGGAAGTGGAGCGATGACTTCGGGACGCTTGAGACGGGTATCCCGATTGTGACCTCGAATGCGATACGGGAGAATCATCATTGTCGACATCGATGGAGTCATTCATCGTTACCTACCGTACACGATTTACCCTACCGTACACGATTTACTCCGTTCACAAGCGAGATCTGTCCTTAATCCTTAGTCACAGCCACTGTATGGGCGTCAGTCGGCCCGGTCATGGGGAGCAAACAGGCTGATTGGGTGGTGGGGTATTATTATCCAGCGTGCAGCTGATGGTTGGGACTTGGGAAGCGCCTATCCAGCAGCGGCTTAGCCTCACTGTGACTGACCCCAGGCGCCTTGACTTGATGGCACATCGGGCGAATCACAACGTCCTCTCCGACACCTGCATCCTCCTGCATCACGCCTTTCCTCGAGCGGCTCCCGGCGAAGGAATTTGCTGCGTCAGAAGCAAATTAACAATCCGGGATTAACGTTGAGATGCGCCATCGGACTGTCGCAACAGATGCGCTTTAAAAAGTCCATACATGGTTCCGGCGCATCACCTTCCTACAAGCGAAAACTCCGCTGTGCGAGATCGGTGCCAAGAGCAAAGCGTTTGTTTACTCTATACCGGCGGTGACCCTGGCGGTCTCACCTATGTAGAAGAGGCCCAGGAGTCGAGGGCGCTTTCCGGAAACCTACATTCCGATGACGCCGATGTTTTTTGTTGATTTGCATCCCTACCAGACCATCATTACCAGGAAAGGCAATATCGAGAGGCTCAAGTGGAGCAGCAGTCGTTCTTGGGGCCTCTTCAGCCTTGAATCCTTGATGATAGGTGGATGATCGAGTCATGGGCAGCGGATGACCATCGCGGGGCCCTCAAGAGTCAAGATTCGCCTAGTCAGCACCTGCATAATTGACCTATCTAAGATGTTAGTTGTAGCTGAAGGCTCCGTAACCGGGGACGCGATACTATATTTGCAGTCACACCGCTTCCTCTCCCGCACCGCTCACACCACATTCTTTTTAGCTTTCTCACCCCTCCTCCTAAAACCGATCTCCCTGATATCCCCATTCATTCGACAGTCGGTTCCATGGTCCAAACCCACGCCTTCTTCATTTCTACAGAGCACGTACCTTACTGTCCTGATGATCATCAGTAATGCCCCGCCGAAACAAGCGGATTGGCTCATACTCCGGCTAAGTGATGGTTTTAGCAAGCCTCGTGTTGGCTGGGATATCCCCTCCTTCAAAAAACGTGACAGTGAACCTTACTAACATGAATCAAAACAAAAACATGGTGCGAATTTAGCATGCTGGAATGGACACGGGTAACGGAGAAAACCTTGAGCGAAGTCAACTGTCAAGGTGTCTTGAGGTCATAAAGATGTCTTGAAGTCATCTCCTTACATTCCCAGCCGCCAAGGGTTAATGGCCGACCAACTGTTTATATTCTCCGACAACCTGTTCCATGGCAACGTGAGTGTTGGCTGTGGAATGATTGTCGCGAAAATTCCAGGAGCACGTTTTGGCTAGGTACGACCCCGCTCTCACCGACCTTCCATCTGATATCGTGAGGCGAACTGATAGACCTGGTCCGTGCAAGGACATGAAGGATAAGGAATCCACCCTTGTCTGTTTGCGGGGGTATAGATATGCAGTACTTGGATTTATTCTTTCGACGCCTTTGCCACCTCCACCTTCAATCATGGAGTTTTGCTTATGGAACTGGCTCCAGTTCGCCTCACTGTCGGTCGGGAGAATTACCATTGATGGCCAGTGTTTGTCAACTCATTGACAGACAGTATCTGGTAACGGCAGGACAACTTGACGGTCGTGACTGGTAACCGGCCAATCCGTGCATTGATAACAGACCAAGACTTTTAGCACTCACTCTAGTCTAATCCTGGATTCTTTGGAATCTCAGAGCATCTGTGATCAATGTTCAATATGAATGGCTGGTTTTCCCAATAGATTGACATACGAGAACGAAGCTTACGAATCGACGGCCACCCGTAATCATCATACTGCCAGGGAACGAGAGCACGGCGACTAACAAGAGGATCTTCCAAGGGACCCAGGACCCATCTCGTTCTCCTTCCTGCTTTGGGAACAGCGATTATTTAGAGAAGCGCACTATGCCTCTTAGTACAAGCGACAAGAGTGGTCCATACGCAGGGACCATAGAATATCGAGTTCCTGTAGACACGCCATCCGCCAGAAACAAACGATTTAGGATACGCTCGAGATCGACGTAATCAATAATACTACTACCTGGTTGAAGCCGACTAATAATTCCTAGAGGCGTTCAAATGTGCGTCTTTTCCCTCAGCACCGAGTCGCTTTTCCCAAGCTTCGGATGGTCACGGTCAGTGGCGGACTGTATCCTTTGTGTGACTTGAGCATCTGAGCATCTGAGAGGCTGAGCTGAACAACAAAATACCGACGTTCGGTTTTGATCGCACGTCCTTTTCCATTTGCACTTGAAACGTAGAATTGCGGGGTAATTCTGCCGGGGCGTTGCGCCATCGCTCTTTGGTCCTTCGATACCTCAACAGTCTGATTCAACCATCTTTCCTTGCAAAATTAATGGTCCCAGCCCTGTGGTGATTGGACAAGGGGAAGGCAACCACTAATGAGAGTAAACGGCAGAAGATTTGCAGCTAGTGCTCTGATTGATCCTAGCGCGGTTCTGCAATAGTAATTAGAAACCGAGGGTTGCAATCCGCCTCTGCGACTGGGAGTTGAAGGAGCGCTAACAGCAATAGACCGTACCTTCGATCAGAATGCAATATAGCGCCTTCGGGGAGAAAAAGAAAAGAATAGAACAGCAAAGAAATATGTCAAGAATGGTGTTGCTTTTTCGCGATGGTCGGTGCCGCTGCAGACTTTGAAGATATATCGCTCATCAAGAAGCTATGTCCATGCTAACTATATAATCTCGCACCTCAGCAACATAACATTCCAGCGAAAACCATGATAGACAACACCGACCCCGCGATTGAGGAATGTACCTAGTCAAAGTCAATAATAATATAAAGTATGCCGTACCAACCCCCTTTTCGGGTTTGCGCGGTAGCCGCCTCTTGGCCTAGGAACTGATCAAGGTTAGTTATCCTTCAAACGACGACTTAGTCGCGCCACCCCAACCTCGGATCTGAACAACCCTGCTGTACAGACATACACAGAGTATACATCTGCAGCGCCCGCCTAGAGGGTGTTGCCTAAAAGGGCCCTTTGCAGGACGCTTAAGTCCATTGATGTCGCTCGGGGCCGACTGAAACAGAGCGCCTCATTTTAACTGGTCCGCTTAGACGCATGCAAGTCGAACCGATCGTCTCGGTGGTGTTTTCCATCCAGCCCAGTTTATGCACTAGCTCTGTATAGGTAGTCTATGCATTACTCCGGATGTGAAATTCGGAGGTTTTCACGAACCTGAAATCTGGCAAAATCTGGCATTCGCGCTCAACCGTCGTCGTCGTCGTCGAGGAACTTGGCGCCGGCATTCTTGTACTGTAGCATCGACCTACCCCTCCATCGGCCGTGTGTTGGACACTTTTGACTGGCGCCTCGGGAACAAGTTGTAGAAACGGGCGCCAGGACGGGAGCTGATTGGTAGCAGAATCGCACTGCGTGGGACAAACTGCTGATCGCCTGGATCAACTGGGGTGGAGACAAGCGACCGCCGACCCGTCTCGCGATAACTTATCAGGAAGAAGGACGATCGTCAAAGACAAAGACAGGGATGAACCATGACCGGACCGCATTTCAACGGTTGGCTTTCTTCGGGTGGCTTGTCTTTTGAATCCAACCATGATACAAGCCACGCCAGCCACGTGACGTGACTATTGGAGAGGGCTCGCACTCCGCAACGATGTTATTCCGAGTCCCGCGCTATGCCCGGTTTGGCCATGCCGGCCGTCTTTTCAACGAAATCCAGGTCGGGCGGTCAAGTGCAGGGGCCCGTGACGTCGATGTCGTCAGTGTCAGTCCACAGCTGTCTATCTCGGTGGTCCCAACACCGTCAATACCAGCATTAACGCAAATTACAACATGAATAAACGCAACACAAATCGATGATGGAGAAGTCAGCAGCTGGTGACAATATCGACAAATACAGTCCTAGCTCGATACCCGACTACGACACCGAATTCCTCAACCCGGATGACCTACGTGCGTTCGAAAAAGCCCTCACCGACCAGGACGCCGACCCGCTCGTTGCCCTGAACGATTGGCGTCCCGTGTACCAGCGGGTCGTGCGAAGGGGACGTGGGCGTCGGAAAAGCGCTGCTGCCGCACCACGACGGACGAAAGACGAGACGAGAGAGGGCGTGCTCTACACCGTGTTGAAATGGCCGTTTCTTTTGTTTGTCCTCGAGTGGATTACGTTTCTGAGCGTGGGGTATGCGCTGACACGCATCTATATTTTTCTGTATGAGCAATGGGTGACGTGGAGGGGGAAGCGGGAGAGTCTCAGGAGGGAGCTTTACAAGCATGAGAATTATGACGATTGGCTTAATGCAGCGCAAGCGCTGGATGAGTACCTGGGGAATCAGAGGTGGAAGAAGATTGATGAATACGCATACTATGACCACTTGACAATACGGAAGCTGGGCCGACAGCTCAGGACGGTCCGGATGCAGGCCGAGGAGGAGATGAAGCGTGGCGAATCTGGCTCCACGGTGGTGGTCGAAGAGCTGTGCAACCTGCTGGAAGCTTGCGTTAAGGCCAATTTTGCTGGAGTCGAAAATCCCCGGCTCTACAGCGAAGCCTATTCTGGGACCAAGGACCTTGTTCAGGATTACATCGACGAGGTACATGCGTGTATCAAGGTGATCGCGGACTCCCGACAGGCGAGAAATGAGGACAAATACAGCCATTTCAAGCATCTAGACACGAACTTTGGTCGGACTGCGCTGTGCTTGTCTGGAGGAGCGACGTTCGCCTACTACCATTTCGGTGTCGTCCGAGCGCTCCTTGACAATGAGGTGCTTCCGAGTATCATCACGGGGACGTCAGGAGGAGCGCTTGTTGCAGCCCTGGTCGGTACTAGGACAGACGATGAGCTAAAGCAGCTGCTGGTGCCTGCTCTAGCGCATAAAATCAAGGCATGTTCCGAGGGCTTCACGACATGGGCGCGACGGTGGTGGCGCACAGGCGCTCGTTTTGACACGATGGATTGGGCTCGTCAGTGTAGCTGGTTCTGCAGGGGTTCCACCACGTTTCGGGAAGCCTACGAGCGCACTGGACGTATATTAAATGTGTCATGCGTGCCATCTGATCCTCACTCGCCGACGATCTTGGCCAACTACTTGACATCGCCTAATTGCGTCATATGGAGCGCTGTACTTGCGTCTGCGGCGGTTCCTGGAATTTTGAATCCGGTGGTCCTGATGACGAAGAAACGCGACGGTACCCTCGCGCCGTACTCGTTCGGCCACAAATGGAAGGATGGTAGTCTGCGAACGGACATCCCCATCAAAGCGCTGAATTTACACTTCAACGTCAACTTCACCATCGTCTCGCAGGTAAGCTAAACTTCCCCAATAACCCCAAATATTCTCTAACACTTACCTCAGGTAAATCCTCACATAAATCTTTTCTTCTTTAGCTCCCGCGGCGCCGTCGGCCGCCCAGTAACGCACCGCAAAGGCCGGGGCTGGCGCGGCGGCTTCCTCGGATCTGCCATAGAACAGTACATCAAACTCGACCTAAACAAATGGCTCAAAGTCCTCCGCCACCTCGAACTCCTCCCCCGCCCCCTGGGCCAAGACTGGAGCGAGATCTGGCTGCAGAAGTTCAGCGGTACCGTCACAATCTGGCCGAAGACAGTCCCATCAGATTTCTACCATATTCTCTCCGATCCCAGCCCTGAGCGTCTTGCTCGCATGCTCCGCACAGGCCAGCAAAGCACCTTTCCCAAAATCCAGTTTATCAAGAATCGGCTCAAGATCGAATACGCTATTCTGGAAGGTCTACATCGTTTCTGGGCTAATGGGCAGGGTGTCAGTGCTACGTCGATACGGCCATTCCCGCTTGAAGATGGAGCCGGCGGTGCAGTTGAGAAGAACAACGGTCCGAGAGAAGAGCATCTCAACTGTAATTTCCCCGAGCGAAGCTCTGAATACAGCTACGATTACGGCAAGGGCTTCTCAGATTTCTCTGATGATCCTATCGTATCTGCTGAGAACAGCTCCGTAGACGATAATTATATCGTGCCTCCTAGGCACGGGGATACTGGGGCTGAAGCTGGAGTTGGTACAGGGACAGCAGAAAGACGCGGGAGTTTCTCAAGCCTGTTTAACCTTGAAGAAATGAGGAGGCAGTCGGCTGTCTTTTTTGATGATCCTGACCTTTATAGAGATGGTGGCGATTTGTAGTCTTTTTTATTGTTTGGGTCTCGTGCATGCACACGGGTGCTAGTTTACGTCTATTGTACAATAAAGTTTAGGCGTGTAATTTTGGCTTAACCAAACCATGTATATTGATTCTCATTCATATTTTTTCAGTGGTAATATGGGATTGACTTTTAGGTTCGAGTCTCGAGTTAGTTTTGCTATGCGTATATAGGGTTGATGACCTATGGACACAGCAGCAAAGCAACATTATAGATCCCTGCTAGTTCATCTCGTGCTTGGAGTCTGAAACTTCATCATGCTTCTTCATTCAACCTAAACCCTACGATGATGGTACCAGGGTATAACATGTTAGCCAAATCTCCTCCGGATTCTGGCGGCGTGCACCATGGCCCTGGATCCTGAGGTCAACTAAATGCTGATCTCTGCTACCTCCCACGTCATGCTGCATGCACTAACAGGGAGCCTACGCCACACCTAATATTATGCTCATCCTTCAATTACACGTTGAGTTTCTGTAAGTGTGACATTCCACGCCTTTGGAATAGGGTCTGTGTCTGTTGGTTGGCTGCTTGGTCGTTTGGTTGCTCTGCTGATATGTGGGAGGGGGTGGCAAGTCTTTGCATATCATCCCCATCTTTGTACTCTGTACGCCGTACTACGGAGTAGATAGGAACGCAGAGGATGTATTTGAACATTTAGGTCTTAGTGGATGGGAGAAGATGCGGGGATGCAAGAGGGTATGATGTACTCTCTATCAGCAAGATAGCGCATCTTCTGTTGTCCTGTTTCTGTTCGCATGCAGCCTTGGTGGTAACTCAAAAGTTACGCGAGCTCAGATCACAAGCCAGGCCGTCGTGACCGCCTGTGCGGACTGGAAGTCGCCATTGAGAGCGTACAGTTGTTGCAGGGCAACTGCTGCTTCGCGGGAGAAGTTTTCTATGACAGGCTGTGACTGCGATTGCGGTTTCACCTCTACACTGTGGGTGGCCCGATCAACATTGACGTCTAAATTGACATTGGAGTCGACGTCGGGCATTGAGATGTCTGCATCGTTGTCGTCTGCTTGCGCTGTATTGGCTGCGTGAGCAGGAGTAAGCAACTGTTTTGCTTGGGATTGTGCTTGTATTTCTTTGCCGAGGTCGAGGACGCGCTGGTATCCTTCTACTGCGAGATGCGCGAGGCCGAGGGTATGCCAAACACGGGCGAAGTTGAATTCCATCTCCTGCCTCTCGACAAGGGGTGTTCCCTTGCGTTCGCGGAGGCGTTTGTACTCGTTCATGAAGGAGAGTCCTTGCATGATTTGGAAGTGCCTGTTCTCGGACTGGCGTTTCATGGAGTGGTGGATGTAGCAGAGGCCTATTGAAAGAAGGACGGCCGGATTCTTGTCGTCCAGTGCGTACGCGCGGAAGAAGTAGTTGAGGGCTGGGTAGAAGCTGTTTCCTGAGTAGAGGATGTGGCCGTAGAGGACAAGTAGGGCTACGTCCATTTCCTCTGCTGGGATAGGGTCTCCCTTCTCGTCTTTTGTTGATAGCGCTGCTCGTTCCTTGTAGATTGATTCTCGGATGGCTTTGGTGTGACGGGCGCCGGCGATGTGGTCGGGAAGGGTAAAGTCTATGGCTTTAATCTGGCGGAGCATAAACTTCATCAAGGGGGATGAGTGGAAGAGCGATCGGTGAGGGTCACCGCTGAGACAGCTAAGCATGGCAAACAGGCGGTATGTGTCTGTCACAAATTGGTACTCTTTGATAAACCAGCGAGCTTCGTTGGCGAGAGTTTCTTCGTCTTGGAGTCGGAGTGCACAAGCTATCAAGTCAATCAGTTACTGCTGAGGGTGTCAATCTGGGTACTTACTGAACCAGCACACATGAATCAATCTTGAGCTGTCTTTAGAGTGGTACCAGACACTAGCGTCCGCAGCGGCTCCTAGAGTGTCATACGCTTCGCCAGATTCACCTTGACCTGCCACCGTTAGGGCGTACTGCAGGAATAGATCAAGCCATTCGTCGAAACTGATGCCATGGTAGTCTGTAGGGATTGTAGACTGCGGAAATTCCTCATCCACCCCTATGCGAAGTTAGCTAAGCCCGGACGTGAAGACTATCGGACGTATCGCACCTAGTGACTCCTGAAGCCGATTCGCCATTTCTTGTAATTCATCCATAAGCGCGTCCTTGCCCGCCTTGCTACTATATCCAAGGAAGACCACGTTGCGTTGAAGCGGGTAAAAGATTCTGTTGGAACGAAACTCACGCAGTAGAGCGTCAGCAATATCTAGCCAGTCCTCCGTGGCCTCAGAGTCCCCAGCTTGGAGTTTCGGTTCCAATTGCGTCAGCTTCTTAAACAGGAACTGTATATTTTCGGTCCTTTCTGCCTCACTCTTGCTACCAAGGCCTGATGAGAATTCAACGGACTGGTCTTCAGGCCCTGCGGCCATATTCACGGACTTGAACTCCCTTGCGAGCTCTTCGAGCCGGGTATCCTTCCGTCGGCGATTACTTCTATGCTCCTGCCGTCCTAGTAGAACGGCATCGTTGACATATCTGAGCGCCTGCTCAGTCATTCCTATGCTTTCGTATAACTTGGCAAGTCGAATTCGAGATTCAATATTGCCTGTGTCATGTTCTGCAACAGTTAAATAGCAATTCTCTGCGTCTTCCAGTTCGCCCAGGGACCTGAAGCAATCTCCCATGGCCATGAAGAAGCTGACATCCGCGTACTCAGTTTTCTGAATGGGCCTATAGAATCGAAGGGCGTCCTCGAACATCTCGGCGTCTTTGAGCGCGTCGGCGGCTTCTCGAAAGAGGTCACCGTAATCGTAAACTAGAGACCCGTCTGAGGTATCCTCCGGTTTTAGCCATCTGAAGTGATGCTGAACTGAGTTAGTAGAGAACAAAAAAGCAGCTTCTGATATAGACTTACAAGAGCTTCATTGACATGCCGCTCCGGTAGTTTCAAACGGAAGAGACCGAGTTTTATGCGAAACTCAAGGGGTAAACCTGGGCCATACGAGTCCAGCGGCCACTGTTTCGGAGTATAACCATCTGCTTTAATCCTTCGAGGGAAGTCGGCGTGGTCCCATTCACGATCATCCTCGTCAAAGTCATCCCACATAGTGTCGTCTTTGCGCCCCAATAACCATCGCGACACCGCTTTCGCAGCTTTGAGCCCTTCAGCATGTCGTCCCAAGTACGTATACAGCTCGATGTAGATATTAGCGTCAGACCACGTGAACTCTGGGGTCTCCTCAGGCTCCTGTGCCATATAATGCTGTATGCTCTCTGACCAATAGTCAAGCGCTTTTTGATATTGATTTTGCTCGGAAAGGGTATCTGTAAGGAGCCGGAGCGCTCGAACATTGTGAGGAAGATCCCTAAGGATTCTCTCATACTCGGTTACTGCTCGCCCATTGTGACCCAAGCCCCGATAAAGGGCAGCCCTCTGGAAGCGGGTGTTGTGGTTTTGGGGATCAATTTCAAGCACGCGACTATAGCAGTAGAGGACGTCGTTCAGTACAGCCTGTCTATCGTCGCCTGCCTGTTCCATTATCATCCTAGCCACCTTCAACCACACTGTCGTATCTCTTGGCCGAGTGTGAGCGCCACTGAACAGTGCTGTCACAGCCTTTTCTTTCTCGCCTTGGGCTAGGAAAATCTCTGAGAGCAAGGAGTGAGCTGCAAACATCTCAGGGTTGACCTGGATAGCACGCCTAACAAGGTCGATTGCGCGGTCATAGTCCCCATCGATGAAAGCAGATGTTGCCTCTGAGTGCAAAAGCTTGAACTCCGGACTGGGCTCTACCGGTTTGCGGGGACCCCTCTTGATTCCTTTACCACCGCGGGCGCCATATCGACCGGAGAATCGACCTCTGCGTCGACGGCGTCGACGAAATCCATCTTCTTGGTCTGAGCCTCGGACGTCATCATCCGAAAAGTCCTCCCTGCAATTGTCAGCTCTCATTTAGAGTGAGGCGTTTGCAGTACTAACGATGTTTCCTCTTCAGACGATGCTACAAAACTGGATGATTCGTCAGAGTTATTCAGCTCTAGAGACTGTTCCTCTTCGGGTGCAGATTGCTCCTCATCAGCTGCGGACTGTGTAGGCTCCTGGGACTCGCCCCCTGAGAATAAGTCTTTGTAGAGACGAGGGTCTATGGCTGAAGCCTCGTGCGAGAAGGATTGCCGACTCCCTTGCCATGGGTATTGGACGGTTTCATCAATGTCAGGATAGGCAATCTCCCCGAGATGGGGGCTATGATTGGGGTCATCCTCGCCGAAGTAGTCCATTTTGACTTGTTATCATACTTTGGCGACCATCATTGGACGATGGGTGTAAGCGCGAGTCTAGACTTTGGAAGGCTAGAACCCCAGGATCATAATAATTGAATTACACGCTGGCCTGAAAATAGAGAAGCAGAAACGAGGAGGTGAGGAACGACAAAAAGACGGGAAAGAACTTAGAGACGAAGAAGACGTGGATGTTGAAGTTCTTCAATCTGCATCCAGTGACGGTTCTCAAAGCGGACAAGCGTGCTCATCGTTAGGCTGACTAATATTCTTCATAAAGATTGTGCACATTGTTAAATTTAGTCGGCTCGAGTCTTCGGTTCAATCTTGTTTCTCCTCCTCCGGCGACTCTGGCGAGACTCATCCTCTTCGCTTCCCTTTTTCTTCGTCACTCCTCCGTTTCCCACTTGGTCGTCTTCTCTCTGTCTTTTTCTTACTTTCCTTTTCGTCCGCTAACCTCTCGCCCCCTTCTTCGTCGCCTATTCCCCCTTTTTGATTGATGCTTCAGGACTCGCTGTCAATCTGTGTTTGACACACTGTTGCAGGGCTCCTGACATCCTTTCGTTACGACAAAGATAAAAAAAACCGAGATCAGAACAAAAAAAAAGGTGGACTGGAAGGACGCATAGAACCTCACGCTGTCGCAAGTGACCGTTGTGGACGACCTGTTCTACCAACCGCTTTCTCTCGGCCGTCTTCTTTGTTCTGCCGTCTTCAGTCAATTTCCTTTGATGCCCTTTCGATTCGATTTCTCTCCAGAATCCGAGTCAGGTAGTGCAGCCACTGGACTGGTCTGTGCCTCAATCGACGTCGTATAATATTTGCGGTTGGGTTCTCGCACTTCAAGTTCCGACAAAAGCAACGCTAGCGACCTTCCTTTAGCGAGATCGCTTCGCCGTCATTCTTAATCTTAGTACACGCACTCTAATCCGGCTCTAGGGTCGTTCCGCTCAGGCTTCGACAATCCTACGCAAACTCAGCAGGTGCTGCAGGTGTTTTGCAGTAATATCTATCTTTTCTGTATCTATTATTCACCGAAGCCCGCGAACGAAAGCCCCACCAACCATTTATCGTCCGGCGACTTGCCCTGAACCACAATCGTCGTCTTCATGGCTAGTCATATCATCGGCAACCGCAATAGCACCCCGGAAGCATCCAAATCTTCTCTTCGGCCTCCTTCGTCGTCTCGGAATTTAGCTACCCACCAGCTTCGCGCGTCTGCCGACATGTCCGGTTTTCCTTCTCCTCTCTCCTCCCGCAGTATCCGCCCTGCATCCGAGGTATACTTCAATCAGCAAGCGCAAACGCCAGGAAATGCGGAGGATCCTCTGGATCGGGCAGCCCAACAGTGGCTGGCCGATATTGACCAGTACGAAACCACTTTGGAGGAAATGGCTGCGGCGACGCTAGACCAGGACTTCAAGGATGAACTCAGTGCCATAGAGCAGTGGTTTCGCGTACTGAGTGAGGCGGAACGGACCGCTGCCCTGTATGCTCTGTTGCAGCAAACTACTCAGGTGCAAATTCGTTTTTTCATTCAGGTTTTGCAGCAAATGGCCAAAAGTCATCCCATGTCGGGCCTGCTGTCTCCTGCAAACTTCGGAGAGAAGGGTATGTATTTTTAATCATCAAGTCAAATGTCCATATCAATGTCTAACAGGGATAGACGCCATGTCCAACCGTCTGAACGATGCCATGTCAAAGCTCAATGTCGACAGTTCTCGAAACTCTCTGGGTCGCCCTCCTCCTTCGCCGGGCGCCAAACGCAACTCCGGACTTGACTCTTCCACCATTAATGCCATGTTTCCCGATGCAGCTGCAGCTATCGCGAAAAAGAAGGCCGAATTCACCCAACAGACGGGAAATGCGCCGCCGTCCAACAGGAACAGTGCGGTGTTCAATGAGCGGACATCTTTTGTTGCGCCCACTATCTCTGCACCTGACAACAGTGCAGAAAACCTGAGCCAGCCACCGGTGTCGCCATGGGCTCAGCGCGGTGCGTCAGAGCCTCAGCCACCTATCGCTCGGCCTAAGTCGTCTTCTGGTCAGCAGCCTATGGGGCAATTCAACCAGTCTGGCTTGCGCTCTCCTCTTCCCACAAGTCAGACTGCGACCATTCCTGCTCCTGAGATCGAGGCTCCGTTGCTGTCACCGTATAATGTTAATGCCAGTTGGGCTTCCATGACCAACACTCCAATGACTGCAACCTTTGGCTCGCAGCTTGGAGCACCGCATCAGCAGGGATCTGATATGGTGGCTAATGCTACAGCAATGAAGCTGGCTGCTTTGTCGACCGTGAACAACCGCATCGCACTGGATGACGCTCGCAAGTACCGTCGCGCTCGGTCGAACGATGGCCAAGGAAAGAATGCTTCTAACAATACCGGAGCACAATCCATTCAAGGAGGTCTGGCTAGCCCAGGTCTGCCTGTTGCTGGACAGCTTCTAAATACCCAGCAGTTTGCCGCTTTGCAAGCCCAACAACAGGCGGCAATGGCGGGTCACCGGTCGCGGCCGACATCGCCCGGCATTGCCATGCAAGGTGGCGCCTTGGGTCCCATGGGGTTCACTTCTCCCCAGAACAACGGATTTTTGACTGCATACGATCCGAACAACCCGCTCATTGGCAATGGCTTGGGCGCACTTGGCATGGGTCATTTTGGGCTGAGTGGTCATGAGGGCTATCTTTCTGACCACTCTGAGATCACCCGAGGTCGTTCTCCTCGTGGCCGTCGTGGCAGCTCGAAGCCGCCAGAGGACCCCACCGACCCGAATCTTCTCAAGGATATTCCCAGCTGGCTGCGTTCCTTGCGGTTGCACAAGTATACGGATAACCTGAAAGACCTGAAATGGACCGAGCTGATTGAGCTCAACGACAAGCAGCTAGAAGAGCGCGGTGTCAATGCGCTCGGTGCCAGGAACAAAATGCTCAAGGTGAGTTTTGCGTTGACATAGTCCTAGAACCACAACTAACCGAATTCCAGGTCTTTGAGCAAGTCAAGGAAGCCAAGGCCGAAGGAAAACTTGATAATACTACGGCTTGATATGCACATGGTTGACAATTTGCGTTGGACATTCCGTTATTTTATTTATGTTACATTCGCTCTTCTGCATTAATTTGACTAGATTGGCTTTGGGCATAAGTGGCAGGTTCCGTTATTTCCTATGAAAGATCTTGGAGGAGAACGCTACTGCGTCCGGGCCCGACACCTGCTGGCCAGCCAGTGGAAGCCTGAGAGCTGATTGATTGTATGTTGTATGTACCGTTTGATGGATGTGATGTGATGACGGGGCGAGTTGAGGGACCCGGCTGTGTCTCAAGCGTTCCAAATAATTACGACGAGCACGTAATATTGAGTGCAATAGTGATAAACATATGTACAATTGGCTACCGTCACTCAGCTGCTCAAGTTTAACGTATAGAAGCTAGGCTATCTGAAAGCGGACTGTTCTGGCAGAATCCCCCGAATAACTTCACCTCTTGCGCGCCTATACTATCTCCTAACCAACACCTGCCTCTCGATTCTGTACTCACACCAACAGGACAAAAATGCCGCCAACAAAACAAGAACTTTCCCTTCTCATCAATCCGCTCGTTCCAGAATCCGTCCAACACAATAACCGAGTCAGTCCCACCGCCTATGCCATTAAAGCCAATCTGAACTAATAAACTCGATTCCAGGTTCTCACCCAGCTCCACTCCCTAACCTCCTTCCTTCTCGGTTTAACAGCGGGAATCCTAGCGCTTCAATCCGCCACCGGCTTCATCTTTTACTTCCTCGGTACGATCACAGTCTCTGGTCTCTTCCATCTCGCGCTCCTCTACCGATCAGCGGGGAAAGGCGCAGGTGGGTACTTTCCTGGCGCGGGAGGCGAAATCGAGGGTCTTGTGGTGCAAAAACATGGCGTTGTCAAGGATGCAGGGAGTGGTATGCGGAAGGGTGCCTGGAGGGATGTGTGGTTTGGAGGTGGCGTGCTTGGGGAGGCCCTTAGTGGGTTTGTGTTGGGTTGGGCGGGTGTCGGTGGTGTGTTGAGGTGATTTTCTCCTTTTACGTTTCATGCTATGATATTTTGGTTTAGAGAGGAAGTGTGGTCGTGCCGATGAACAAGCATGACTTCGGGTGTCGCTCGGCTCTGGTTTGGCAGCTAAAAGAATATATAGCGAATGGCCGGTTTGGAAAATAGACGGGTGCTGTATTAGTGTTCTATATGCATGCTAACCAGTCCGATACTGCGTCCTATCTCTATATATAAGCAACCTAAATATCTTATGCTATGTGTTCCTTTTTAGCCATCCACAGCCTGATTCAGGGCATTAACCCGATAACTCTCACTCCTCTCCATCAACTCTGTATGCGACCCCCTTTCCACACACCTCCCCTCTTCAATGAGGAAGATCACATCCGCCTTCCGAATCGTATACAGCCGATGCGCAATTGCAATGACAGTGATTCCCCTCGCCGCCTTCTCCAGCCCATCCTGCAGCAACCGCTCACTCTCCGCATCTAGCGCACTCGTCGACTCATCCAGCAGCAACAGTCTCGGCCTTCTCAGCAACGCCCTTGCAATCGCAAGACGCTGCTTCTGACCACCGCTCAGTCTGTCACCGTTCGGTCCAACGGCTGTGTCATACCCGTCTGGTAGAGACACAATCGTATCGTGGATATTAGCAAGCTTACACGCTTCTTCAATCTCAGCTTGTGTAAGAGACTGGTTCGGCCGCGCACCGAGTTCAAGATTGAACCGGATGGACCCGTCGAAAAGGACGGAGTGTTGCGGGACATAAGCAATCTCGTCACGGAAGGAGGCGTCCATGTGTGCGATGTTGCGGTTGCCAAGCTCGATTGTTCCGGAACTGGGTGTGTATAGGCGTTCGATAAGGGATATTATGGTTGATTTCCCAGCGCCGGAGGGCCCGACAAGCGCGGCGAATTGCCCTGCGGAGATGGTGAGATCTAGCCCGTGCAGGACCTGGGTGTCTGGGCGGGCCGGGTATGTGAACTGAACTTGCTTAAAGGAGACGCTGAGGCCGGACTGCGTGCCTGATGGATCAGGGGGAGGGGGCTTTTCGGATGGGTGCGAGGCTGCTTCGATATCTGTTGACGCCGCGTGAGGGGGTAAGATGGGATCGGAGAGTCTCTTCGTTGAGCCTAGGTCCAGCAAGTTCAGGAGCCGGCGGGTGGCCTGCACAGCGCGAGACACATCTGGAGCCAAAGCAAACATCTGGCCCCAGAGCTGAGACGAGACGAGCAGGGCCAGCTGAACAATGAAGAACTGTGTCTGGGTGTAGTGACCAGCGATAATCTGCTTCGCACCCCACCAGTATGCAAGCGCATAGACGAAGTTGCTGAGGCCGTAGCCGACGGCGAGCCAGAGGTTGGTGAAGGCGGATTGTCCTGTTATCTCGCGCATGGGGGCCTGCAGGGAGCGGCGGTAGGTGGATAGAACTTCGGACTCGATGGCGAGGGCGTGGACGGTCTTAATGGATGTCACGGCTTCGACCGTTATGCCCAGGGAGCGGGCGAAGGCGTCATTGTGGCGCTCCTCAAAGCGGGCTAAGGTTGAGACGCGCATGAACCCAGCGCCCAAGAGGAGTGGCACGACGGAGAGACAAACGAGTGCAATTCTCCAGGCAATGATGTGGGTCATGATGATGGCGGCGAAGAGGTTGACGAGGATGCTGAGGATTGTACAGATGACGGATCCCGTGAGGCCATTGAGCGCGTTGCTGTCCTTGACGATGAGTGATAGGAGGCCGGAGGGTGTGCGCGCTTCGTGCCATTCCAGCTTCTGCTCGAGGATGGAGCGTAGGGAGAGTACGCGGACTTTATATATGAGTTGCTCCGCGATCCAGCCGAATAGGGACCAGCTGATGAGATTTGCGAAGAACTCGATCAGAGCCAGGACGAAGAACATGAGCCCCCAGAATTCTCCCGCGTGGCGGATTGATTCTGCTGTCTCGCACGAACTTAGCTTGCCCACAACGTTGCCGAATATGACAGCAGAACCGCAGTATGTGCCTCCGATAACGACGGCACCGATGATGGCTACAAGGAGGGCTAGCGAGTACGGACGGAAGAGGGAGGCAATGGCCTTAGAAGTAGAACTGACAGAGCGCTCGGTAGTGACTGGTTCTTCGTCTGCGGGCTTCTCTTTGGGTGATGGAGTGGAGCTTTCGTCGTCTTGCACCGATGTCACCTCTGCATTCCTTTCCTTCTCAAGCGCCGTACTGTCCAACGACGGCCGAGCAGACGAAGACGCACTCTCCTGTGAGGCATTGACATTGAGATTCTGCAACCTCACCAGCTCCGCATACGCTCCATCCGCCGCAAGAAGCTCCGCATGAGAGCCCTGCTCAATGAGCTTTCCCTGTCTCATCACAATAATGTTATCCGCATTCTTGATGGTCGAGAGCCGGTGGGCGATAGTGACCAGAGTGCGTCCAGGAGCAGCCGCCTCCAACGCCCGTTGCACGCGTATTTCCGTAGCGGAATCCAGAGATGCGGTGGCTTCATCAAGGATAAGGATTTGGGGGCTTTTGACCAAGGCTCGGGCAATCGAGATACGCTGCTTCTGTCCCCCACTGATGAGGTTCCCGCTTGATCCGACCATTGTCGCGTAGCCGTGGTCGAGCTTGTTGATGAAGTTGCTTGCGTCTGCTAGGCCAGCTGCTGTTTCGACTAAGGACACAATCTCGCGGATCTGCTCTTTGTTGCTGGGTTGCAAGTCAATGGCGTGGTTGAGACTCAAGCCTTTCTCCCGAATAGCAGTGGCAATATCCTCCAAGGCACTGCTCTTCAGCACATCCAGCAAGTGCACATGTGCTGAGGAGTTCACCAGTCCAAGAGCAATATTCTCAAGTATAGACCGGTCGAGCAGACAAGGTTCCTGCTGGACAAGACTAATAGCACTGCGCAGAAAGCGCACATTCAGCTCGCGCACGTCATGGCCCCCAATCATCACCTGCCCTTCCTCAGCATCATAGAACCGCGTAATCAAGCCCGCGACAGTTGACTTGCCGCTGCCACTCAGTCCGACAAGCGCCGTCTGCTTGCCTGCCGGGATGCGCAGCGTCAGATCCTGCAGGATTGGTTTATCAGGCCTTGAAGGGAACCGAAACGAGACGTTGCGAAACTCGATACCCGACTCTATCTTTGCTGCCGGAACAAGGCCAGCATCAGCAGTCCCATCAATCGGACTCGGCCTCTCGATATCCCGCTCCAGCTTTTTGAACGCCACGGCTGCCGCATCAAAGCTTTGCAGGAATGGCGCAACCTGGCTCAGTATCAAACTCGCATCGACCAGCACCAGGATCACAGTATACGTATTCCCCACAGTGACCCCCTCCGCACCCCCCTCAACCGCGCCCGCAATCTTCATCGACCCCTGCCAGAAAGCCAGCGCATTTGCCGAAAACGCAATGAAGTACAGCAAGCCCGCCTGCGTGGCTGTCGCGATTGACTTGCGAATTCCCGCGACCCGGGCAGGCCCCAGGTGCTCAATGAAGCGCTCTTCAAGCCTCGCACCCGCCGAAAACGCATGCACGAGCATCGTATTGCTGAACGCCTCCAGCGCAACGGCCGACGCAGCCGCCATGCACTCCAGAGCGCGCCCAAAGTACTTCCGCACAAAATACCCCCCAGCCAACGACATGATCAGGTACGCAGGCGCGAGGGAGACAAGCATTCCGGCCAACCGGGCGTCCTTGATAAACGCGACCACATAACTCGTCACAAAGAACGCAATGCTGTTGAGTACAATTCCCACCTTCTCGCTCGTCCCCTGCTGGATCGTACTGATATCCCCAGTAATTCGTGACGAAGCCTCTCCAGGCGCCAAAGTATCGAAGAAACCTGCGTCCTGCCGCAAGAGGCTCTGAAAGTATCTTTCGCGTAACCGCTGCGCAAGCCACTCTCCGGAGATATTCCAGCAAAAGACATAGATGTATATGAGGACGAAATACGCGATGCCGATATAGACGATCTGCAGGACCTTGGCGTTGATGCTGGATTGGTATGAGTCTGCGTTTTCGGGCGTGGCATTGCATGTAGACGAGTTCATCTCATCGACGAGCTGACCGAATACAATCGCCATTATAGGGAAGGGGATCCCCGAGGCGATGGCGGAGATTAGGCCCGTAAGCAACACGAGGGCTTCCTTTAGGGAGGGACTGCCATAGAATAGAAGACGGGTGAATGTGGTGCAACGCGTGAGGGGCTGTCCCCATCCAATCCTTGCAATTAGCGCTTCTCTTCTATGTACCCTTCCCGTTACCGACGCGGACACGGACAGGAGCTTGGGGTTGAGAAAGGATCAGGAGACATACACTGGGCTTCTCGGCCTCGACCTCTGCTGTTTTCTCCCCCATTGCGAACTAAACAGAGACAAGAAGGAACGGACGGCCAAGCTGAAAAGAAGGAGAAGGATTTAATCGGACCCGCTGGAGAGCAGGCCAGATGGTGCAGACGGCCAAGGCTAAATACTCTCTGCTACTGCTTGCTACCAAGACCCTAGTCTCTTGGTCCTCTTGGCTGGGCGCTTGGCTGCAGAAAAGAGTGTGCAAGCGAGGTCGGCGATCTTATCTGATTGGAAACATTGTAACCATTTTACGGGTGTTACAGGGTACTAACCCCCACGTAGCAGCGTAAAGGAAACCACGCACTCGCGCCATCGTGGGTGAAGCTGCAACTGTCAGGGCTCATATTGATCTCTTGTGGGTCAAAAGGTCACTTGCGACTGAGACAGTTGCAGTGATCCCTGATCGATGGATATTGGGCAGTTTAAGATCGTCAACATAGCTAGATTTGCCATTATCGTGCTGGAAAAAGACTTGAACGGATGTTTACTGTAACGGGCAAAGGCAGGTCAGCTACCTGGAATTACTGAGCGATACCGCCTCCTGAAGAGGCTTGAGAGGAGTCTACGACCGAAGACTCAAGATTTTTGTTGAGTGAGAATGTCTCATAATAAGGGCAAAATTATCAGATTGATAAAATCTAAACGGACGGGATGGATAAGAGGGGGAAAAAATTAAAAAAAGTACGAACTCCAGAGAAAAGTAAAGCAAGCCCTAACGAAAAGAAATAATACCCCAACTAAAGAAAACAACCAAGACAAAAATACGAAACCAGAGACCCTCCCTTTTTATATCAAAATGACGATTTTC
This sequence comes from Aspergillus foveolatus, assembly GCF_047715535.1. Taxonomy (NCBI): domain Eukaryota; kingdom Fungi; phylum Ascomycota; class Eurotiomycetes; order Eurotiales; family Aspergillaceae; genus Aspergillus; species Aspergillus foveolatus. The sequence goes on from NW_027396075.1 coordinate 286,581, forward strand.
AAACCGCGGCGATATTAAGTGATATTCAGACAAGAATGCAGTGGTGAATTCAAGCAGCAGCCTCCACAGTCCTCGACGTCGTCGCAACACTAACAGGCTTGTCTTCTGGAGTAGAAGCAGGAGCATCAGCAACAGGCGGCGGCATCGGCGTCCCCAGCTGCATCCACTTGTAACAAACTATACGTAATATAGTCGTTAGCACCATCCACTATACAAATATATAAGACGGAAAAAAGGGAAAAGCAAGGTAAAAAAAAAAGAGAGAGGAAACTTACTCATAAACCCCAGGTCTCCCTGGAAGAACATCTCCCTCGTCTCCTCGCCCTCACTTAACCCCATACTAGGGAAATACGCAACGGCCCTCTTGCCCACGGCCAATCCCATCCCGGGCTCAACCTCATCGAGCCTCACAAACTCCGGGGTTGTGCCGTACACTCTTTGCATGAGCTTCTGGTGGATGTTCCGCGCCGCATAGTGGCCTTGGTGCATTGCAGCGCCTGCGCGCTTGACGCCGGACCACCGCGCGACATCGCCGGCTGCGTAGTGGTCTCCTGCGACGGAAGCCGGAAGTACTGAGTCAGAGGGGAATTCAAGGGTTGGTGTAATGCGGATGTAGCCATGCTCGTCGCAGACGGAGGCGGGTAGGAAGGAAGGCGCTGTGGGTGTATAGCGAGAGACGGCGTTAATGACATGGCTGGCGGTTAGGGTTTCGTTGGTGGAGAGGGTCAGGGTTTGGTGCTGGGCTGAGTCTTTCTCTGTGATGGAGGTGACTCTGGCACCGAGGATGACGTTCACGCCGTTTTCACGAAGGACCTCCAAGGCCTTGGAGGCGAACTCGGCGGGGAGGGGCTCGGATGAAAGGAGGGAGCTACGGGAATGGATTAGGGTTACGGGAGTGTTGGGGTGCAGCATCTTGCATTCGGCGGCAATTTCGATCCCAACGGCGCCTGTTCCACCATCATTAGATTCCATCCAAGTTTCCTTGGACATGAGAAAGGGATGAAGGACATACCACCTCCAATAACAGCAACTCCCTTTTCCGCACCACGGATATTCGCTAGATTCTCTGCCGTCTCAGCGAGATACGTCTCCCGCGCGAGCGAGCGCGGAGCACTTGGAAACTCGCGACGCAGTCCGGTGCAGGCAATCAGGTAATCATATCTCTCTTGGTCGGCGCCACTTTCAGTTGCAATTGTGGCTGTCTTTGCCGTGCAGTCCAAGGAGTCGATGCTCCCCTGTACGCAGCGGATTTCGGGGGTCTGGAGGGCAGGGATCTCGGCGTATTTGATCCAAAAGGACTCGGCAAATTCTTGGGAGGAGAGCGCGAGGGGTTGGCCGATTAGGTGGTCTATATTGACTGTTAAGTATTTGATCAGGTAGAAGGTAGGGTTTAAAGCGCGTACAGTAGCCATCACGGGGATCAACGATGGTCACCTGCACGGGGATTCTCTTCCCGGTGCCGTTGTCCCCTTCAGTGATAGAGAAGCGGTGCCGTCTTCCGTGGCAGAGGTCGACTAGATTCAGGGCCGCTGCGAGGCCGGCATAGGAGCCGCCGAGGATGAGGACCTTAAAGGGTTGGGCTTGCTCGAAGCTAGACATCTCCACTGGTCAATTCAGCTCAACCAAGTCTCGACTCAACTAGAAACTCAACAGAAAGAGGGGAGGAGGGAAGTATGAAAGAAGGAAACAAAGGGATGGATGCGAGTAACAAGGGGAGAGCGACAGTCCAGACTTAAAGCCATGCGTGGACTGAGTCGGCTCAAAACGGATGTTATCAATCTAACGGACCCGCTTGTATCGCAGTTACGCTGGGTCGTACAAGGATTACTTACCGGTACAGGGACCCAACCGTAAAGCCCCGACCCGGAGTTTGAGGAGCCTGACTCCTTACGCTCTCTGGCGTTTGGCCTCTAGTTGACACGTTGCGGTGGCTTTGGTGAAAATATCGGCATGCTTGCAGATTGGCCCCGGTCCCAAGTGTCTGGTGACGTGAGGTTTGCAAGAGACTTAACGGTCGAGTATGGGGTTGGAGTAACAGATCCTTCCAGATGTAGTGAGCCAAATGTCGTGGTCTGACCGGGTACTGAACGGCTGGTAACCGAGACGTAAACATCTTGCTTTCGTGGTGGTAAAGGAGTCGGTGACCATATGTCTTGGGTGCAGCTGTAATAGAAGTCCGAGTCTGGGGACCACCCCTATTTGATAGAAGCCTGACGTTCGACTACGTCGTAGGTCTCCACTCTTCTTTCAGCTCAATGCCAGGGTCTAATAGCCTGCGGGCATCGGAAGAAGGCTGTAGAAATCACGATAGGCTGTTGAAACATGACGCAGCTGCGTGTCTGAGGACACGAATGACCGGAATGGTCCCCGGCAATGCAGTCCAAGCTCCACATCACTGGATACTTTTCACATCTTTCTAGTGCTACTTTATTTATTTGTTTTTGTCCTCATACTGCTGGAACTTGTAATACCCAGGGGTAAGCGGAAGCGATCTGTAGACCGGCAGGAATGCAAGACAAACAGCCCCCGTTATTGAGGCACAAGCAGGCATGCCAAGAGACCGGAAATTACCCCTACAAATGTGACCAGGCGCCAAGGTCTGTAGAAAGAGTTTTCGTGCAATCGTAGCTTTCTCTCCTCCCCTTCGATCCCGGTTGGGGACCGAGGAGTGGGGTTGGCAGATTATCAGATTGATAAAGTCCGGTACCGGACGGCTTGAAAAATTACAGATCAGATAACGCGGATCAGATAAGATGCCATGCCCCCTTGCTTCCAGGGTTATCCCGGTTTTTAGTTCTCTTCTCCTACACTTATCGAGTAGAATCATATGCCTACCTTGCATTCTGCATACTACCAAGCTAAAAAACATGAAAGTGGGAGAGCGAGACAAGTGCTACGAATGGCGCCTTTATGGTGGTTTTATACTGCAACAGGAGAGAGCAACCGTCAGGCCTGCCGTCGGGCGCAACACCAAGTCCTAGCCCTAGGTCTAGACATACATGTACCTTGATAACTGAACGCTTGCTGCTTCTGTACTTTCACTCTAGAGAAGTGCTCGACGCTTTGGACTGTCCTGAATCTGTGCAGCATTAAATCGACCGGATCGTGGATTCGCGGCCAAGCAGATATCTACGCAGTCTGCCATTAAGCATCTATAGCCTTACCTAGCGATCATAAAGGAAAGAGAAAGAGTAGATAAATTATGATGAGTCCCTGGATGCGTCAAAATGGTCTTTTGTTCGCGAAAACCGCCGGCTCGATGGTTGCTTAGCCATTTCGCCTTGCACTCTGTCCTTCGAAGAGCATTTTCGCTTCCTCAAACTCGTCTTGTGTTAGATGCTGAGACAAAATGCGACAGAAAGCAACAAGCAGTTCCCAAGAAGTACTGTGACGACAGCGAGATCGACCAGAGGCTTTTCAAGACAGGGAGCTATCATGAGTATCCCACTTGTGGCGATACGGCGGTTAGAATACACGAGGCAAGTGCACCACATCGTCGACGGAAAGAGGTAAAAGGTGGATATTTTCATCACTCGCACCAGTACCAATCGAATAAGGAAATTCAAGGTGTAATTTCACCGAAAAGCAAGTGGTTGAGGTTTGTGTAGACAGAGACGATGACTACACATGCTGCTTGATATAGAAGGTAAATCTCAAGGGCTGGAAGAGCTGGTCTCTTCGTCTGAGTGGGTTGTGTTCCGATGTTTGTAAGCTTAATCCGGATTTCTGCTTGGACTCGTGTCTGTTTGTTTCCATTACACTTCATCCATTGTCCCTAAATAGAGAGATATTTCCATACACAACTTTTGAAGAGCTTCAGTAACATTACCTCTTCTGTCACCAGAATAGCACACCTCCTAAAACTCCTCCTTAAACCTAAAGGGGACAAATTCCTTGACAACATTGCTATACTCCCCCTTAAACTCAGTCTGCGGAACCTTCCAGCGCGCAGCCATGCCCCTCCTAGCGCTAGAGACAGTAGTGTTCGCAGCCGAAGACAGAACAACAGTCTCCGAGTTCTCCAAGTGCCGGTCACACGTACCCCCAGGCACCAGCGCATCGCCCGCCTTGTCCTGAATATAGCTGTACTGGTTCAAAATAGCCGTGTACTGCTCCTGCACACCTGGGAATCCGCCAGGGACATTCTTGTCGTACACTGCGACCACGGTGTTCTGCGCCACGTTCTCGGCCTGGCTGCTGCGGGCGTAGTTATCGGGGACGTGTGTGTCCGCGTCGTAAGCAGCGAGGAAGCCGTCACTCGCTACAAAAAAGAGATCAGTATCTTCTGTCCGTCCCGACTAGGGGTATGATGGATCGGTAAAGGGCAACGTACAGCTGAAACTTTCCCCAAACGCAGCGAATCCGTCCAAACCGTGCGCGGACTCGTGGATCATCACGTCGACGTTGCTGCCGGTTGTGCCGAAGAAGGCGACGTTGCCGTTGATGGCGAAGGCTGAATTCGCGCCGGGCATGAGGAGGATCTGGCGGACCTGCATTTGTTACTTGTTAGTCTTTCTTCTTTATCTTTTGTGGAGGAGTGAGCAAGGGGCTTGCGGCGAGGACGGCATACCCAGTCTCGCACTTTCACAGGCAGCTTCGAGAACGTCTCTGCGGCCGTCGCGATGTCTACCTCGACATCCTTGTGCCGGCAGAAGAGCCAGGGGTCGGCGCACTACACATATGTGAGCAACCGTTATAACTTTATGAGAATTGTGTTTGAAGAAATAACCGTACATCATCATATGTAACCTCATATACCTCAAATTCATTTGCATTATATCCCTCACCGGATCCCAAGTCCTGGCAGTCCTTGGGGATATACCCGCTTGGCCAGACGGCGATCTGACTGTTGACCGTGGGCAAGTTATTGGTGTTGCCCTCAAGAAGGTAGTCCAGGTCGGACGTGAGAGCAGGCTTGTCGAGTTCTGCGCGCCCGAGGGTAAGGAAGAGCGCGGAGGCAGCGGAGAACGTGAAGATGCCTTTCATAGTGCCTGTATTCTAACTTGAACTTCAGGGTCAGTGTTCGTGAGAATATGGATGCGGACGTTGGATGTCGGGATGGGACTCCTGAGGGTGATTGCCTTCTTTTAAGTTATCACCTATTGACCAGCACTAGAAGGATGCCCAAGTCGTTGCAAATAACTGTATTCGAGTCTGCCCCGGGCGTCTCAAGTTTCAGGCTCTCCTTCTCAGCCGCAGGAACGGGTCCAGCCAGCCCTCTGGCCCCCAATCTTGGTGGGCCGCGTCGGCAAGCTAGGGGAGCTGCACGCGATCTGAACGGTCAGTCAGGGTGATCGTCAATATTGCAGGATGGGGCTGTGGTCGCTTTATGCATGGGCTTCTTAGCCTCTGCCACCCTGTCACTTTGCAGATCCGTTGCGACACACCCGTTGCTGTGCTGTTTACGGGCATTCTCCGTCCTGCAGACATTAGGGGGCTCAGAGAGGCCCTGGTTACATCTCTTACCGAAGCAGATTCGGCCCCTGCTGATCGTTTCCGTCTAGACTTCTTGAGACTAAGGGCGACGGGATAGCGCTGGATGTGGCCTCTAGCGGAACAAAACTGGCAAATGAAGAACAATGACTCACTACCTCCTTTCATGTTCTGACCTGACAATACAAACTACTCGTTTACCCTAAGCGCCAGTCGGGACGGTAAACACCCAGTCCTCCGGGAAAGTCTCATAGACAACTCCTTCCTCCGCAAAAAGACCCTCGTACTTCTCGATCCGCGTTCTGGGATCCTCAGCCTGACGGTAATATCCGTACACTAGCTTTTTGATCTGGGGGTCACTCCACATCTTCTCCATCCACTCTAGGGCTTCGGGAGTTACGTTGTCGAGGGGAAGGTTATATGTGCGAAAGCGCTGTAGCCACGCTTAGCACCTTGCAGCCCATGAACAAAGTAATAAACAAAAAATCATAGAAAAGAAAAAAGGAATCACCTACCCATAACACGGGCCAAAACCATGCATCGGCAATACTGAATTTCCCAAACAGAAACCCTTCATCCTGGTTTTGCGCTACGCGCTCTTTCGTTACCCGGCGCGCGTTATCCCATATCGTCAGGATCCGCTTAATCTCCCTCTTCGCATCCTCAGATACAGGGATATTCCCTGTATATTTTGCGATAAAGTTCGTATGAAACGTACTACGCATCGTCATGAAGCCAGAGTGCATTTCGGCCGTTGCGCTGCGGGCGAGGGCGCGGAGAGCTGGATCGGAGGGCCATAGGTGCAGATGCGGATTCCGGTCGGCGAGGAACTCGACGATGGCGAGGGAGTCATTAATGGTGATACCGAGGGAGTGGCATTGTAACAGGGGGAATTTGGCGCTAGGGGAACGGGTGCCGGCCTAAGTATACCTGAGTTTAGGGCTGTTCGGGGAATGAAAAAGGAGAAAAGGTATGGCACCTGATCGAGAGAGAGGACCTCATTCGTGTATGGGATTTGGAAGTACTCCAGGACCATTTCGACTCGGGCCGTCCAGCCTGTTTATGTCAGTTTCGTTTGATGTAAGGGCAGGGTCCTTGGGAAGGGGGAGGCGGACGTACTAGAGTAGCGGGTGTTTGTACCAATGAGGTGGTAGTCAGATTGGGACATTTTCAGTTTCTTGAAGATATATTGACAGTGAAATCGAATCAAAATGACAAGATAAGGTTGAGGGGAGCTTTATATGCCGTGTAGCATGCTGTGTGACTCATACTTGTATTATGCAGCAGTGACCAGATCCGTTCGATACGACCGATTATTTCCCAGAATTCTAACGAGTATTGCAGTACATTCAAGATCTGAGCAAGCTACTGAAAGCTGTGGATGTTATTCAGGTACAAGAAAGTACAAGGAAGACGAGTTAGAAGTAGCCTTGGCTGTGATTGTTTTGTGTATGAAAAGGAATATGCTGTTGAAGGGTTCGAAACCTCTGATCCATTGATCTATCTTGGCGGTTAGCTACAAAAGGCATCTTGACAACCAGTATATTAGTCAGAACTTAGCTCTCCAAGAAGGGTTAGCCCTTTTTGGCTGAGTGGGAAGTTCGATACATCTTGCGGGTCACGTGACCAGCTAGCTATCAGCTCCCGGCTATGGTATCCCCGACATATGCCATCACAACATTCACTAGGAGCAAAGCATCTGGGTGTATGGAGCTCGATATTGGTGAATCTCGTGCGTGCTAAAATAGAATTATTATATCGAATGCTCTAAGAGATCCTTTCGGTAACAGGTTGGTTGTCTGTGCAGCAGGCCTGAATGTCAATCTGACAATGTTAAATTTGTAGAATCAATTTATCGAACCTCATAAAAATACAATATCTTATCATACACTATCCCCCATCAAAGTGAATTTCTTCAGCTAAAAATCCCCCACATTCCTTCCCTCATGTTCCCCAATATACTGCCCTGCATCTTCATCTTCTCCGGCCTGCAAGTCAAACCCCCCCCTATTCTTATTCGCCCTCTTCAAACTTCTTGTCTGGCCTTTAGCACCTGGCCAATTGGCCCCAATTTCATTACCTTCGTTCTCAGCCTGGGCTGGGAACGTGTTCCCTGTGCCAGTCATGACTTCACCGGTAAAGCCCATGTCTTTCGTGCTCCGCGGGAGGTCGGTGTAGTTATCTGCGGCAAAAGCAAGAGACGGCTGACCCTGTCCCGAATAATCAAAGGAGTCATCTTCGGCTTTTTGATCGTCGCGTGGGACTGATGGGATGGTGTTCATGCGGCCTGCATCGTTGGGAATCCTGGTGCCGCTTGGCGCCATGTCGGAGAGAGAGCCGCCTTGGTGAGGGGAAGACATATTGACAGTATTTTAACTGGGTTAAGATTAACGGGATAATAGTATAGACACACTGATTGGATTCGTGATTGAATGTAATTGAATGTAATCAGGGAGGCAGGATGGGGATTTATATGTATAAGGGTGTGTACCTTAAGAGTCGGGTGATGTCATGAATGACCGAGATATGATATCAAGAGACAGCCAACATCATGAAGGAGAAGATCGCTATTGATTGGCGACGAATATTGGATGAGATAATGAGGGGTATGCAGGATGATTTCAGATGGACGTTCTAGAAGCGATGATCCTGACGGACTGCCGAGCTGTGGGAGAAAAGGTCAACCTGAGGTCAAGCCCTAATTCGCTACATCAACGCAGCCACCTGGAAGAGAAGATATCTCTAGAAGACGCCTGCCTACCGTATGCTTGTCTTTCATCTGAGATAGGAGTATTGCCGTTCATAATCCGTCATAGAATCGTATATTCTCCTGTAGAACGGCCAAACCCGTCAAGGCGACGACGTCGTACCTGTAACCATCATGCAACCCACCTAGTATTTAAGGACCATACAGCGAAAAGTGGAATCATGCATACAATGCTCAATCAAAGTCCCCATGTGCGAATTATAATCATTATCAACAGTCGGTCTGAATTGAACACCTAGCCCTCTCACCGGATTCGATGCCTCAACCTGACATGGACAACTACATACACATCCAGCCCAGCAGTTGACGGATGTTCAACAAGTCTAGATAAAGCTCTTAATTGCTCTGAGAAATCAATAGGCGTATAGCAAAACCAGCACCTGTGGTCCTAGGCCACTTGGTTCATTGATTTGCCATTGGACGCCCGAGTCTGAAGCCGAGCGAACAAACGGGGATATTGTAAAGGTACATATACGTATTCTCCCGGTGGTGTGTCTAACAATGTAGGGGGACAAAGTATGGGATGACGCTGGGAATACACCCGGAAAAAGAGAGAAGACCTGCTCACACATTTCAAATTTTGAGTAGCATTGTAACTGCAGCCAATGAGGATAATATACGCGAGGCTTAAAGATGGCGTCTAGTGGTTCTGTTTAGGAACAGGTCTAACCCAGCTAAGGAACAGGGTGCAGCCAAGGATAATGAACCCGATAATCCACAGCGAACGATGATACTGCGTTCCGTTGTATCGAAAGACAATGGCGAAGATAATGCCGCCGAAGTTGCCCATCCCACCGACAATACCGGAGACGATTCCTGCGCGCTCTATTAGTCAAACGAATTAAGTTGACACAAGGGGGGGTATCATACCATTAGCGGACGGATGTACGTGCGGGACAATAGCGAAATTCGCCCCATTACTCGCTGCAATGAAAAACGCCATAAGTACGACAAGACCAAACATGACGCTTTCCCGATGCGGATCCAGGAAGCCGATCAGAATGGCCATGCCGGACATAGCGAGCCCCAACACGACAAGCCACATCTTTTTTGCCCAAACGGAGTTTGTCCGCGCGTAGATTAAATCCGCGATGAACCCACCCATGGGTCTGAAGACGACATTGACAAGGCCGAACATGGACGCCCAGCGGCCCGATTGGGTCTGCCCGAGATGTGGGAAGTTGAGGAGATAGTACGCGCCTAGGATGGAGTTGATGGCAAGTTCGGCACCGAAGGAGCAGGCGTAGGGAACTGCGACGGCAAGGGCGGACGGGTCTAGTGCGATGGAGAGGTAGCGTTTTATCGTGGGGGCTTCGATCACAGCGTCGGTACTCTCAATCTGTCCCGGGCGCACATGAACTTGAGCCTCTGAGTCGGTGACTTCTGGACGAACAGCCTTTTTCTCGTCGCTGGAGATGTTGATACTGTTGGCGCTGGATTCATTGGGCGTTGAACTGAGGTCGACAATGCTTTGCCCCCTGGTTTTCTCGCGGTCCGCCCATTTGCCCGTGGGTGTGTCAGGGCACGTGAAGAGCATGGCTAAGGCAATGGAGATGATGATGATGAAGGGGACGATGTAGGAGACTCGCCAGGCTTTGTGCGGGATTAGGCCGCGGTCGTGGACGAAGGAGTCGTAGATAGCCGGCATGACAAAACTAGTTTGTGAGTGTGCGGGCTTCCCTGTAATTGAGCTGGAGATCTTACTAGGTGATACCGCCGCCTGCATTGCCAAAGCCCCCAGCCAAGGAGTTGGCAGTACCAACAATGTTCTTATCGAAGAATCCCGTGCACCATACCTGGCACGGGACAAAGGTTGCGCCGAGAATGCCGACGAAGAATCGCAAAGCAATCAGTCCTTGAGGAGTTGTGACGAGGCCCGCCATGGCCGTGGGAACAGCACCGCAGATCAACAGTCCGACAAAAACCAGCCGAGGGCCGAAACGATCACACAGCGGACCAGCAATGAACCGCATCACGAAACTAACTCTTAGCTACGTCCGACAATGGGTTGGGGAGACGTACGTTCCCAAGAGGGCAACGATATTGGAATTGGCAACATCGTCCTGAGACATGTGCAGGTCTTTCTTGATAGTGACGCTCAGCTAGGAACGTTAGCAGCAGATCTACGAGGTCAAAGATCTACTTACCAAAGGCGGAAACGCATACCAGGAAAGGAATGCAACCAGGAATCCGATCCATGAGAAGAAGAAGACCCTTCCATAAAGATCAAAAGGGTTGAGAACCGGGATTGACCGGGCCTTCCGCGTCTGAGGATTCACGTCCGGAGCGGCAACCGCCAGGCGAAGCACTTGAGTGGGTTTCATTGCTTCAGATATACGTGGAGATGGTGTTGGTGCTGATGGGGAGCAAGTGGACAGCAGTGGAGACCAGAGGTCTTTATATCAATTACCCGTCCCAAATTGATGCACTCTGGACTTGCCAGTGGCGTCAGAGTTCATCTTCAATTTCAAGTCCTAGGAAATATTCACTCGCCAAGCAAGCTGGAGATGTGAGAAGAAGTCGGAGCCCGCGGAAGAAGGATATATTGCAGTTGTCCGATCTCTGCCGAGAAATAGTTGTCACTACAACGGTCAAACTTTCGCGAAGCTGCGTTCACTGCTGCAGGCCGATTCCCATTTCATGGCGCCCATGTGCACAGGAAGAACGTGGTCCAGGCCGGGGGTAGTTTGATGCATCGTTCACGCAGGAAGGAAAATTCATCTATGCAAGAGCTTGATCAACCTGATAAGCTCTGTGGAACGGGCAGAAGAACTCCGCGGCGTAGCAGAGCATGCGAGGCCGAATCATCTTATAGATAGACGAAGCCAAGGGGATGAAGATGTAAGGGCTGACATGGTAAAAGATAAACGTGAACGCTCTTATTGGCTGTCGAGGAGGACGACGATCTCAACGCCTGGGCCACTTCCGCGGGAGGCAGATAGCCCTGATAGACGGTATCAGTCTTATCAGGGCCGTTTGTTTGACAGCTCGAATCCACCCACCCGTGCCATACGCTGGCATATTGCGTCAGATAAGCCCAGCTCTGCTGACATGACTTCTCCATCTAACTTCTAGGGCTGCGCTAACGCCCAACTTGGTCCTTCGACGCTCATCTAGACTGGATGTGATTCTGTTGTCAAGAAAGTTCTCAAGCGATCGATCCTATATCTCAACCGTATTCGATTAGCAAAATCATAGGGGCTACATATGTGGAGACATACCAAGAGCAGATCGGGTCATAAAATTTTGGAAAGCCAGTATGCATGATGATAGAGAAGCCCAGGCAATGGCCATTTTTGATACGGAGAACGCCTGTGTTACATTGCGGCAAGCCGCCAGCTCGCCAATATGTGAAAAGGCACTTGATCGGCTTGCGTAGAGGGAAGAAATCCCCAGATGAAGAAGTCTGCGGTGCATTCCGGTTGATATTGAAGAGTACGTAAATCAGGTAAGGAGACGAACCATGATGCACTTCCGCCAAATTTCGGTATACTCCACCGCTTATGACCGAGATGACGCAAATCCGACAATTGGCGGCATCACCCTGACCAGAGCAACCGGCACTGAATCCTTCGTGATAAAGTCGGTAGAAATCGAGCACCAGTGCTCGGGAATTCATGAAACACCAGACCGGTGCCTCTGGTTGCAAAGATCGCTGCCCGAGTGTCCTTGATCTCCTCTTCGTGGCACCAAGAGCTTCAAAGGCTAAATCACGATCAGCGAATCAGCAGTTAAGACCGCCGTATAGAAATGAGTTTGTGCGCTAGATTTGCCAAAAACTCCGTATCCGCAATCAGGGCAGTCCACCTTATTAAGGCACTTAGACTGCTGGTCGGGGAGAATTGTCTCGGTCCCCGACTGTCATTTCCAGCGTATCCAGCGAATACCTAATGCGTATACCATTGTCCAATGTGAGCGGTAGACATTGCTAAGTTATAGGCAAACATACGAGAATGAGTTGGATACAGAGGTCCGTTCATCTGTCGTTCTCGTAAATCTGGTCACTGCGAACCATCACGCCTCTCAGATCGGTTTTGGGCAGCGGCCAGTCGGGCACTCCATTGACGGAGTGAGCCATTTCATGATCTGATGAATCGAAGGTAACTCGAGGAAAGTGAAGAAGTTGAGAAAGTTGAGTGTTAATTCTCCAGATTCTCCGCAGAGAAGCCAAGTCAGGTGATGATCGACAATGCAGGGTCTGGTGCTGGTGCACAGAGGCAATCTACTAGTACCCTCTAGTAAGCAATGCATAGCCACAGGTACCTGGGTTTCAAATAACTCCAGTGTTATTTTGAGACTGATTAGTCAGTTTAGAAGGAAAACAAGACTTGATAGCCTCCAAAAATGGGGCAGAGTGGGTGGAAAACGACTGTTCCTCGGCTTTGAGCGAGCAACCGAGAGTGGGATACTGGATGCGGGGAAGTTCCCCAAGGGCTTTCTCCCCCTCATTCAACACTTAAGTCCAGCAGGATGGACTGACAAAACACTTCGACTTTGTCATCGAGCACCATGCAGCAGACACCAGTCCCTCAAGTCGGCATCTGGCAGCTCCTCTTCGAGCGCCGAGACCCTTCCTTTCTAGGAAGTCACGGTATCTTCCCCGTTTCACCACATACGGCATTTGTGTTCCTACTAACACTCACAAGTAATCTTCCAGGATGGCGCATCAAAGGCCTCATATACGTACAACGATCTCCGCACACAGTCGGCAAGGTTCGGCAGTGCCATGAAGACGAAATGGGGTTTCAAAAAGGGCGATGTGCTGGCTCTGATGTCTCCCAATTGCATCGAAGCACCGGGTGTCACTTGGGGGTGTCATTATACAGGCGGAATTGTTGCGCCAGTGAACCCAAGTCTCTCTGCACGCGAGCTTCAGCTGCAGTTGGAGCGCAGTCAGGCGAAGGGAATGGTGGTTCACCCGAGCTGTTTAGGCACGGCATTGGAAGCAGCTAAGCGGGCTGGTCTTGCCTATGACCGGGTCTTGGTATTGGGTGCAACGAACCCGGGCGGCGCGACGACAACGGTCCAGTTTATGAGTTCTGCGCCTTCGGAGTCTGTTGGGCCTGTTCATATCGAGCCTGATGATATTGCCTTCTTGGTTTACTCGTCTGGAACTACGGGACTTCCTAAAGGTGGAGACATCCTATTAGATACAGTTCCTGAGGCTGTCCTGACGATCGATTACTGACCCTTGCCAACCAGGCGTCATGGTCTCGCACCGGAACGTTGTCGCAGGTGTCGTGCTCCAGGCGGCGATAGAGAGCCCCCATGTCCACTGGAAGAAGGACCGGACATTGGCCGTCCTCCCGACGTATCATATTTACGGTACGAGCCCATCCGGGACAAGTCGCACAAGTACTGATTCTCTAGGCCTGATCTGCCTCGTACACCTGCCGGTCTGGCTCGGCACGACAACGGTCTTCATGGACAAGTTCGACCTGCAGAGATTCTGCAAGCTCATCCGGGAACATTCCATCGCGCACGCCTATGTAGCCCCGCCAATTGTCCTCCATCTAGCAAAGAATCCCTATATCGACAAACGAGATCTATCTTCACTACGCATGCTCACTTCCGGAGGAGCACCTCTCGGCGAAGCCCTCATCCGAGAAACCTACAACCGCTGGAAGGTCCCCATCCGACAGGCATACGGGCTCTCCGAGACAACCTCCGTCTCACACATCCAGGTTAGCCCGTCCATCCGCAATCCCCTTCCTCGCCCAATCTGAATCCATTAAATACTGATTCCACCAGCGGTGGGACACTTGGAACACGGCCATCGGCTCCAACGGCCCCGTTCTCCCGGGCCTTGAAGCCAGGATCGTTCTCAACAACGACCTGTCTAAGAGAGCCGCCGTCAAAGAAGAAGGCGAGCTCTGGATCCGCGGTCCGACAGTTTTCACCGGGTACATGAACGACCGCGCCTCCACAGACGCCTGTTTAACTGCAAGCAAGTGGTTCAAGACCGGCGATATCGGGTACGAAGACGCGATGGGGAACCTGCACATCACCGACCGCGCCAAGGACATGATCAAATTCAAGGGATTCCAGATTGCACCGACGGAGCTGGAGCATATCCTGATAGAGCATCCGGCCGTTCGGGACGTTGCTGTGATTGGGGTCTGGAATGAGGAGATGCACTCGGAAGTGCCGTTGGCTTACCTGGTAGAAAACGAAAGTATGGCGGAGCGGGAGCGCGAGAGTGCGGCGCTGTCGGTTATGGAGTACCTGAGGGGGAAGGTGGTGCACTATAAGCACCTGCGAGGGGGCGTGATCTGGATCGAGCAAGTACCAAAGAGCCCGTCCGGGAAAATACTCAAGAGGGCATTGAGGGATCGTGTTGGGACCCTGGATCAGGGAAAACAGATCCTTGCGCCAGAGTATGCACGGTATCGGGCGAAGCTGTAGGCATGGTACTCGCGCCTACTAGGCATTTCTCGTTAAGAGCAATAATTGCAATGCTCTATCCCCAGCTCTCCGTGTATTTGAAGTGTATTGAAGTGTATTTAAATAGAGAGATGTATAGATCGGTGAAGATAAAGGATAGGATAGAATAGAGCAACAGGTGCGAACTTCTGGAACTTCTATGCCTTCTGAGGTCGGTAGTAGAGTCCGCCGCCTGGCTGGGATGCGTGCACTGGCGTTGTCTAGTTGCGGCTGTGCGTGCCGTCTCTATAGTCGGTTGAGGAGGGAACCACGCTGAGTAGGGGACCGCTGGGCTTGGGCCACAGTCGCCTCGAAGAGCAGTAGGTCGGCCGGTCACGAAAATCACTCATCCTTTCCCCGTCAAGATGTCAATGTCTGATACGTCACGAGTGCGTTCGGCGTCTCGTCTCTTGATGCTGTTGATGATGCGCTGTACGGTGTGAGGTGCACTCGGCCGGGCATTTTCTCTCGGCCGGGAACCTGCATAAGAGATAAATAGTGCTCCGTTTCGTGATAGTGTCCAAAGTGGCGGACTTGTATGGTCCCAGAACTACCTTCCGGCTCTCGGTCCATCAACTTGCGAAATCTTGCGAAATCAATGATGCGCAGACAATGCGAGCTGCAAAACTAGTGCGCCTCGGCCTCGGAAACGGATGCCCTCCTTCAAAGACCATATCGAGATGCGGCATACGCAGCCGGTCTTGATCAGTCAGCCTTCTTCAGATACGGGTTTGGTGACCGATCGGACTGGATTATGCAGCACCCCCGGAGCTTTCATGTTCCGGGCACTCGTTCCCTGGTAGAGCACGCTGGAGACCATAGACCATATGGTTATCGTGCCTGGGATGCGTCACGAGGACAACCAAGATACAGACCGGAACAGGAGCCCGGGCTGTCAACGGTGCAGCCTCAAGTGTAACCTCTCGGAACGCCGTTATCCTAGTGGGACCCGGTCCGTTGATAGCTCAGCTGGAGCTCAGCTGCAGCTGAGCTCCAGCTGGGATGGAATTAGATGCCGGGGAGTGAACTGGTGTATGGAGTAGACTGGAATGCAGATGGCAAGGTCGGACCAGGTGGACAGTTGCACATTTGCAACTGTGGGAGGCGATACGAGCATTTGGGGCGAATAACGAAGACTATTCAAGGCTTTATATGATGCACAAATTCATTTCAATGCATAAACTCCTGGTCTCGCTGACTGCTTCATGGAAACGGCCCAGTGCAATGATTATACATCACTCAAGAATTGTCTATGGAGCCAGATGGAGAGACCTTAGTGGAATACTTGGGACTGAGTACATATTTCGCCTCGTCAACAGTCGCTACTTTGATTCTGGCTCTTGTCTACAGCGTGCTTGGGGGACAGAAACGGCGACGGCCGTCTCCGTCTCCTAAAGGGTGCGGTGGGCCGTAAGAGTCTCGTCGAGACGAAGGATGAAGGCTAGAGCATCTTTTCGGCGATATCGATCCAACCATGTAGGGTGACGGGCTTTTTCTCTTTAGCTTCGTGTACGAGGAGGCGAGGTGCACCTCGTCGGCCGGGCTGCCGTACCAGAGGGACGACTACTCGAATGAAAAAAGAGCCTTCTGCAGCTGAACCAGACGTTGGCTAGAACTACTCGCAATCGCAATCCTTGGGTCAGAGGAGTTCAAGGGCAATTGTCCTTTTGACCTTCCCGCAGGCGCGAAAGGAGACTGGTGACGTCGATTCGCCATCCAAATACATCTTTTCTTGCGCGGCGCTAAGGAAAAAAAAAAGGAAAAAGAAAAAAATTGTAAAAGGAAAAAGGAAAAAAGGACACTAAGGTTACTGGATTTACTCAATAATGCAGGCGGAAATACATTGCTTGCAACATGCCAGATATCAACTCAGTTCTCCATCACTCGTCCTGGCAATGCTGGCTATTGTCTAAAGGTGGCTCGTCGACATAGGATGGTACTGCATCGTCAGCGGACGGAGCCCGTACCCATAAATCGAGCGGGCTTACATTTCTGCACCAGGGAAGGTCTTTCGGTGGGATTGAAATACTGGATGGACTTGCTGCCCAAGGCAAATCGTACGGTCTTGGAGTGTCTCGAGTCGCCTCTCGGCGTCAAGGCGCCGATCCCAGGCGCTGACGAGGGCTCCTTGACCTCGCTGTGCGTCAGAGTTCGAGGCAAGGAATGGTGCTGTCTCAGCTGGCTCTCTTCCTCATCCAGCAAGCCGTCTACCTCAGACGGCCTGGACTGGCAATCTCGTTGAGGAAGGAGCATTGTGCAAACTGCCTTGGCGGACATGTGAAAGAAACCATAGACTCACTACTATACCTCCTGCAGTCTGTCTTATACCTGGCCAGGAAGGAGCTCGCATCCGCGAAGCTGCTAGAAAGGTACCAGAAGCACCATCGCCGTCCAGCGAGGTTCCAAGTTTCCCGGCCTGTCAAACCGGTGACAGCTGTGGGCTGCCAAATAGCCCAAGCTCTCGACCAAGTCATCTACTCAAAAGGCTTGAGTCGGAGGTCATTGCCAAAACTCTGATGGCTTCCAGCCTATTAGTTCTGGACCTGGACGGCTCCGATCCCGTTGCCATAGATGAGGATGCAACATCTCCAGTGACCGGCCCATTCTTCCCACCACTGATGATGATACCCACTCTTGAAGCTTTGTTAAGCTTTTCATGGACCGCCCTTCCTCCCCTACAACCACCCAGTCCACCCCAGGGACCCCTCGATTGCTATTAAAACACTATGACCGCTATATTGGCCGGACTCCAACCCAATCGGCAACCTCCGAAATATCCAGCCAGTAACCATTTCCGTAATATGCTCTTAACTTAGGTCAGGCTTCCTGGTTTTGGTAATTTATGGCATACTTATATCTGGGCCGGGACAGCTATGAAGATGTTGGCACAGACATCGATCGACCAGCATTCTTCTTCTAGCCTGTCTTCACTGTGGCCGCACTCGCCTCTCCATGATTTTTAGACTAAAACCGAGATGACTCAGGCTACGACCTCGTCCTTCCCTACTCCATTACCTGCCAACGCCGATCCCACAGACTATCCCCTCCCGCACGTCCCCAGGGGCCCTCCGCAACCCATCACCAAACCGGCCGTCTCGGCCTTCCCGGGGACTGTTGACTGCTGGCCGCCGTCTTCGCAGGGCGCCATGTCGTTGTTTTCTTTTGTGGGCAGTGCACCGCCAGCAGACGCTATCGGGAGCTCTTATGAGTTCCTCGGCTTTGACGGGACATTCCCCGATGTAAGCCGTCTCCTCCTCTCTTCCTCCTCTTTCCCCTTCTCGGTATCTCGGTAGGAAAGAGTACCCTTTAGTAACTGCTAGGCCAGTCCTCATTACCGAACAATGACCTCCTTAATTCCCACTTTCGACCCTACCTCGACACCTCCACCGAAGAGCCAGAGGCCTCGACCGCCGTGCCGGACCTTAAGTTCGATGCCAACTCCCTCCAGATCGGGGCCCAACCGCGCCCGCCACTCTCATATCCCTTCAGCACCGTCCCGTTGGAAAAGCCAGGGCTAGAAAGCAACTTATTTCCTCCACGGGCGGACCTAGGTCCCCGTCGAAGCTCAGCCCCGTCCCTCAACGTGCGTGACCTCGAGCGCGAACGCACTCAGAAGCTGAAGCACCAGAATCGACGGGCATCCCATAACGTTGTTGAGAAGCGGTACCGCGAGAACCTCAACAGAAAGTTCCATCTGCTGGAGACCATCGTCAACAAGGGGACCGAGCCGTACTCGTGTTCGCCTTGCCCCTCGCCACGGTCATCGCCGTCCTCGTCGGGGTCGAGGAAAGGGAATACTACCTTTTCTTCCTCGTCGTCGTCTTCTGCACGCCGGCAGTATACCTCACCGAAAGCGACAATCATAGACAGCGCCCTGAGCTATATCGAGAGCCTGCGGAGCGAGAACCATGCGTTGAAAGGGAGGCTCTTCTTCTACGAGACTTCGAATAACCCCTGCCTGAGAGGCCGTCCTCAAGGACAGACCGCCGCGCAGGAATACGACCAGGACGATGACAGTGGCAGTGACAGTGATGACGGAGATGAGGAGATGAGCGGCGTCAAGTCGGAAGAACGGCAGTGACCTGTTATCTATGATCTCGTCTTATCTTGTACTTGTTCTCTTTCTGCATTCTCATTTTCTAGCCCGCCCCGTTCCTGCCTCGAGATGGGGGACCTGGGCATTGTGTAAAGAAAAGTCTAGTGGATGCATGATTCCATATATCCCCTTTTCTTATCCAATGTCTTTCTTCTTGCCCTCATCTCACTCCCCGTTTTGTTTTCATCCTTTTCTACGTTTGATTCCCTTCCGCCCTCGTCGCCCATCTGACCTGTTGGAACCAGTTTAGACTACGAAGACACCTAGATGCAGCCCACAGCAGCAACCAATCCATTTCAAGCCCTAGACCCTCAACTTAGCATACTTTCCCAGCTGTCAAGCACGGTCTGATGTTGCGACGAGGATGAATAGGAAGGCTAGACCTTGAAAGAGGAAAAATGGCCGGCGTATCATAATGTACCCATCAACCGCGTTCCTGAATGCGTATCCGAGATTCGATGCTGGAGATGTCTCCATACGGAGTACTACTCCGTGGAACTACCTAGGTGTAGCAGCTGTTAGGCTTTTGAGTTCCAGCCACACTTTGCAGAGACTGTCATTGGCACGATAGCCCTAACTCATCCAATGCCTAGAGTATAATACAGACTCCATCCTAAATGAATCATAATGCTAGTCTCCCGCCCAACCATACCAACAGCCCCCCAGATGCAGAGCGAAAGATAATGTTAGTTCTTTTAGTGGAGATCAGTCTCACAACAATGACCTGACTATGAGTAGTACTCTTGAGTATGGCACGGCCGGCTGGATCCTGGCCACGTTGTAAAGTGCAGCGCTCTGATTTGTGCGCGATCCTCAATTTGCCGGCGTAGCGGCTTGGCCTGTGAACGCCAAGCAGCGAGTCTATACGGTTGTTGCCATGACCTGGGCTCCAACCTGAAGAACGTCGAGCGATTTGAGAGCTTCCAGAATTACGACCTCGATAGAGGAACCCCTGGCGTGGCGTCATGGACGATCCTTGCGCCGTTCGTGAGGCGGGTGGGTAAGGTATAAACAACACGTCTATCCTCCTAAAACTGCATATTTACCTCACCCCTACTTACAGTGTAGGTCCATCGCCGTCATGGTCATGCTCAGCAAACTTCCCTTTTGCGTCTCCATCTTGGCTATACTGCCTGCCTTGACATCCGCCTCCAATGCGACCTTATCTTTCGACTACAACGCCCTCAGCCTGAGAACCGTTGGCGCCCGCAACACGCTGGTACGTGCAGTCTCCAACCATTCTCGGGGGAAAGAAAAATAAAAATGAAAATGAAAATAAGAAAATAAAGAAAACTGAAATAGAATAACTCTGACACAACCCAGGACTGGCGCATCTGGCTCGAACACAACAAGCAACCCATCTCCTTCTGGCACGACGTCCCGCTCTACCCGCACCCCGCAAACAGGCAAATCATCAACTTCGTCGTTGAGATCCCCCGTAATACAGACGGGAAGATCGAGATCCGCCGGTCGGAGTCGCTCAATCCAATTTTTCACGATGAACGCGACGGCTCCCCACGCTACGTCGAGAGTGTCTGGCCGCACAAGTCGTACCCGTTCTTGTACGGGTCCATCCCGCAGACCTGGGAGAGCCCTAACTTCAAGCATGACTTCACCAACGAGCCGGGCGATAATGACCCCGTCGATCTGTTCGATATCGGCCAGGATCAGGGCTTTACGGGGCAGGTGAAGCAGGTTAAGATCTTGGGCGCGCTGGCGCTGAATGATGGCGGCGAGACGGACTGGAAGGTTCTAGGCATTGATGTGAGGGATCCGATTGCCGGGCTGGTGGATGGTAAGGAGGAATCCTTTTTTTTATACACCTCCACTACCCAGAACAAAGCAACTGATGCTGGCATGATTCCGAGCAGACTTCAAAGATGTCGAAAAGTACCGTCCCGGCCTGATCGCTTCCTACCGTAACTGGTTCACCACCTACAAGGTCGCACGCGGCGACTCGCTCATCCCCATCGTCAACAACACCTACGTCAACGCGACCTTTGCAGCATCCGTCGTGCAGCAAAGCCACGGCTACTGGCTCGACCTGGTCAGCGGGACCGTCGACTCGAACGAGATCAACTACAACCAGACCTCCCGCCCGGATATCGCCGCCAGCTTCGTGTCGAGGTACAATGCTACTGCACATTTTGATCTGCCATCGGTGTCGGATGAGCGTCCGGCTGAGGCAAAGCCGGAGCGCTTCGAACAGTGGTTTTATCTGGATGAGGAGGGTAGGCCTATTGAGGAGAATGTAGTTGGGTAGAGAGAATGAAAGAGAAATGGCGTGATTGGGATAGACCTTATGGATAGAAAATCTAAGAGAGGCATTCACTATTAAGTAGACATTATATAAATGGGTGAAGGATTATACAATGGGCTAGAGTATATATAGTGTCTTGATGAGACTTCTACTGCCAGTCAAATGAGGAGAGTAGGGATGGAGTTAGGGCTGAGACTACTCATAGCCGATTCTAACCCTAACAGTCTAGGAAGGCGTCAGGGACCCGATCCAGCTTCATGCCTAGAGCCAGCAAGTTTGGGTTAGACTGGCGCTAACCGTGTTTTATTCTTCTGCCTAGCTAGCAAGTTGCTAGCTCACCATTGTTCTCGATAAGAGCAGTTATTCTGCAGCATATAGCACTCAATGTCAATCGCAACCGGGTATCCGCGGTCGAGACAGAAATTACCAGGGTCGTTGCATCGTCAAATTGTGCCACAATAAGTTCGCATATTTGCATGCTAAGTAGGTATCTTATCTTGCAAAATAATGGCATGTATGTCTACAATGCTCTAGAGATGATACTGCTGGCGTTCGTTCACGGCCACTCCGAGCCTTTCCCACCACGCCTCGACACCCATATCCTCCCGGCCACTGGGTATGGTTAGCAAACAAGCATTCAAGACGATAGGGTCAGAATTCACATACTCGTCTCGCTTGATAATCGTCGGTTCAATCTGCCCCTCCGCCTCGTTCGGATTTCGGAAGACGACGTTGTATTTCTACCTCCGTTAGTATGCACATCACACAAAGCTTCTCACAGACGGGAGAACATACCAATCCCAACGTCAAATGTATGCCCGCCGGCGCCCGCGGGTACTCCTCTACCGGTTGCCTCCCCTCAATCATGGCCAGAATGTTCTTGACCACTGTCGCTGCTTGTGCAGCACCAGGTCTTGCGGCCTTGCGAAGCCCGGTGTCTGCGATGTCGCCGACTGCGAAGAGGTGCGGGTATTTATCGTCGAGGAACTGCATTGTTGGGCGGATGCGGACGAACCCGTTGGAGGGGTTGAGAAGTCCTGAGGAAGGCGATGAAGAGGGCAGGTCAGAGAGGAGATCGTTATTAGGCGTCTGGCCTGTTGCTAGGATGACAAAATCGTATTGCGAGGGGAGGACCGTGCCGTCTGTCAGCTGGACAGTGAAGGGTGTTGTGTGTGGGAAGCCGGACGGTGGGACTTTTACACGCGAGCCGGTAATGAACCTGATAGCCACGTTAATGATTGGTCGTGTGTGTAGAGAGGAGCTGAGTACTCACTTGATCCCCAACTCGTCAAACCGCTTTTTGATCAGCTCGTGCAACCGCGGGTGATATTGCGGCATGAGGTGCGGGCGTGACTGCACGAGAGTGACTTCTTTGGCTGGGTAGTACTCCTTCAGGTCCGTTGCCATCTGGACGCCCACGGCGCCGCCACCAGCTATTAGAATCGAGTTTGACTTCTTGATGTCTTCCTGGTGCTTCTGGAGATAGGCGACTGATGATGCTTTGTCGTTATCTCGCATGCCGGCCGGCTCAGAGAGGCGCGTCCCCGTCGCGACGACAAGGTACTCAAACGGGATCTTGCCTGAACCATACCACTCGCGATCGAGGTTTACATGGTGCGGCTGCACGGAAAGGACGCGAGCCTGGACGACAGCGTGGTCGGTGGGATTGGGGGCTGAGCTGAACAGGCTGGTGTATGGAATGAATGCTTTATGCTCATGGCCAGGGAGGATGGCGAAGCGGGGCTCGTCTACATCAGTAAGAGCGGGAAGAACACGAGAAATAGGAGCGTACAAAAGCAAAAAGGTGGTGAAAGTGGCTGTGCGGCTCGATTAGGAGGACGCGGTGTGTATTGGGAACGACTCTGGCGAGCTCTTGGGCGGTTGTTTTTCCGACGTAGGAACCGCCGACGACAATTATATTCTTGAGAGCGGTGGCCATGGTGTAACCGAGTCGGCGGTACTAATTGAATTGAAAGTAATCGGAAATTGGCGCTGGCAGTGTATTTTGTAGCCTGTATATATATGTATGTAAGCCGGAGTAGTCATTATCCGTCTAGGTTTGTGGAGCCGATCCGCTGCCGGCCCGGCCGGAATTATCTTATCTGATTAAATCCACGTGACTATACCCGACCTGCCATGTTTAAGACCGTTAGGTAGGCTAGGCAGAAGCACTGACATTCTCCCAGGCAGAGAAATAACGGGCAGCAGAAAAGTCCAAGTAAGAGTTTATAGAACGAAGGAACCGGAATGATTCTAAGAACAGTAGCAGATGTAACTAAAGAGAAAGCATCCGAGCAAAGAAAAGAAAACAATAAAAAAAGGATAATTACAATAGGACTAGCATAGCTGCAGGGAATAGCGACCTTCTAGATCCGCGAATTTCCCTCAAAAAGTGCCGGAGAATTTCTGCTGCCCCTCGGCTGCGCTCGTAGAGAGCATCTGTCTCCACTCGGGCTCGGAGATAAGAAAGGCCACAAGCCGCAGCACATCTCCGACATCCCTCTTGCGACTCACGCAATCGATACACCCAGTCACCCGCATCTTGAAGACAAAGAAGTTTAGAGCCCAAAGGATGGAAAGCCTCCACCTAGCATGATTGATTGGGACCATCCTGGGAAATGTATGGAGACTCGAGCGGACAAGTCAGCAAATATCCTTTTGTTCATGCGAGACAGGTATGACCGTACTCGCCATACACGTAAACCGAAAATTGATCCCAATCATCAATTCAAAAATACTTCCTGTAGGAGATAAGTAAAGCAAAGAACGTATTATCTTTACGTACTTGCGTACCTGAACGAGGTGCGGAGCAAAGCAAACATGTAATTGGGCATCGAGACCTCCAAGTAAGACACGCGACCCAAAGTAGTCAAGAGGACCACAAGGAAATAGTAGCGAAGCCTTTCGAATCCGCGACGTGCCACTGCTCTCCTTAGAACGGTGAGCTGACTGCATCCCTACCTGCGATCTTCCGGCAGCTGGACCTTGTTTGTCACAACAACAGGAGGCAGGGCGGCATATCCGCTGAGGGCTAATTCAGTTGCAGGCATTTCTAGCAAAGTTGCAGGGGGAAAAGGAGTTATGTTGTCTGGCCCATGCTCCAACGAGGCGGGCGAGTGAAGTGCTCCCGGACATCTTTGACGCTGGCTTCAAGTTGTCCCTGATCACGGCATATATGGGATCCTGAAATGTTTCTACCACGCCTGAGCAGGATATACGTCACTGAATTGTCCGATTTGCCGCTAAAGCCCTAGTATAGGCACTTTATCGGGGCGGTTGATTTGAAAGGTCATAATTTAGCTAGATGCTGGTTTTTTTATGTGTTAGTTTAGGGTGCTTTTCCGTCTCCACCTGTTCGGGGCAGGTAGGATTGGCGCATGGCGGAATCTGTTGAGTTAGAGGTCGTCAGCAGCGTTGAGCGTGTCATCTGAGACCGGGATTCGAGTTCCTGAGAAGAGTGGAGCCAGCGTTCGGCATGATTGAGATGTAGCCAGTGAGCACTTGCGGTAGAGAACTTGTGAGGCCGACTAAATTGACAGCCGAATAGCCCTAGAGAACAAGTTGGCATTGGGAAATCGGATATTGTCCAGCAGTTCGGCGTGAAAGCTGCTGCGCGCAGCCGACGTTGACCCCCACATGACGAATCTCGATCGGTGCACAATAGGCTGAATCTGTAAAGATACGTGAAGGCTGAATTACTGCTGGCTCCTCTAGGTCTCTGACTCCTTGTAGTTGTTACCTCTGGGGCCAGACGACGCACCAAAAAAAGTAATATTGGCCAGTAGGAAGTCGCGCCACGTATCCTCGGTCTACTCCCCCTGTTTCCGAACAGCTCAAGAAAAAGGATCTTTCCCGACCCCAAGCTCATGGTAGCCTTTACTAAGACACGGTTCACATCATGAGGCTGAATCCAAACATCGCGTTGGTTACACGCATTGGGCAATACCCCCATCAGGCCACCGCGGATCAAATCTTAGTCAAGGGATGATCGCAGATGTTAGGGGCCGCCCGATTGTTCTTCCGCCCACTTCCATGGCGGTAATCACCTTGTCCAGATTGTATGCTTTGGCATGATAGCTAAACAGTCCATTCTAGTCGTTCCAATTCCAAACAGACTATCCCCAGACAAAGGAGGTCATTCAGAACCCGGTCGAGAGCAAACCTGGACATGAAAAGACGGCCCTGGCCCTGAACTAGTGCGCGATCAGGCCGAGACCAGAGGGTAGCTTGACGTTACAGAATCATGAGAGAAGTCTTGCACGTAAGATAAAAGATCATGGAGGATAACGGTAGGACGACGACAACATTGTGCAGGATTGCTGCCTTGGGCGTCACATCCCGTGATTCGGAATAACCTTGTTCCTCAACCGTACCAGGGGCACCTGACTCAGCAATCATTTTACGCCCCTTACTAACTCCATCCGGCAAATGAGGCTTGGCGTGCCATTATATATGCATCCCCCATTGGCTTGAGTTAGCCACCCGGGGCTGAGCAGGCCTTGGCATGAGTGCCAAGAACCCACCTCAGGGTGTGATTTGCAGCTATGTTTAGGGGTCCTTGGCCCGATCAGGCGCGACTTTTCTTCATCCATCGTCCTCCGTCCGCATCCTGCGTCTGCATTGGTGCTCTTCCCGACTGTCTGTTTATCTCCAGACAGACTCCGGACTCTAAACTACATATTGTACTATACTAGAAGTTGCAGGGTGCCGCCACCACACAATGCGCTGGGGCTCTCTGCTGTCCCTGGGTGGGGCCGCCTTGCTGCTGCAGGGCCAGCTCCAGCACGTCCTAGCGGATATTCCTATTGAGGCGACCTCCAAAGGTTAGTGCATACCAACCTTAACTATGGGCCATGTGAATATTGACGCACGCTAGACTCCCTCAAGGAGGCCGGAAAGACCATCACTGGGCCCATGTGGGAATACTACCTTGCCAACCAGACCGAGGGGATTCCCGGCAAACTGACCGACACCTGGTACGTCGCGGGAGCGATGTTCATGACCATGATCCAGTTCTGGCATGTCTCTGGGTATAACGAGCACAACTCGGTCGTCTCGCATGACTTGATGTTCCAGGCGGGCCGGAACTACGACTACTTTGACTCGAATTACAGTCAGTGGCTGGTATGCTTGTCTTTTTTCATTGCATCTTATGCGTCTTATGCGTCTTATGCGCAAGACTAAACGATCCGGCATGAATTGGACTTGATACTGATGTTCTACAGGGTAACGATGACCAAATGTTCTGGGGCCTTGCTACCATCACGGCCTCTGAAACCGGCTTTCCTGAAGTCAGCAACAAGCCCACCTGGACATCCCTAGCGCGCGCCGTCTTCAACATGCAGGTCAATCGTTGGGACGAGCGCGCGTGCGACGGTGGCATCACCTGGCAGATTCATCCCTGGCAAGCAGGGTATACGCTCCGCAACTCGATCTCCAATGGCGGGCTGTTTCAACTGGCCGCCCGACTGGGTCGGTTCACGAACAACCAGACATACTTTGACTGGGCAGAGAAGATCTGGGACTGGGCAGCAGCCAGTCCGCTGATTGACACGAATACGTGGTTCGTCGCTGACTCGACCTCCGGCTCCAATGACTGCGTGGATGCGGGCCGCATGCAATGGAGCTACAACTACGGGACGTTCATTGCAGGCGCAGCATATATGTACAATGCTACAAAGGATGTGAAGTGGCGCAACCGCACTGAGGGCCTCGTCGACCATGTGTTCAAGCAGTTCTTCCCAACCAAGTACACCACCGCGGTCGGCCCCGGAACCATCTTCTCCGACGTGGCCTGCGAGCCGCTGCAGACGTGCGATAGGAATATGCTGAATTTCAAAGGGTGGAGCTCAATGTGGTTGGCCATGGCTGCTATTATGGTGCCTGAGCTCCGCGAGAAGATCACGCCGAAGCTGCAAGGGTCCGCGCTGGCGATCGGGCGCTCCTGCGACGGATCATCCGAAGGAAAGAGCAACCTCTGCGGCTCACGCTGGTACCAGGATTCATGGGACGGGATCCAGGGGCTGGAGGTGCAGCAGGCGGCGCTGGGCGGGATCACCGCGAACCTCATGCTGTTGACCGACGTGGCGGCCAAGACGATCGATACGAACCCCGGTGCGAAGGAGCAGTTTCTGGACACGTATAATGACGACACGCCCGATGCGCTGCCGCATATCACGACCGGAGACCGGGTGGGCAGTTGGATTTTGACCGTTCTTTGGGGGAGTGGCATTGTAGCGGCCGGATGGTGGTTGGTGAAGCAACAGTGATCGGTGTTGTGTTGTGACTCGAATAGTTTTTTAATCGGGGGAGCAGAGCATACATTCTTCATACATCTGGCTGTTTTTGAATTGGCATTGAATCGGAATAAGCTTTTTTGTTTGCATAAGACATTGCTTGGACTAATGCTCGAAGCTCGAGACCAAAGGCAGAACAGTGGAAGACGCCTGCTGCCTGGACTATTGTTGTCGTTCTAGTCAAAGTCGAATAGGACAGCTGGCCCCCAGACGGGGTGGGATTGTACATATATCCTCCGCTAGAGACGGCTACATGGAGAGCTCAGGTGCAGGGGTTTCGGATGGAGTTGGTTTAAGCCTGGATTACCGTTTTGTAGGAAACACAGGATACACATATACAGAGCCATAAGAGCTATTCAAGCTCCTTCACAGCCACTTATCAGAGAGATCTTCCACCCAAATTCTATCTCACCTGATCTTTCTCCCTTTATACAGCCCCATAGACAACCCCCAACATATCAACCTCATCCCCAGCTCTCCCCCAAGCCCCAACGACCCCCCATCCACTCTCCGCTTCATAAGTGACACACTCGCTCGTCTCTGCGCCCACCGCAACCTCATTCCCCTGGTCCGTTGTGACACGCATATAAAAGATCCTCGTATGATCATTGTACTTACCCTGGCAGAGTTTCGTTGTCGTCCATACCTCCTCGTCAGCAAGGGTGAGTGTCTGTGCTGTCCCGCCGCTCCCGCCATGCGTGACTGATGTGCCATTTGTAAAAGTGAGGGTGAGGCTATCGAGCCGGTTGCCACCGGATATCGAGATGGAGGAGAGCCTCGTGGTCGATGACAGGGATGGGAGATCATTGAACCATGTTCTGGCAGCTGTCAGTTCTGGACCACGAGTCGCGAGGTAGAAGAGAGGTAATAGGGGGAATACCCATGCGGGCCACCGTAGAGATTACTCAATCGGAAAGAATCACTCTTTGTCCATGTGAATCTGCTGGTAATGGGGTTATGATCTGAGAGGATCGACCCGTTATTCAGGAACTTTTCATCCTCGTATGCCCACGACGTCGCCTGCAGAGTCAGTGCCGGACTTCCGCGGTAACTGTTGACAATCCCCATCAGTATCATCGCCTCTCGTCAATCTTATACCAAGGAGGACATACAAGATTTTATCGACAGTCTCGCATGTTTGAGTAGTGGTCGGATTCTCACAGACCACGGCGTCGGTCCCCTCTGTCGGCTCAACCCCGTCCAGAACCAGCTCCACCCACGGATTCACCATCCCATTCTGCGTCTCGAACGTGCGGATGTTCTCGCCGGACGAGGTATACCGCGCATTGGTGTCGCCGTACACGAGCACCGCATTGCCAATAGAGTTGGCGGAGATGTAGTCTGAGACTTGCTGGAGGTTTGCGCTACGGGCGGAGACGTCCTCCTCCTCCGATCTACCAGAACCGTTAGCATCGCTCTCAATCCCATCGGGCTAGAGAAGACTCGGCGAGGAATAACTACCCGGCGTCCGCATGCAGATTATAGCAGTCGACATAAACCCCGTCCTCGAGTTTCACCCGCATCACCGTAAATCCCTTTGGTGTCCAGCAGTCGAACCCGCTCGCATCGGAGCAGGTATCCCATTTGACCCTTTCGAAATCAATCCAGTCGTAGTTGGAGAGCGTATTTAGGCCTGAGCCAAACGGGACGCCGCCCGACGTAGAAGTGCGATATGGATGAGTGTCGGTCGAGTAAAGTGCGGCATGGTAGTTGAAGTCCTGTCACTCGTTAATATACATATCTTGTCATAACACAGGGATTGCACTAAATGACCTCTTGTACATGAATAATGTCGTAGCCGTACTCTGCGAAGCGCTCGCCAATGATCTCGGTGTTTTCAGTCTTGTCGCCGGGGACGTCATTGCTGTTGAAGATCTCTGGGAGGCCAGCGACGTTGAAGGAGAGGATGTTAAAAGAGCCCGTTGTGGCAGCGAGAGTGGAGGGTATAAGCGAAAGGAGAGGGATGGTGGACTTCATTGTGTCTGGCTCTGCTTCAACGGGATGTCGTTTTGGATTGGGGATTATGACATATTTATATTATACACATTGCAGGTGCCTGGAAGCGACACTCTTTCGGTCGACTCGTCCGCTACTAAGAATCGCTAGTGAGTGTGAAGAATCCGTTGATTAATTAATCTAGGTAGCGTCACGTTTAACCCTGACGATCATCGATAGGCCGAGGATTATATTATATTGACTGTTAAGAGTAGCGAGGAACCAGTGACAAGAGCGAAAAGCAGCACATGACGTACATTAATTACTACACACTAAACCTGCGGCTACAATGGGTTACAATAACAGCAACAACATATAGCAAATATGTAAAACATTGGCGACAAGAGGGCGCTGTAAGAGCGATTACAGCGCCGTGATCGAAATCCTCTTTGCGCCCGCATTCCCCGACAACAGTGCCGACCCGCTCGACTGCCGCAGGTGGTTCTCATGCTTCTCTGCCTCCTCCACGTCCAAACTGAACCGTCTCGGCCGCTGCCACATGCCAACCGATTCGTCCGACGACGCGGTCGCGGCCTGCAACCGCTCAACTGGGAGGCCGAACTTGGTCGCGATCTGCTGCACCCTCTCGTGCGCGGTCGCTGCATCGATCGCTGCGCTCTGCCCTTCTTTAGCGAGCCGCGTCTGCGCATGCTGCAGGAGCTCGAGATGCTGCGTCACGGCTTCAACGGCGCCGTTCTTCCTATGTTCGTCGCTGTTGAGGAGCTCTGACAGCGCGGTCTCGTGCAGTGTTGCAGCGGCGAGATAGTTTCCAGACGCGGTGTACAGGCCCGACAGCAGCTTGTTCATCTCTAGGGTGACCGGGTCGCTGTTGCCCCAGACTTGGCGCAGGTTATAGCAGATGTCCTTGCCGAGCTGGATCGCTGCGTTGACATGGCCGCGGCAGAAGCGGGTTTCGACCAGGCGCCGGCCGATCCAGACGACTGCAGAGAGAGACCAGGTCTTCTGAATCATCCGCGAGGTCCAGAGCTCCGTGAGGATGGACTGGAATGGTTAGCTTATATGAGACTGATGTAGTCTACAGGGACCTTACCTCAAGGTCTTCGAACATCTCGTGCTCGCCTAGTACGGTGATGAGATCGTTGAGCTCGGTAAACGGCAACTCGGTGAATTCCAGCGGGATCTCCTTTGCATTCTTCATGATCCCCTGGACGAGCATCTCTGACTCGACGACCATTCTTTTTGCCATCGCTTCATCCGTGCACTTGTTGGTCTGGTATCCGCTGAGGTACAGGCAAAGTTTGATGGCAGTGAAGATGGTCTCCATTGCTCGCAGGCTGTCGGTTAGATGGGCAAAGGAGTGGAACACGCCAGTTACAATGGCTGCATCTTCAAACCTGCCTGCGTTGCACAGGTCACGCACAAGGCCTGTAACCTGGGCGACAATATCAAATGTGTAGTTCTCGTTAAGGCTCTCGCGGCGACACATGTCGTAGAACACATGCACAATCTCTTTCTGGCGAGCAGGCCGTGCCACCGACAAGGTACTGCAAAAGTATTGGTACAACTGCACCTCGGTGTTCTTCGCGGCTTGGGTTTGCTTTCGCTGGTTTTGCAGGCGAAGCAGCTTGTCGCCAGCTGCCAATGTTGGCATGAGGTCATGGCTCGCAAGGCTCTGCTGGAAGTTGTTGTATATTTGTCCTTCGTGGGTCAACTCGTTCAAAATCTCTCGTGCCGACTGCCGCTTGCCAAAGACTTCCTCAAATGCCGCCACAAAAACAGCAGGCCGGTGTTCATCCAAAGCCTGACGATGCGCAGCCGGTGTCTCTTGAATGACCTGTTGGCGTAGGCTATTGATCAACGCATTGCCTTCATCAATGTACCCGCATTCCAAGTAAATCTCTGCCAGTTTACGACCCCGGTCGGCAAGGGTCTGCTGATTTCCAGTGACCCGAATAACCTCGTCAACGTGCCCAGTGAGGATTTTGGCCCCTTGTTGACGCGACGTGGCAGACTCGGAGCTAGCATGCATTCGGCAGATTTCCTGTAACCATAGCAGAGTTGTCGGTGCCGACAGTCCCTGCTGCTGCTTAGCCAGAGTGAGCTCCTCCATGTACAACTTTCTTGCCTCGGGAGTCGCTTGACCCTGCCGCAGGTACAACTGGGCCATTCGGTGCTTTATGTCAATTGAAAGGGGGTCTTTCATGTCCGCCAATGCACGGGAGGCTTCAGACTGCGGAACCCAGTCGTGCGTGTTCAGTACCTGCTGGTACAGATGAATAGCATCACCCGAGTGTTGATCACTCTCCGCAGAAAGCTCTGCTAGTAGGAGCGTTGCATCGCGTGTTCGGGCATGTGTTGGTCCGTACAGCTTGCGGCAGAGCTGCTGATGTTCCGAGGCGACCAGCAGGCGCTCCATATGGTCCGCCTTGACAGCGGAATGCGTCAGAAGGGCCATGTAAGCAGGGTATGTCTTGGGAAGTAAACCCTCAAGGAGAGCGCGATCGTAGCCGTCCTTCTCATCAAAGCGCACTAAGGTCGGCCACAGGTTCCGGTACACCCCAAGAGCTGCATCCCATTGCTTGTTTTGCTCGTAAATTGCAACGAGAGCTACAGCAGCACGCACGCCTGACGATGAGATTTTGCCATCCCGAATGCAAGCCTTGTATATATGACGGTAGCTGCTTTCGGCTTCTGCACGACGGTCGAGGCGAAACGCAAGATCGCCTTCATAGTAGCGGCTATCAAGCGTGTGCTTATCCTTCTCGCCCAACCGCAGCGCGAAGAACTCGCTAACCTGACGCAGGAGAACCAACGCTCTGTCGAACTGGAAAGTATTCTCGTAGAAGTCCACCACAGTCTTGACAACTGTCGTAACAGACTGCACTTCCACCTGCTCGGCAGTTATCGCTGCCTTGAACGCATTTCCGTAGACAATACTCGCTGTCGGGACATCGAGTCGACGGAACAGACAGTAGGCGTGGTCCTGAGCTAAGTCGGCCATAATAGGAGCTTCGTCCCATGAGAACTTCTCTTTGGATCCGGGGTCCTCAAAACTAGGCCATGTATGCTTCAGCACTGCGCATACGATCTCGCTTCCCTGGCGCCATTGGCTGTCTTTCATATACTGGCGCGCCAGCTGGTGGCACAGCCGGAGTAAAGGCATCCGCGAACTTGACTCAGTCGTCACGGCAGAAGCGATACTATCGATCCATTCAGGGAGCATCTTACTCTCCTCTACTGAAAGGTTACCCATGTCGGTAGTGTGTCCTTCCTTTGGTATGGCTCCTTCAATGAGATTCCGTGCTAGGGTCACGGCATCCGCATGATACTGCTGATTTGTGGACTTGTAGTACTTCCATAATTGCATTCCCAGAGTCCGATCCATATCGTATAGTTGCATCTCACGAGCCTCCCGCCGTAACTGCTGCGCACGGCTGGCCATTTGTGCAGACCGAACACCGCCCTCTGCCTCTAAATCGGCGGACAACTGGCGGAGGAGCGCAGCGGCTTCGTCATGGTGGCCTTGTCGCTCGAGAAACTTGGAATAGTAGAACACGACTTTTGTCTTCTGGTCCCATGGCGCCTTGTGCTCTTTATCCGGACCGCACAAACTCTGCCACAACTTTGTCAAAACCTCCTCAGCTCTTGCCGGCTGAGAGTTTTCTTCATACATCTTGGCCAGTGAGAGTGAATACTCTACTCGACGCGGATCCGAGGCATCCATTGAGCGAACCATGGTCTCGTACTTTGCCTGGGCGAGCTCTAATGCAAGATCATCTGGGGGAGCGATGTCAAAGTTACTGGTGAGGTACTCGGCCGCAGCCATCGTTTCCGACGAATACGGCCCGTATACTTTGACGGTCTGGTGGTAGAACTGTTTCGAGACATCGTATGCTTTGTCGTGTTTGTTCTCCTTGTCACAAGCCTTGACCAGCCGGTCAAGATATTGTAATCGTTGAGCGAAGCTGATGTCTGACGACCCCCAGCCGTCCAACGCCATGCCTCGGAGTGCGTCTGTTTTCAAGCCAGCTGCGCGGTCCGCTCGACCTGCGCCTTCGGCAGTGGCAACAAGAAGCTGCTCGAGGTCGTGTGTGATGGGGTGGGTTGGGCCCAACCTCATGCGACTGCGCGTCCATGCTTCGTATAGATGCTCATTAGCCCAAGGCGCCTGAGCCCGGTCTGCTGCACGGGCGCTCATGATGAGGCTTTGCAAAACGGCCGGAGAGTCAATGCCTAGAACATCGCGTCGTACCGTCACGGCAATCTTGTACAGCCTAACGATACTCGACCTGCTGAATTGAGACTCCCGATTGGTAAGCTCTAACTGGGCGAACAGTACCGAGTCAGGCAGTGCGCGTTGGAAGGCTTGTGAGTAAGAGACCTCGTCCTCTGTGGCCATGCTCGAAGAGAGCATATGTGACATCCAGTAGCGGGCTGTATATTCTAGCAAGATAAATGCATCAAGGTAGCGGTCTCGCGCGAGAACAGGCATCTTATCCCAAGATATAGGTATCTCATCCGTCAGGTTTCGGCGCACCCATGTCAAGGCACGAATCAAAATGTCGTGGTGTGCATCTCCCAGGGTGAAATTGACTACCTTTCTCATTTTTGCCCTAGCTTGAATATGTTCACGGATGATAGGGTGGCGGAAAGTGATGAAGCCGTCTCGCACTGTAACCAGCCGTCTAAGAGGCTCGAATACGTCCCGCTCTATATTCCCATGCCATGTCGACAGCTTGTAGGTCTGTGTGTTGACACAGAGCAATTGCTCGACTTCATGGGGCCGCAGCGGACGCTCTGCGACCGTAAGCCAAGCAAGGAGGCTATGAGTGCCGGGTCTCTGGAGATTGGTGTGGCGCAGATGCAGGTCAATGAGCCCTCCCAGGTTGTTGGGGATCTCGCTAACCGCTGACTGCATATCACTGTAAGTGTGCTGAGCGCGTATCTCTTCAACAGCCAGCTGCGCCCATATAAAGCAGCCCTGACAGCGAGATGCAATTGCAACTATCAATGGCTGACGCTGCGATGTACTCAGCCCGGCGAATGCGGGATCATATGTCACCATGTCGTGGATGGAAGCCGTCAGATCGTTCTCCGTAATAGATGCGTCCATAGCAACCTGGTGCGTCGTCGTGGTTTCGCGTATAGGAATCTGTTCTTTGTTCATTGGACGAGTAAAAATTATCAGTTTAGACGGGGTATCAGCGACAGTAGCTTGTAGAAGCTCAAGAAAAGCTCCAGCGTTGCTCGTGGCGTTTTTTATTTGATCCATGCCGTCAACCACAATCATGAAATGTAGATTCGATTGTGCAGCTGTGCGGATCGCCGTCCACAGAAGCCCCTCGACCTGGGAGTCCGATGCGCCGCTTTCAGCCTCGGTCAGTGCATCGGCAACCACTGCAATTATATCGTCTTGGGTCTTGCGACTCGTTACGCAGCAGTCAAGCATTTGTATCAATATGCCTTTGAGAATGCTGAGGGTCAATGTCGTTATATGTACATCAGACCGAATTACGATGGGAATGACATTCCAAATGTCATACTCCGAAGAGACCTGTAGGCGCTCAATCGTCCACTGGGCCAGTGCGCTCTTCCCAGCACCTGGGTTTCCTCGCACAAGCATCAAGCTCCGCGGGCCAACTGTGAAGGTGGTTAGATGTGACTCGAACCACGAGAAAGACCCGTCTGCCAGCGAGTGGGCTTGGCTCTCAAGCAGCATCTGGAGAGGGCGGTCTTGGATCTCGAGGAACTGATAGACAGACTCCAGGTCGACGTGCTGCATTTTGGACTTAACAGCACTCCAGCTCGCCTTCCGTATCCGGCGCCAATGAATGGTGAATCGACTGAAGTAGCAGAAAAAGCCGTGGTTTAAGACCTCATTCATAGACTGCCAATTTTGAGTTCGCATAACCTGCCGGTATTCCGAGGATATATGAACAATCAGTTGTAGTAGGTGGGCGTAGATCTCAGCAACCTCTCGCTGTAACGCCCTCGAGCTCTGAAATTCGTTCTCTTCTTGAAGCAGGTACGAAATTCCCAACGTCACCCGTCCATATCTGCTGAAAATAGCATCGATCATCTCGATATTGTCGATTCCCATCTATCACAGTCAGAACCGTCTAGTATGCAATACTGCGAACGTACCTCTAACAAAAGCAGGGTTGCCCCCCAGATCATCGTGGTCGCCTCTTCGGCACCATCCATGAAACTTGTAACTGAATCGCGCAGAGAAGCAACAGCAAAAGCTAATCGAGACGCTCGTCGCAGAGTGCTGTCGAGGCGACTGCCATCCGCGGGCATCCGCCGCAGCCGCTCGCCGGCAATGGCATCGAAAAAGACATCAACCGTAGGTGACTTTTCCTGAAGTTCATCGGGAGTTAACCCCAGACGAGTATGGCACTCCTGGGCCACTGCATCCACCGCACCCCGCAGGATCGGGAGGGATGTTGGGCCACCGTCGACAGCATTGGCCGTGTGTGCAGGCATGCTGCTCGACACGGCGGTAAACCCCGACATACTGTGCGACAATGAATACTCAACTTCTGATGTTGTCCACACTCCGCTGAAGATTTTGGTTGGTAATTATAGCGAAAACACAACACTGTTGTCATGGGGTGCGCTGCGCTCGGCTATCTTGACATCTGACATCACGAGTCTGTTTACCGCGAGTCCATCATTGGGGGAGCCAATATACCAAGCACCGCTGCTGCGGAGAAGCTCGTCTTGCTGAACGGACGCGGAATTGGCGTAGTCGTGGTGTCATGGTGATAGTTTGGTTTGTGGTGGTGTGTTGATGACATCAACCAGGGAATGCCTCCTTGGGATCTTGGGCGGATGTAGAGGAGCGATTTTCACTGGATGGCGTGAGATCGGATGTCTATTCATTGGAACGGTCTGCGGCAAAATATTCGTTGCGATTAGCTGGCAATGCGGGTTGAGATGAGAGACGATCTGAAGAGTAAGTGGAGGGGTGAAGTGATGAGGGTAAGAGTATACAATCACGTGGGCCATTCTATGCCATATTGTACCCTTCTCTATTCTCTGATAGAACTGGACAAAATACAATATGATTCTCAGGAAGATTATGCTATTCTTCACAATAATAAGCCCGATATGTGCATCCTCATTTGATTCTTTCTAGATTTGTCCAAGCATCACAATTTCGCCGCCTCCCCCTCCAAGTCGAATTCCGTGGTACACAACAGGAAAGTGTCCTTCAACGCCTGTGACAATTGAATCGTCAGCACACCAATCAAACTGCGGACGCTGTCCGGTTGCCCTGAAATAGATATGGGAGAAAACCCAAGTGCAACTCACCCCAAGTCTATACTTTCTATTCACCTCCTGATAATCCTCCGCGGCCAGCATATCACAGAAATGCCTGATGGACGGATAATGTACGATCGAAATCTCATTCCACCAGTCCTCTTCGGGTCTGTCAACACTCCCCCTCGAGTCTGAGAAGCCCGAGTCCGAGTTTGGGGCCGCAGAGCGCCCCGCTGCCGGTCTAATGACATTACCGACGAGTTTGGCGCTTCCGCCACGTTTTGCAGCAACAGGATTGAAGCCCTATGCTTGCTTATCAGATGACGAACTTGGAATGAGATGATGGATTGGAAGGGGTCGGGCTCTACCTGTCCATATTTGTAGTAATTCTCCTTCCCACCGGGGAAATGGAAATGCAGCAGATTCAACATCGTCACCGGCTTGTCATGCTCTTTGGTGAACTCCTGCATGAACTCGAGCAGTTCCGGACTGACTTCAAGGTTCTGGCCTTGTCCGTCATTTCCCAGTTTTTCTTTCATCCTGTCCAGACTCCCTGTCAACGGCACCCGCTGCGCATTCTTCTCCCTCTTCAGCTCCGCATCGCGCTCTGGATAAGTGTTCAGCAGTCTGCTCGGGATCCCTACGTGAATTTTATACTCGGTTTTGATGTGCGACGCAAGAGCAGGCGGGAACAGCGGTTCGCGCGGGTTCGGTGGTTGTAGGAGAAGAAGGATATCCCATTTTTCTGAGAGGAGAGGATCCTTGTCGAGGAGTGTGGGGGAAATAATGGTCCGACGGGGACGGGATGCGACGATGACTTTTGTGCTGGCAGCCTTTTTGAGTTCAGAGAGGAAGTTGGTGGAGTTTATCGATGGGTGCAGGGAGAGGAGGTGCAATGAAAGGGCGGGCATCTTGGGTTATTCTCTTTTGACACAGGATTCCAATAAATTGATGTTAGATGGATAGAAGAATGAGTTGATGGTCGATGGAAATTTAAGATAATGGTGAAGTAAATGGAGGATGGCTGGATTGTTGTTGACGGCAGTTGTGATGGTTAAGCCGAGGCTCAATGTGCGGAGATTCACGTCACTTTGAGCTATGTGGCATATGGGTAGCTGGAATTATTGGAGACCAGCCGATCTACAGAGGTCACTGTGGAGAGAAGCGAAAGTATACTGTACGTTATGAGCTTAAGCGTCTGCATCTCTGTGACTCGCATTGTATACAAGCTATTTGCAGGTACAATCAAGCTATTTTGATCCAAATGGGTAAAAGTATTTTTATTCTTTTAATTATTTTTCACTGCTCCCCGCATATCTCAAAATATAGTACATTTTGGTTCCTCCTCGTAAAATACATTTCCTCATGACTCGTTAAATGAATATATCGCATTAGTCCATTGTTTGCCTTTTGTTGCAAGGTACAGGGATTCCTCGACAACTATAGGGCATAGTTCTGTCGTGCTTGGCAACGTGCGCGGCCTCGATAGATTTAGTGGCAGGTATTTGAAGTCTTCTTGACTCGGCGTATCCGTCATGGCCAAGAGAATCGAGAATCGAGTCAATTCTGGGTCATTTGACCTGCTAACGCGTGGTGCGACAGGTGGCTTGAGCTCTGGTGCTTGTGCTTGGTACTCTGTTCTCGGCGACGCAAAGAACTTGCGGCCATCGACGTGGCTTGGTTGCTGCAGTCGCCGCTGTCGCGGTTGCCTTGGTCTTCGTGAGCTAGCGGAGATTTTAATTTAGTATTATTATTAGCCGAGGCTGGCGTCTTCATTTTCCCCGTCCGGGTGTCCAGTGGGGAGTCGAGACTTTGATGAGACCAGCGTGAGTCAGGGTTGCGGGAGCCAGTGCCGTGCCCGTGACTAACGCCAACCCCTCTTTTCTTGAAGCGGAGAAGGGAAAGGCGGTGGTCGATTCCATCACACTCCAGCTTCGCCTCCTATATTATCTAGCGAGATAAATGCGTTCTGGTAGTTGTAGTGATGCTGGCCGTGGTCTTGATGCAAAGGCACCTGGTAATCCATCAACATCGGGTCGAGGTCAATTCCAATCGCGTGGTGCGATGGAGGGCGGATAGTGAACCCGCCTTGGGGGTCGACGGGCAGCCAGTTAGCGGTGAAACGAGTCGTGCCGTCGGGCATCTCTAGCGGGGTGAGACTTGTTTCCTTTACATCGCGCGATGCGAGGGACCCAGCCGCGTTAGCGCTACTATTGGCGCTGAAGTCTGGGAGCTGGTACACCTGTGGGACATCGATGGCCGGTAAGTCGTGCTCGTCTGTGTCGCTAGCGATGGAGTGATGGCTTGAAATCGCGCCCGGCGAGCTGATTCCTGGCTCCGC
The DNA here is from genome assembly GCF_047715535.1 of Aspergillus foveolatus. Lineage (NCBI taxonomy): Eukaryota > Fungi > Ascomycota > Eurotiomycetes > Eurotiales > Aspergillaceae > Aspergillus > Aspergillus foveolatus. Next base: position 325,419 of record NW_027396075.1, read on the forward strand.
CGTTGGAGAGAGAGCGTTGGCACCGGCAATCGAAGCACCCGTAGAAGGAATGTTCATGTAGAGCGCGCGTTCGGTCGCTACTTGCGATGCCGTGCGGAGAAGGTCGTCGAGCGAATATGGGCTGTTCTCCGTTTGTACATTCTCGAATCTGTTAGGACCGTCGAGTCAGCATCCGCTGCTTTGGCAGCTCTATACTTCGCCGTGTCCATACCTCGGTGAAAGTCCCTCCGACCGGGCGGAAAAGACGCCGCCGGTTTGGACTGGAGAAATCGGCGGCAACTGCTGGTAGCGCGTCTTGCCTGACGCTGGAGATGCGAAATCGTACCCTTGGTCCATCTCCATCGGCTGCCACGGCGGGACATCGAAACTGCCCACGCCGAATTGGTTTCGATACCACAACTCCTCGTCACCAGCAACACCATGCTCGTAATTGAAAGTCGACCCTGAATTCGAGTTCGCGAGATCGAAGCCCCAGTTAGGGACATCACACGGCATGCTGGCCTCTGTCATTGTAATCTCGAGAAAACTATTCTGCCTGGGCCGATGCAGGTAGCCTCTCAAGCAATCTCAGGCAATGCGCATAGCAAGTCAGGAAAGAAATGATAGCTTCAGACTGCAGTCTCAGTCTCAGACACGGGAAGCTGCCACAGAGGCAGACGAAAATGGGCCAAAGCTGGGATTTAAAGCCGCCGTCCAAACTTTTTAGCTATCAGGTCAGGTCACGAAGTGGACAGGCCGAGAACGGACGGCCAAAAGGAGGAACCTCTCCCCATAATAATAATATAGTCGAGCTAGTCCCCAGACTACAAACGTTATACTGTGTAGTTTAGAAGCCGGGGGTAGCTTCGGTAAATTGGGAGCTGGCGGTGATTCGATGCCCGCAATGCTCTCCCCCACACAAGGTCCGTCACCCCATGTTAATGAAGGAGACCTGCAGAAGCGTGGCGACTGGAGACTCGACTGGAGAATCGACCGTATGATAATGCAGTGCCTATGGGTTGAGTGTGGCAGATGGCCAGAATCGGTTCCTGCCAGAATATTAACCGAGTTTTCCCCGGATTCTGGATGATTCTTGTGCGGAGGTTGGTCGGGTGTGGTGGCAGGATGCAGGTGCACGCTAAAATTCGGCTGATACTGACGTCTCGGTAAAAGACGAATTAGCCGACTCGCTGAGCTGAATCTCGTCTTGGGAAGGATCCATGATGCCTTGCCGGCTGGGGAAAATCCTCCGGTCGTTATGTCCACGGTTCCCCTTTCGAGTCCGTTTGCTTGGGCAACTGGAGACTGCAGAGACAAATCATGAGCGATGGGAGAGCATTCACATGCAGGGTTCTCGCTTCCAGAACAATGGACAGGTACATGGTATAGGAGTAGATCTATCATCACATATCGTAGCAAAACCATTATTGTGCCAAAGTATGTACGTACAGGATTATGAGGACCGTCAACGGTCGGACAAAAAATCAAGGCCCAAACAATCAAGCATTTAACGGATCCTGCCCGTTTCAAGTTCGGGCAGGATCGACTATAAGGGCCGCTGGGCCAGCCATCCAGAGAGTCGGTGGCCATCGAGCGCTGAGGAGCGCTTGGCAGACGGATCGAATTAAGATTAGTGCACCCCGCAACCGAAGAGCAGACACAAATTAGAGGAGCTGGGCCTAGAGAGCCAACCCGGTCCCCTTCCTTGTCCACCGGTACAGCGCTAGGACAGCCTTGCGCCGGTGGCGAATCTCGCTGTGATTGACTGGCCTCCCTCGTGCTTGGGCAACGGCACTGCGCATGACCTGCCGGAAATTTCGCTGGTATTCGGTGTTCAGGGTCACCACACAAGATTCCGTCGCTCGGATCATCACCTCGCATGCATTAAGGATTCCTTCGCCCGCTTCCTTCTGCAGCCGCTCAACGATCAGCAGGAGAAGGAAACTGCCTTGCAGCAACTGAATGCCAAAGAAGTAGGGCATGAAACTAATGTCTGGGTCATATCGGAGAATCTGATCGACCGAGTCGGCTGCGTCCAGCGCATGCGAGATGGTCGATGCGAATGCGGGGGAGGAGGTCCAGAAATCTTTGTCCTCGATCAGGGATACGGGGTCCCATTTGCCCACCAACAGGATATGGAGCACGTGGACCAGGTATGATGCATACGATATGACAGTTTGCGTGTGCCATGCGTATGCTTGCGAGAGGGATGGCTCGGCTGGTAGATGTTCGGTCTGGGCGTGCGCATAGGCGGACAGCGGCGCTTCCGGATCGGACGTAGTAGCGGCGAACGTGGTTAGGCTAGCCTTGTAGATCTCGAGCTGGCGTAGAACTTCGCTTACATGGACGTTCCACGCGTCCTTGCCGTTTAGTCGCATGCCAAGCATCGGATGGTTCCTCGCTTGGTTCAGGTCAATGAGTTCGCCGGTGATCGTCATGAGGGGAAGGAAAAAGCCAAACACGGAATGATCATGGCAGATGAAGTTCGGAAACAGGCGACGCTTGTTCTTGTCGGCAGAGAGTAGGCATTGCGGCCCATCTGGCTTCGGGCTGTTACTGTGAATGATCCCTGACTGCCATGATGCCTCGTCCAGCGGTAGTAGTAAGTCTTCGCTTTCGGCATCCAGCAGGGCCAGCGGCCGGTTGTAGCACAGTGCGAGATGGCGGTCCATGATATACAGAAGCCACCAGGTCCGCCGCCGTTCTTCGCGGTGCTCTTCGGTGATGGTGTTCTGGTCCTGGCGATCACAGACGCAATTGAGACTGGACCGAGTTGGGTTTGAGTAATCAAAGACGGGGCCCGGGTCAGCCCCATCCCAGCCTGGTAGAGAGTATCCAAACGGCGGACTTGACCCTTCCACTTGGGAGTCGCCGTTCGGCATCACCTCGATCTCTTGATTTAGCTTGAGCTCTCGCGCTAGGGTGAAGGCCGCATGCCACCACCGCATACTGGCGGCCTTCTGCTCACTGGACGAGATGATAGAAGCTACATGGATGTAGGTAATCACATCGTCGAGCGAGCCTGCCGGCCCTACCAGGCCTCTATCGTCTCCTCCTCCTTCGAACGGATGGTGCACCGTAGTGGGCGGTAGATCCTGACCGACGCCGGCGAACGCTGGGTTATTGGTGGCCGCCGCGGCCGCTGCTGCAACCGCTGCTGCGGCGCCGCCCTGATCTTTGAAGGAAACATGAATCAACGGTCGCAACAAGCGAATAGTGAGAGCGCAGAGAAATTGGCAGATCCTTTTCCGCTGGGGAGGTGAAATCGGCAACGAAAACGCCCTGTCATCCAAAGCAGCTACCCAGAGCATACTCGAAAGCAGTGCCGGACTGCTGGGTCGTGGCGCATCTTTGCTGAGGAAGGAAACCTTGCGCAGCAAATAGCAATGGATATGGTGGCATACGGGGTGCATGTGAGTTGAAAATGCGCTGGTGAAATATAGATCAAGCAGGTCAAAGACCAGCTTTCGAGGTAGAGTCGCCTCCACGAACGGCATCAACGGCTGTAAAACCGGGTATTTCAACGGTGCTGTAGAGGTTGACGGCGCGTTGGTCGCTTTTGACCCTTGCGAAGTCCCAGCGCTGTAGGCGGCCAGGTCGACACCGTTCCATACATCAAACATGCGAGGAAATGGCCCTAGTCCTTCGCCAAAAGCTGGTCCATTCAAGAACTCATATGACCCTGGTGATACATGCGTCCCGGCGAGCCATTCCTCAGTAACATTCCCGCCGAGTTCTGGTCTCCGGACGGGAAGTTGCGGGTCAGTCTGAGACCGTCTGCCATCAACACTTGGAGCAGAAACGGTGGGAGCATTTGCCGGTGGCGATCGATGGTGGAAAGTCGATGCGGGAGAGACATGCCCTGGGATCTCTGTACCAGCGGCTGCCGGTATACCATTCATGGTCTTAGCCGGAGCCGGCGTCTCACTGGTCTCCATTTTGTTCTTTGCTATTTCGGCCAGCTTGGATCGTGCGATACGGCCTCGCTTACGACGCTCGCGCGTGAATTCGCAGGTGATCTCGCTACGGAGACAGCGCGAGCACGGGAACTGGCGGTCGCATCGAACGCGGCGGGCATGACAAGAGTCACAAGCTATGCGGTTGCGCCTCCATCGGCGCTTTGTGGAGGAATCCGGGGGTGCGTCGGTTTGAGCGTTGGGGACGATCCCGTTCCCCTGGTGGGAGGATGCCATTTCAGGACGGCATTGGCGAGTAGACGGACGAGATTTCGACGTGAAGCGTATAAGAACAGGCTGAGTTGGATGGAAAAGTCTGGAAGGAATCAGGGAAAAGCAAGGGTGTTCCTTCGGCGGGGTGTCGGGGTCTCCGCATGACAGTTGACTAACCTCTTTAAGCCAAGTACCCCGTACGAGGAAGCATGTTAGGTACTCGGTAATCGGTACCATATGTAGGCACCCTGCCTAGCATCGAACTGGTGCCGACCTCGGGACTTACTTACTAATCCGGCACATGATCATCATCGGGGCATCGTATTATACGAGTTAAGAGTACACGATACGGTCTTTCCTTATTTAGAATCCCAACATCGCTAGCCCTAGTATCTCTTGTTTACGATCGCATTCGCACCGAGACTCACAATCGTAAATCTCTTTAGTTAATTAGTTAAGATGCTAAAGAGTCGCAGGGCTTAGCAGCAGCATGATTTTCCTTATTGCATCGCATGCCTCTCGACTCCTGCCATAACCACACTCGAAATATATGCTCCTGCACTATTTCGCCCACAAGCCACTGTAAACGTCTGCGATAACCAGGCGTCTTTCTGTCGCACCAGCCAAAGATTCTGATTAGCAGAAATGATTAGCCGCGGTACTATTCCATTGCTTAGAAAGGTGTAGCGATGTAAACCGCGTAGCGTTCGTCGACTTCCTGTAATGGGGCCAGTTGATGGGGCCAGTTGTCAACGTCAATACAGCGTTCATATGCGTCCATTATATGAACTGGACCTGTATATATTATGCTCCCCGCGCAGCATCCTTATACTTCCTCAATGCAATATCGCGCTGGCTCGCATGATCAACGATCGGCTCCGGATACCCGTTCGCCCTCGCGATGTCTCCCGCACCCCTCTCATACGGCGCATGTATAGCGTTCCCCTCCACGCCGCATAACTCGGGCACCCAACGCCTGATAAACTCGCCGTCAGGGTCGAACCGCTCACTTTGGCGGATGGGGTTAAAAATTCGGAAATAAGGCTGCGGGTCTACACCCGTGCTTGAGCCAAACCCCCACCCACCGTGGTTGGAGGCGAAGTCGCCGTCGATTAGGTGCTCCATGAAGTAGCGCTCGCCGCGGCGCCAGTCGATCAACAGATCCTTGCACAGGAAGGAAGAAACAACCATGCGACAGCGGTTGTGCATCCAGGCAGTTGCATGTAGTTGGCGCATTGCGGCGTCGACAAGGGGGTATCCTGTCTTCCCGGCCGCCCAAGCTTCGAAGTGGGTGTTGTTGTATGACCAGTCGATGTTCGTGAATTCGAACTTGAAGCATTTGTTCATGCTGACAGCATCAGCTTCCGTGCTAATTGAAGGAGTTGGGGCTTACCAAATGAACGGCCAGTGGACCAGAACGTGCTTGTAAAAGTCTCTCCAAGCGACTTCACTAATCCAAGATATATACCCAGCCTCGCCGCGAGATAATTTACCAGAATTTGCTTCGCGTGCCTTCGCAACGGCCGTCCGCGCGCTCAGTGACCCGCATGCAAAGTACGGACTTAGTTTTGACGTTGTCTCGCCCGATAAATAGTTCCTTTCATCAGCATAAGCTGTCGCTTTCTCTAAAAACTCTTCAAGCCGCCTCAAACCCTCATGCTCACCGGCGGGAAAAGCGCAGCGGATACGGTCCGCCTTTTCCGCGTCGTCGAATTTCTTATTTTCCGGCGCCGCCGGCACGGGACATTCAAATAGTTCTTTGAAATAGCGCCTCGCATCACCCGGATTCGAAGTCGCGTCCTCAGAGACCTCCAGATATTCCGGGTTCTCATTCAGAAAGGCGAGCCATGACCTGAACCATGGACTGTAGACTGCGTACTGCCTTCCTTGCTGCGACGAAAGGACTCCCGGTGGCACAACGCACGTATCGTGCGCAGTCTCGAATCGGATCCCGTTCTCCGCGCAGAGTCGAATAAGCTTTGCCTCGCGCCGGAGCTCGTCAACTTCGTATTCGAGATTGGCGAAGAGGTGATTCGCGCCCCATTCTTGGCAGAGATTGATGATGCGTCGCGATATGTCCTTTCGACATGCCTGTGTCTCCATATATAAAGGGACATCGAGTTCCCCTAAATCTCGTTTGAGCTGCTCCAAAGTGCGCAGTGTTAGATCCACGCGCGCCGGACTTGACAGGTGAGCAGTCAAGTCCTCTGGCGAGAGAAGGTAAAGCCCAATGAGGGGGAGCTTGTGCTCCCGCGCAACCTTATACGCCATTTGCAGAGCGCGATTGTCGTGTAGACGTAGATCGGACTTGAACCAATGCACCACCGCCGCGTTCGCGGTGATCGCATTCCGCTGAGCGCTCGTCTCTGTGTATGCTTTCTGCCATGATTCAATCGGCCGCTCCAGAATTCCACTGTTGTAGGCTTCGCATCGCGCGTTGCTCATTTCTGGCGGATAAAAGTCGCGCAGCACGATGCCGAAATCTGCCGTTTGTTGGGCATTGGGGTGGTATCGCTCGTCAGTGCCATTGGAGAGTTTGCGCTTCTGCCGCATATTCCAAGCTTGCGAAGTTTATTGTTCCTTGGCTGTGCTAGCTGGCAGAAATTGGGCGCGGAAATTGATTATGTACCTATTCTGCAATCGATCGATCGGGACCGTGTAGCTCTGACGTCAGGACATGTAAATGATTGATTGTTTACCCGCACATATCTTCGATGTTCCTCCATTCACAATTACCTAGGCGAAGGTATTGTTCCATTATATTCGAGCATTTAGTGTTGTTTAACAACGTGCGCACTGAGTATGTAGATCCACAGATCACAGACCCCTGGAATCACACGTGTGAGGCATACGGGGAAAGAGACAGTATTTGTCCGGATGGACCCCGATGCTGTTCCTGATTTCCTATGGGTAAGCAAAACCCCAGCTCCACGCAATCTACTCTCTAGATGTCCTCGTGGTTGGCTGGCGGGCCGATCTAGATCCAATAGTGTGGTTGCGGTGGCTCAGGGTCGCCGATCATTGTGGGCGAGGGTGCCCGTCAACATGCCAAAGCCCACGAGACAGGAGTACAGGACCGCAGATAAAAGCGGATCGTCACCTTTATCTTTGCCCGGGCCCTCAATGCTTGAATGAAGAATGTCATTGTCTGCCCATGTCACCGGAACTCTCGCCCCCTGGCGTTGGCGGCCTTAATCTTGACTCCATCGTCACCGTTGTTCTCGCCTGCTTCGCAAGCCTCATCTACTACAACGCCATCGAGTTGATGGTCCTCTGTCTAGCGACCTTCAAGCGGCGTGGCAGTTTCTACTTCTGGTGTCTTGTTATCGCATCGACCAGCCTGATACCGAATACCAGCGGATACATCCTGCTATTCTTTCGCCCTGACATCTCGCGCTTCGCTGCCATAACGCTCGTCGTTCTCGGTTGGTACGGGACCGTCACCGGCCACTCGCTCGTCCTCTGGTCGCGGTTGAACTTTGTTGTCCATAACACGCGGCTGCTGAATGGTCTCTTAGTCCTTATCATTATTGATGCGATCATCCTTCACGTCCCAACCACCGTCCTGCTTTATGGTACCGTTTCCCCCAATGAAAGCATAGCGCATACCTTCAGTGTAGGGTATGGCATTGCGGAACGGATCCAGCTGGTCGGGTTCTGTATCCAAGAAGCGATCCTCTCGGGAATTTATGTCTGGGAGACTGCCAAGCTGCTGCGATTGCGACCAGAGCGTCGCCATCACCGGATCCTCGCACAATTGCTCGCCATGAACGTCGTCGTACTAATTATCGACTTCGTTGTCGTCATCGTTGAATACGCCGGCTTTTATGCTGTACAAGTGATGTTTAAGCCCGTCGCCTATAGCATCAAGCTGAAGCTGGAATACGCGGTCTTGGGACGGTTAGTGCAGATTGCCCAAGGTGGATCTTCAGCAGCATCGGGGCCCTTTGAGACGATACCCTCGTCTTCAGCTTGTGACAACCAGCTCCATGGAATCTGCCTGCTTGGGAACGAGATCCACGGACTAGAGAGGCAAGTTTCGAAAAGGTCTGCGCCGGTTAATGCAGGATGAAACATCCCTTTTCCTCCATGACGAGGAATCAAGAAAGAAGAACAGAAACTGTGCGATTGCCGCGTAGGGATACGTCAATGCGCTCTAACACTGCGGCATAACGTCCTTTGAGAATTCATCCTTCAGCTGAGGGAGTCGTGTCCATCATAGCAGAGGTTATTGTTAAGCTGCTCCGAGTCCGTAGACTTCCTGAGGGAAGCATAAGAGATGAGAGGTCTCGAGATTGCAGCGGAATAGGAGAAGACAGAGGATTATTGGGATCTGATGGAGTATCTGAGGTGTCATGGGAGGTTCCAAGATCTCCGATCGCAGGACCAGACACGCCCACAGGCCACACGCCCTACCGGAGACATTGGGGAATCCACATCCATCTATTTCCCCACAGTATGGAGCACTATAAGATCTAGATTCCACTTGGGATATTTTCTTGTCCCTTGATGATACTTGTACGATATAATGTTTAAGCACGTACATGGTTATAGATTACAAGATCATCATCGTTGAGGCCTGACTCAGCTCTGACAGCATCTTTCGTAAGGCCGACTTCGGCGTCACATTCCAACCTACAACCCTCCTCTTCTTCCAGCTCCCTCACTTCCTCTCACTATCATCCTCATATTCCGCAACTAAACATCCTTCAATTTGGCACAATGGCATCTCAATCATTTCCTCCTCCCCCCGTCGACACTATCGACTGGAGCAACATCGGCTTCAAAGTTCGCGAAGGTACTACCCCTCTTTACCCTCTATGCACCCTTCAACCACACAAACACCAGTTAACCAGCTTTCTGCAATAGTAAACGGCCATGTCGAATCCCACTATACCCCTGCCACGAAATCCTGGTCGCCCCCAAAACTAGTCAAATCCCCCTACCTCCCGATCCACGGGATGGCTCCCGGGTTGAACTACGGCCAACAAGCCTACGAAGGCCTCAAGGCTTTCCGACACGCCAACAACAGCAAGATCACAATTTTCCGGCCAGACCGCAATGCTCTGCGCATGCAGCGCTCCGCTTCGTTTATATCAATCCCACCTGTCCCTGAAGATATCTTTCTGGAAGCCGTCGAATTGGCCGTTGGGGCGAACGCGGGATTCGTTCCTCCCCATGAAACAGGGGCCGCGATGTACATCCGTCCGCTTATCTTTGGGTCTTCTGCGCAGTTGGGCCTCTCCCCGCCGGAAGAGTATACCTTTGTAGTCTTTGTCATGCCGACTGGTGTATACCACGGCGTGCATGCAGTTGACGCATTGATACTGGAGGATTTCGACCGTGCAGCACCAGAGGGAACAGGGAGTGCAAAAGTCGGCGGAAACTATGCGCCTGTTCTGAGACACAGTGCGAAAGCTCATGCCGAGGGATTCGGGATTACGCTGCATCTAGATAGCCGGACGCGTTCGGAGATAGATGAGTTTTCGACGAGTGCTATGATCGCTGTTAAGAAGGATAAGGAGTCTGGGAAAGTCACGCTGGTCCAGCCGGATAGCCCTAATGTTATTGACAGTGTGACTGCGGCATCGGTCTGCGAGATTGGGAAACGTTGGTTCGGATATGATGTTGAGAAGCGGAGGATTCCCTATGAAGAGTTGAATGAGTTTGACGAGGTGATGGCTGCTGGTACGGCAGCGGCATTGGTGCCTATTCGGAGTATTACGAGGCGATCGAGTGGGGATAGGTTTGAGTATGAGTGTGGTGGGGAAGGGGCAGGAGGCGGAGAGGTTTGTGTGAAGCTTCTGAAGACGTTGAAGGGGATCCAGCTCGGGAAGATTGAAGAGAACTTGGGATGGAATCGCATTGTCAAGGCGCCGCCGGCGGAGTGGGTGGGTGCTGCTGATGAGAAGGAGGAGGCGGGAATTGAGGTCCCTTAAACCTGTCGCATGATTTGTACTGCATCCAAATTGGTATATTAAAAGTGCTTTCATGATCCAGTCATACGACGCTACTTGTCCTATAATACATACACGTGGACGAGACATCTCGAACTTATTCACATCCTCGTTTAGCCCCAACTGGAAAAAGTATACTTGGGAATCTCACTCCAACAGGATACTATGCTTTGGATATTTCTCGATTCATGCAGTCAAAATCAACTTCCCGACATTTCCAGTAGCTGGAAACCGAGTGTAGATCCAGCGATTAAGCACGACCCCCAGTACGTGCAGTCCTTAATTTCCGAATCTGTCCACTGGACATGATATCGCCTGCATCCGCGACACTAGGAGGGCTCGGACTGCGCTTCTTCATCTTTCCTTTGCCACTGTCACTGCCACTTCCGTCCTCGCTGTCACTGCTACTGCTGCTCTCGCTCTCGCTCTCACTCTCACTCTCACTCTCACTCTCTGTCTCTTCCGAGTCGCTGTCAGGGGGCGAAAAGACACCTCTACGTGGCTGAGCGTTTGCACCGCGCTTTCCAGAGGCTTTCGCAGCCGCTTGCGCCTGCGCCTGGCTTGCCACTTCGCCCTTTATGCTCTTGAGCGAAAGGCGGGTGATCCCAGTTTGCGAGCTTCTGGGCCAGCGCCAGTCGCTAGACTGCAACTGAGCCTGTGACTGAGACTGAGTCGTCTGAGAAAGCGGAGCCGGAGAATGGAGAGTCCGTTGGGCCGAGGGGGGTGTAGATTTGGGTTTTTGTGACGCTGAGACAGTTGAGTGTTTGACAGAAGAAGTGGGATTATTGGTCTTGGCTTCGCCCTCAGAGGCGGACTCAGACTCAGAGTCGGAAGAGGAGGATTCTTCAGAGGAGCTTTCTTCTTCCGACGTCTCTTCTTCAGACGAGGATGATACCTCAACTGCCTTCTGGGGGGCCGCCTTCTTGGTAGCATTGGCAGTAGTGCGGGCTTGTACTTTCATTGCAGGCAAGTCAAGTTCTTCTGAGGCGGTGGAGTTTCGTAATTGTGTCGAAGTAGGCTGGGATGGTTTTGACAGCGTTCTGGTTGCCACGGTGCGCGCGACGGGTTCCTTGGACGCAGCCTTAGTAGCAGATTTGGGATTGGTTCCGTTAGTATTCTGGGTAGCGGATTTCTGATCGCTTGAAGGAGATTTGTTGTTAATCGCGTTCCAACCGGAGCTGTGTGTTACTGACGTTTTCCTGTCCCCGTTGGTGGCGGGCGTCGAAGTCACAGTCTTTGAGGATAACGTATCATTCTCTGAGACCTGCTGAGATCTGGCAGGCTTCGACGCCTGAGATTTCTTTCCTTTACCTTGAGATGACATATTGGTTGAAGATTCTTCCATCTTCTTCAGCTCGGCTTGTAGTTTCTCGAGTCGCTCTGCGATGCCCTTTCTTTGGCTGCTACGGCTGCTGACAAGAGACTGCCAGGTCCTAAACGCGGCTTTAAGCTTCTTCAAGTACTCCGGGGTTGCATTGTCCTTCTCAGCGGCCTTGATCTTTTCTTCAAACTCCGCTCTTTCCTTCTTCTGGCGCTCGACTTTCTCCTCCGCTTCCCGTTCATATTGAGCAATGCGTTCCATAGAAACTCCAGGAGGAAAGACCATCGAAACGCTAGAGCGTCTCTTCTCCGAGCTAGGAGTTTGAGACGCCGGTGTACTGGTAGAGAGCTTTGTGGTTATGATAGGGGTGGATGTCGGTGCGGGTTGCGAATCCGCGTCAAGAACATCATCGCTTTCAGCGAAAGAAACAGAGCGGCGGGCGGAACTTGTGAAGGAATCCTTTCGTAGTGCTGAATGTAGGTTCTTCGCCTTGTCGACCGGTGTATGGAGATCTGTCAGTGTTGCGACGTTCTGCGAGACAGATCCCCTCCGGATGGTCGGTGCGCTGCTCGTTGGTATCGGCGTGCTTTGGGGAACATCTCCAGTCGACTGTGTCGACTCCTGAGATAGGTTGTCAACGGCAGATGGCTTCTTGCTCGGACTCTTCGTGATGCCGAGTCCTAGCCCCTGGCTAGGAGGCTCTGATGTTCGATCTGTGAAGCTGAGGCGGCGCGCTGTTCCAGTAAAAGCTGTTGTTCCTCCAAGTCGTCTTCCCGACGGGCTGAACCGCGGGCTTCCTGCAGAGGCTTCGCTGTCTCGTCTTTCACTGTTCACTGGAGGAGTAGTCCTATCCAAGCGTGGCTCTTTCTTAGGGGACAGCTGATCGGCACTGTTCTTCCGTTTACGAAATTGACTTCCGGTTACAGTAGGCGCCGCTGTGGTTGCCTCAACAGGCTTCTTGGCAGCTATGGGAGATTCTGGTTTCGGTTTTGGAGTAGCTTCGCGCATTGCAGTATCGCCATCTTTGTCCTGGCTTTCCCTGTCACTATCACTAGTCTCCGAACCGTCGTCGCTATCGGATTCAGAATTAGATTCACTTTCTGTTTCTTCAGCTAGAGTAACAGCATCCGGTTTGGTCGCCTCTGGAGCAGGTCTTTTCTGCGGTGACACCGAATGGGCATGTTCACGGGTTAATTGGAGGGCTGGTGAATCAACAGCGAGGGAATCCCCGGCATCAGATCGATCAGTAGACGCCTGACTATGTACTGAGGCGCGTCTGGGGGTAGACCGCTTCCTTGGCGTTGTTGCGCGAGGAGATCGAGGGGAATCCCCGAGCTCTTCACTTCCCGCACGGTGGCCTTGCGCCGCACTCGATCCCTCCCCATTGAGATCTTGAGAAATTCCACGAGTTAGCGACGTGGCTATCGGCTGGGATGACTGTAATGGCGAGCCGGGTATCTCGACATCCTTTTCCACTGAAGAGACGGGAATATCTCTGCGATGGACCCGATTTGACGTATAATCAGCCCAATCACCTGTTCCAAAAGGCGATGGTGATCCAAAGCCTTGGCCGGACTCTTCCGTAATAGGTCCCAGCTTTTTGACGGCAGATTCAGCTTCCTGCTTTTGTTTCTTCTGACGCAGAATTTCGTAGTGCTCGGCCGCGGCATCCCAGTCTTGAGCAACCGAGGGGAATCGCACAGGCGACTCTCCGCCTCCGGCCGGTTTCTGAATGACGCGAACAGTCCTCCGCTGGTCATGTCCGTCAGAGCGCGCTTTTCCCTTATCAACAAACACATCGGCGACAGTCATATCGGTATCAAGGTCGTCAGCTTCATGGTCATCGTCTAGCAGTTTCTTGATCGAGAGAGGTCTGTTTCGAGCAACCAATTAGTCAATGCATTCATCACCGTGAACAAGCGGAATTGCGAAAGTAAGAGTAACACTCACTCAGCACCAGGCCTCAACTTCCTCCATTTCGCTCTGATCATCCCTGCCAGTCCGCCCAGCGAAACTTCTTCGGGATTCTCCAACACAATCAGAAAGCTAGCCGGCTTCCCAGCCGCCGTGCTGGAAGAAGTGCGATTGTCATCGTCGCGTTCACGATCACCCAGCAACGAGCGGAAAGAGAAGGAGTTGGAGGGCTGGGTTTGCTCTCGAGGGTAGACCTTGACGGTGAGCCGGAGGAAAACCATGCCGAATGCCTAGGGTTGTATGTCTAGCAGTTGATCGCTTCGCCTGCTTCAAGAATTGAGAAGCATAATCAAATCGTAAAAGGTCGTGAAACAGTTCTGGTGTTGGAGCTGGGAGGTGCGGAGGAGGGTGGAAAAAGTGGTGAAGGGAGGCAACACTGGAGAAGCACTGGAGTAACACTGGAAGAGGAAGGGCTGGGGAGAAATTGAATGGGCTGACAGAGAGGGATAATGGCCTCGTGGCTCGCTGTTGCTGTCACCACTGTGACTGAGCCCGACAGTGTCAGTGCCAGTGTCAGTGTCAGTGTTGAGGAATCTCAGCGCGGAACGGGGCCGAGCCGATGAAGACGCGCTCGTTTGCTTTTCACCGCCGACACGATTCTTTGCAACTACAACAATCCCAGACTGACTGACCAGAAACCATTGACATCAATGGAGCTTCGTTATATTATTCCGTCTGTCAGATTTCGATGTATCTCCCAGGCAAATGCTCGAATGCGCCGGAATGCGCAGAATTCACCAACTCTAGATAGAGCTAACGAACACCATGCTCAACGGTCAAACACCAAACAAAGAGACAAAGCAGAGGGAAATGCCTGAAAACGAACGCTGCTTAGACCATAGAACAGGAAATACGATTACAACTACTCTCTATCTGCTCACTCCCATCGACCACCCAGCCAAGTCCCCAAAACCACGCAGCAAGAAACAGAACTGTCGCAAACGATGCGCCTAGCCTATCTCGAGCCGTGACAGGACGCTTGGTGAACGGTATCTTATCATTCCTTCTACCAGCATCCGAGTAGCTCCTACTGGTAGCGCCCGTGGCGTGGGTCAAGGGCTGCGCTCCGTCCTTGAAGGCCACCATGGATGAGGAAAAGACACTTAGGGCGCTCATGTCGGATTCCATCGTTGCGCTGCCGTCCCAGTCGTCCTGGTTCCATTGACGTCCGCAGCTTCGCCCGCCCAGGCATTGTCTAGCTGCTCCTATGGCGGACCGATGGATTTGGGGATGATGTCGCTAGCGGTGTATGGGGCAATGGTGGCAGTAAATGTCAGCCAGGATGAAAGGAAGCCCTTGAACATGTCTCTGTTGCGGTCACAGGACATGGTTTGCTCGCACCAGACCTCAGACATGGCATCTTTAGCAATAAATGTCCTCCATGTTGTGCCGAGTAAGCCGTCGATCGCAGTTTTCCATTTCTGGGCACCGTTGGTCTCCTCCAATTTCAGTGCTTTCGCTCACCTGGATATGGGGGCACTTACGAGGTCGTACATATACGCAGCCCCAGCGATATAAGTGCCATAGTTATACGTCCACCGCTGGTCGCCATGGTCCTGGCAGGCATTCTCCATACTTGTCGTGTCAGCAATAGTCCAGTCATCTGACTTGAGCAGGGGCGTCGTGGTACTCCAGTCCCAGATCTTCTCCGCCCACCGAATGCACGTTTCATTCTCGGTATAGCGGCCCAATCTCGCGGCGAGCTGGAACAAGCCGCCATTCGAGATGGCATTCTTCGTGGTATGCCCGGCGTGGAACGGCCAAATCTGCCACCGCATCCCACCACCGCAGCGAGTCTCATCCCACCTCGAAACCTGCGCGTCAAAGACACCCTGGGCAAGTGAAAGCCATGAAGGCTGGTCTTCCTTCTCAGCAAAGTTCCGCTCCGCAGCTGTCATGGCAGCGAGGCCCCAAAACATCAGGTCGTCGTTGTCGAGGAAAGCTCCAGTTTCTAGGGAAGAAGCCATCTCTGTCTTTTTGCCAGAGCATGCCATCTCTCGTGACGTCGTTATAGACGGTATCTCCAGTCCAGTACCAGTATTGAATTAACGTCATGAACATCGCTCCGCCTACCCACCATGACTCGGGAACCTTTCCTGGAATCTGCCCTGTTTCGTTGCCGTGGTATTGGCTCATCATTTCATATGCTACTGTACTAGCGGCATTTTTGATCGACGCTACATTCCCACAGTATCATTTAGCTGTGCATGTTGCTATGAATGGCGATGACGGTTTACTTTCGTTTTCGATGTCAAAATCCAGAGCACGAACCCTTTTTTCCTAACGAGCCAGGCTACAAAGGCGAGTGATGTCCACTTGTGGAGCCGCATCGTGATTGAAGATAACAATGTTAATCTGTGCGGAAGGAAGGAAATCGCGAATGCCCGTTGCAAAAGGTGTGAGTTTCATTGAAATGGCCGTCAGTCGAAAATGCCTCGCAGCGGTGTCGCAGAACGACGATAAAGCAATCTGCTCCTGTTCGTTCAATTGACAAATACAGGTCAAATCAGCAGAAGCCGTCGATATAAAGCCGAAAAAAAGGAAGGAAAGGAAAGAGATGGTGAGTCTGTCGAGAATCCGATCGCCTTTGACTCCACAGTCCAAGACACCACCGGGACTGCCATACGCGAAAGCTAAATTCTGGCAAACATACACGCTACGGACCATGTCGCAGGCTAGATGTCTGGAACGCTCGGCAGCTCATGCCAAAGCACTCAGCATCCATTGGTCTCTGGAATCGTTGCTTCTAGTGTCCTCGGCTTTGCCTATTCTAACGGAGTCCAGGAGCCACCTCCACCATGGTTACGATAAGTAAAGGCCATATGTCATTGGACCTGCGGTGAAATAGGTAAATAGTTCTAAAGCTGGAGCTCGTTGCAATGATGCTTCAGGCGAGAGTCCCTAGCCAAGCGTATCTTCCTGAAAGCATGAGTCTTCTACGAAATCAATCCCGAGACTGGACGATAAGCTACCTACATCTCGTGTAGTATCAAAGTTGCGCTGTTTGCTCTGGGATATTGATTATGCGTGTTTATTAGGTGAGGTACGAAATAGTTGGTTGACTGTAGGAGCATACAGTAGATCTGAGCCATGTTAGGGCTACTACCCTGGAGAGTAAATGCACTAATTTAGCAACGAAAAGCACCGAGCGTGAGCACTCTTGTCAAGACTTAATTTGTTTAAGCCTAGAGATCCACTACATCCTCTATACGTATCCACACTTTGTATTACTGGAAACCAAGAAAAGAATCAGATCAACTTTCTCACTAAGCAACACGCCCTGTGACGGACGAGCCCCACACCCGCAAATGGAATGATAAAGGCTGGTGAGGTTCAACACTCCTCCCACCTCACTGCTTCTCATATTCATCAACATCATTCCCTCAGCCTGCTACCGCCAGAACGTCACAATCATGGCGATACCCGCCCAATCCTCGACCACATCTGTGGAATTGTCCTCAATAACTGGCACCGAAGGACGCCTGCATCGAGCAGACCCTTCCTCGCTCTCCGCTTACGACATAAGCATGATGCAAGCATCTGCCGAAGTTGACTCGCAGCTCCCAGACGGCGGCTATGGATGGGTGGCAGTATCCGGCTGCGCAGTGTTGACATGGTGGTTCACCGGGACATCCTACAGTTGGGGCATTCTGCAAGCAGCGCTCGTGAACGAGGGAGTTTCGTCTGCGTCAACTCTCGCATTTGTCGGCTCGTTCGCTGTGGCCTGCATCTCGTTCCTGGGAATCTTGAATGCGACGCTGATTCGCAAGTTTGGGACGCGGGTCTGCGGCGTGCTCGGGATTGTGTTCCTTGGTGTTGGGGAGATCCTGAGCGGGTTCGCGCTCAGGAGTATTGGAGGATTGTTTGTTACTGCGGGGGCGGTTATGGGAGTTGGGATCAGGTATGAGTCTCATTACCAATAAGAGAGCCAGTGGTTTGCTAATAATTGTAGTCTATGCTTCATGGTGAGGTACCCTCGACTGAAAACAAGGGAATTCTCTGTGGTTCTGACCACCATACGCTTTCATATAGGTCGTCTCAGTCACACCAGCGCAGTACTTCAGAGCCAAGCGTGGAATCGCCAACGGCATCGTCTACGCGGCCGGCGGACTCGGCGGCGCAGTCATCAGTTTCATCGTGGACGCTCTCATCCAGGGCACCGGCCTCGCCTGGACATTCAGAACTCTCGGGCTGATAACCCTAGCAACCGGCATTCCAGCAGCGCTCTTTATAAAAGAACGCGCGCCGATTCCTAAATCTGCTTTTGTGGAGTGGTAACTAGTCCTCTCAGTCCCTTTGCCCATCTGTAATGGCTGAACAAAGTCCCCTATACAGGAACCTTTTCCGTGATATTCGATTCGCCCTTCTCTTCCTCGCTGGTGCAATCGCCACATTTCCGCTCTTTGTGCCCCCCTTCTTCCTCCCGCTCTACACTTCCTCGCTAGGTATGAAGTCCTCCGTTGGCGCTGGTGTAGTCGCAGCCTTCAACTTTTCTTCCGCTCTCGGAAGACTCATGTGCGGGTTCTTCAGCGATAGGTTGGGCCCACTGAACACGCTCTTCCTTTCTCTGCTGCTCAGTGCCGTGAGCATGCTTGTTCTTTGGCCCGTATCAAGCTCAGTAGCACCACTTGTTGCGTTTGTTATTATTAACGGAATGGCGAACGGCGGGTTCTTCTCCACTATTCCGACTGTTGTAGGGAATGTCTTTGGCTCGGCGAGAGTGAGTGTGGCAATGGGTATGATTGTTACAGGGTGGGTTGGGGGATATCTGCTTGTGAGTGCCTGATAATGCTATTAGTACCCTCAAGGCGTCATCTAAAAATACAAAACTGTTGCTCACTGTCTTAGGGCGCGCCAATCGCAGGATACATCCTGGACGCTTCCGGCGGCGAGCGGGGCGGACACGAAGCGTACAGACCGGCCATTTTCTACGCTGGGTCACTTGCTTTTGCGGCGGCAGTCTTAGCAGCTGCGATACGATTGAAGGCTGATATAAACCTGAAGAAGAGGCTGTAGAAAGAGAGGGCAGCCTGAAACAGGAGGAACGACCTCCTCTTATAGAAGGAAGAAGCAACAGTCCCAGCTACCAGCCGCACTTGCTTGCAGTTTGTAGGTCGGAATATATTTGGATGGTGGACTACTAGGATTGTCCTTTTTCGGAAGATCAAAATCTAATTTTTCAAGAAGACCCCCTAGTCATAGATATCAAGTGTATCTTGTTTGATTAGTACCTAATTATTTATTCAACTCCACCTCATTTACATCCGGTCACGTCGACGAGGAGCGGCGCGGATAATGTTGTCCACACGGAGGAGAAGCTATTAGACGGTTAGTCAGGGGCTTAAATGAACGTCAAACATGATCTTACCTCAGCTGCTTCCGAAGCAGACGACACAACAGCCTTCTTCAATTTGTAGCTCTCCACGACACCCAACTCACGCATGTCGGCAATGCCACCGCCAGGTGTGAGCAGATCTAGCCCAGAGCTCGTCATACCGTTGTTGATCGCGGTTCGTAGTCGGGTTACAAGGTCACTTGAATCGAGACCGGCATTGTCGGCCAAAATTGTAGGAAGCTGCTTGAGAGCATGTGCGAACGAGTCAACAGCAAGCTGCTTCTTACCTGTGGTGTTCTGGGCAGCCTGTTCGACGGCCTTGGACATGACCATCTCTGCGCATCCACCACCGAGAGTCACTCGGGGATCCTTGACGGTCTGAGACAGCACTGCCAGGGCATCGTGCAGCGAACGCTCGGCTTCGTCGAGAAGTTGCTCTGTGGCGCCGCGGAGAACGATTGTGCAAGCTTGGCCAGCGGCCACGCCGGAGAATTTGATGAGAGTATCTTCGCCAATAATGACCTCCTCGATCAGGTCACAAGACCCCAGCTTGACCTGGTCGGGGTGGTCGAAAGTCGAGGCGATCTCTCCACCGGTAACCAGCGCCAGTCGCTCAATGCCGTCAAAGTCGGCGTGCTCGATTGACATGATACCAGCCTCGGTGAACAGCTGTTCGGGCCAGTTATAGATGAGTTGTCGGTTGACGAAGCAGTTGATCCCGTGTGCTTTGATCCGCTCAACCTTGGCCTTCATCTTCTCACGCTCCGCCTTCTCCAATTCCGCCAACTTCCCTGTTGACTCGACCTTCACGCGCGCTCCGAAGATCTTCACCTTGTCTGTGTCCATAGCTGTGTTTGCAACAAGAATCTTAGCATTTTCCAGGCGCTTCGGTTGGTTGACACCGATCTTCTTATCCAGAATGAAACCCTCATCGAGGTAAGAGTCACTGAGCTTTCCGCCGGCCTTTTTGATGATCTGGATGTGGCTTAAGTCGGTTGAGCCCCGAAGTCGGAGAACGGCATCGCAGGCAAGAGCAGCGAATTGGTCACGGTCCTGGGCCAGGACCTTAGAGCTGAGGGTAGTGCGGGCAATCGAGTGGAGGTCTTTGCGGAACTTCTCCATGTCGTCACTGCGGTCAACAGCAACCTTGTCGAGAGCATCAAGGGCAGCACGGCTGGCAATACGGTATCCTTCGATAATAGTCTGTGGGTGAATCTTGCGGTTGACAAGCTTTTCGGCTTCCCGCAGCAGCTCGGCGGCCAATACCGTCACGGAGGTTGTCCCATCACCAACTTCGTCATCTTGGACCTTGGAGATATTGACTAGTACTTTTGCAGCGGCGTTATCGAGGGCAATGGCTTTGAGGATGGTGGCACCGTCGTTTGTAACGAGGATTTCTCCGGTGGACCTGCACACAGTCAGTCTGCTAACCCCGCAATCCGCAGATCTGCCACTGACGCTGATTGTAAAATCTTGTCCATGCCCTTGGGACCCAATGTGCTCTTAACGAGATCTCCGACGGCGATGGCGCCGACGAAGGCCGAGAGACGTGCGTTCTCTCCTTTCTCCTCGATAACATCGTCCGCAAAGATCTGCGTGGGGTTGGCGAAGGATGCCTGAAGCTCTGTTAGAACTATGTCGAACAGGTAGAAAAGCCCAATCAAACTTACCATGATGATAGATAATTGAAAAAGAACTACCGGACAGGTGAAAAGTGGTAGCTCAGGGATGCTGAAGAGGCGGAGAGACTTCCACAATAATTGGAGCGATGCGGGACAACCAGAAAAGTTCGCGATGTGGCCCGAGCTTCAGACCGCCCTGAGCCTCCGTCTTCACCTACTGCTTGTACCATGCACCTCCATTCTGCTTTTACATAAATATTATAGCACCTTCTTCCGATCATGACGGCCGAAGAGGAGCAGGCCAAATTGGCGCAAAATAAGCGTTCCCATTCCGAAGTGGAAGCCGACGAGGATGGTGCGTGCTATTCACCGTCTCCTGCTACAGCAACTAACAGTTAAGCAGGAAGCGAATCGTCTGACGATGACTTCGGTCCGGCGCTGCCCTCTGCTGACGCGCCCAAGAAGAAGCGCCGGAAGCTCCCATTCGAAAAGGTCTACGTGAATGCGCTGCCCGCGTCGGCCCGGTACTCCAAATCGCTCATGCACAAGGATCAACTATCCTATGTGACGATGACACCGCATACGGATTTCCTGATCACCTCGTCCATTGATGGAGTAGTCAAGTTCTGGAAGAAGATGGCTGTTGGCGTAGAGTTTGTCAAGGAGTTCCGCGCCCATGCCGCGGAGATCAAAGGCGTCAGTGTGAGCGCGGACGGGCGAAGCTTTGCGACAACCGGGGCGGACAAAACAGTCAAGATCTTCGATGTGATTACGTTTGGTATGTTAGGTTTCGATTGAGTGGTATAGTGCTGACTAGTGTAGATCTACTTGCTATGCTAACCCTCGACTTTAGTCCCCGCTGCATCTGCTGGGTACACCCTCGCGGCGCATCCCTCCCACTCCTCGCCGTAACCGATGACGGCAGCAGCACAATCCGGATATACGACGGCCGCGGCGAGAACCCAACACCGCTGCACACACTAAAATCAATCCACCGCAGTCCGATATCCGCGATTGCCTTCAACGACGCCTACAACTGCGTTGTATCAGCCGACGAGTCCGGCATGATCGAGTACTGGCGCGCCTCAGATGGCACCTTTGAGAAACCCGACAACGTCTTCGAGCTCAAATCCTCCACCAACCTCTTCGAATTCAAAAAGGCCAAATCCACCCCTTCATCCATTACGATATCCCCTTCGGGAAAGCAATTCGCAACAATCTCCTTCCCGGACCGCCAAGTCCGCGTCTTCGACTTTGGAACGGGCAAACTATACCGCAAGTACGACGAATCCCTGTCTACAATCACAGACATGCAACAAGCCGGAACGGCATTGTATACCCTGGACGCCGTCGAATTTGGCCGCCGCCTAGCTGTCGAGCGCGAGCTCGAAAACCCAGTCACCAAGCCCAAAGCAAACGTTATCTTTGACGAATCCAACCACTTTATTCTTTACGGCTCGCTCTACGGCGTGAAATGCATAAATACTTATACGAACCGTGTAGTCCGCGTCTACGCCAAAGACGAGCCTTTCCGCCCCCTCAATCTGGCAATGTACCAAGGCCAACCCCAGAAGAAGGGCGTCGTAACGGTATCCATGGCCGCGAGCGCGAACCCGCTCCTAGCCGAAGCCGAAGAGCGCGATCCCATTCTCGTTAGTACCGGCTTCGCAAAACTCCGCTTCTACCTCTTCACCAACGAAACCGAGATCTCAAAATCTACACGCGACGTCCACAATGAGAAACCCCGCGACATAGACTCCGCAGCCGCAACAACTGCATCCAGCAAGTCCGGGGAACTGGGCACATCGGCTATCCTTCACACAACAATGGGTGACATCCATCTCCGCCTTTTCCCTAGCGCAGCCCCCAAAGCCGTCGAGAACTTCACGACTCACGCCAAAAACGGCTACTACAACAACACAATCTTCCATCGTGTGATCCGCAAGTTCATGATCCAGGGCGGAGATCCGCTCGGTGACGGGACGGGAGGCGAATCTATCTGGGGCGGAGAGTTTGAGGATGAGTTTTCTGCTCTCAAGCATGATAAGCCGTATACGTTGTCCATGGCGAACGCGGGACCGAACACGAATGGAAGTCAATTTTTCATCACTACGGAGAAAACACCCTGGTTGGACGGGAAGCATACGATTTTTGGGCGCGCGGTGCAGGGACTTGATGTGGTGCATAAGATTGAGAATGTGAAGACGGTGAAGGAGAAGCCGGAGGTTGATGTGAAGATTGTCAGTATATCTGTCTCATAATTCTTTTCTTCGCCTAGTTTAGTGACAGTGTTCCTGTTTTGCGAGCGAGTTAAGAGGCGCATTGTGCAACATACAAATACCATGTTCATGGCTATTACAGGATTACCTACTTCCCAGGCTAGTTCGAATTATTCTCGGTTAGTTCATGCTAGCTCATGCAATCGTCCGTCAGATAGACGGCAAAGAAAGGAAGTTGCTGTGCGGGGCCAAAAGAAAGCTATAAGCAAGGGAAGGAAAGAAGGTTCGTAAAGACAGGCATCCAGCGAATGAAAGAACGGTACAGCTCAATCCGAGTTAGATGTACGTATACCGTGATAAGATTCAACAGAAGAACGGAATAGACGCGGAACGCCAGGTATATGCAATAAACGGCAGCACTATTAGGACAAGCGCATGTCGACATTGAACGAAGGTAGCGATGATAAACCAGGCTTAAGTCGAATAACTCGAAGATAATCTAGTAGATGGCTATCGCGGTGCCTCCCTGATCTCCACGCCGCTGTCTACGCCTTGCGAATTCTGCAAAGGCGATGGCGAGGGCCCTTGCCGATTCAGCGGGCCAACGTTTGTGCGCGAGCTGCTGGCGAAGGAGACTGTGTTGACAGAGCGAGCGCGCGGCACGAGAGCCTCCGGGTTGCGGTTCTGGAATATCCGGCTGTCGCTTGCGCTTTGAGTAGCGTGGTAAAGGTTCGGATGCTTTTTGTCGTGGCGCCGTTTGAGCCAGACACCGACAATGGCTATGACGGTGAATCCGACAGCAAGGACAATAACCATGATCACCCACTGGTAATGGCCATCCCACCTAGGAAGCGTTAGTTATCATACGATACGATAAACATTCTTCGACGGGACTGACCATGACTTTGGACCCGCTTTGCCAGAAGCCGCGGAGGAGCCGGAACTGTCCGCCGCAGAATTTGCGTTTGAAGTGCCATTATTACTATTATTGCCGCTGCCGCTGTTGTTCTCCGAGTTGCTGTCACTCGTCGAGTCTTCCGTCGATCCGGAATTGCTTTCCGTACTGCCTCCGCTGTTGCAGAAATCGACGTACCACTGCTGCAGGAGCTGACGATCTTCGGTACTCGTGCAGGTGTCATCACATGTCCCATCGGCGGTGGTCTGGAAATTCTTCAGGAGGTCTGACTGGCAGAAGCAGGAGACGTACGTCTCTTGATTGGTCACCTGAGCGGTGGGGGGTGTGCAGGAATCGTCGGCTTGTGCGAGGACGGAGCAGGTCAATCCGCAGGCTGGGAACGAGCTGGAAGCGGCAGTAGGTCGAAGTTGAACATCTTGTGCGAGTATACTGGTGGTAAGAGCGAGTGAAAGGTAGAAAAATGTCGAGAGCGAGAGTGAGGGAGCGAAGGGCCAAGACCCTGAAGTCGCTGAGGTCCCTGAAGACCCTGAAGACCCTAGAAGCATAACTAACGGCGGCGGGACCGTCGGAGAATGTGAGTTGCGCGCAACCTTCAGTAGCCCGGCATTCTTGATAGAAACGAGGGTGAAGCGGAGAAAGGAAACTGAGGAGGGATAAAGTAATGAGAGATTAGGTCGGAAGAGGTTGATGAGACTGGAATGGCCCGGGCGATAGCGCGGACAAAGAGATTAAGGACGAGACACGGTCCCTCAGTGCCGGTTGCGGCAGAAAACACTCAACGCTCGCCCTAACGGCCCAGAAGAATAGATTGGCCAACGCGTGGATGGACAAATTCTATTTATATCGGCCTGGAGATTGGTCCAGAGCAAGGCGAAAGTCCGCCCAGCTTTGGGTATTGCAGTCTTACGCTCCCCTCTTGATCTCGACTTTTTCCCTGTTGTCCCTCGCTTCGTCGTCCCCACAAGTGACCACCAGACTATTTACTGTACTCCATACATTGGATTCCGCAAACCTGACTACATACCCCGCGAAAAATCGCATTACTATCTCGGTGGGCTTCGGTACACTGTTCCTGGCCAGGGACCTAGTCCAGATCTGGCCAGATTCTCCGCGTCTGCTTGCGTCGAGCCGGAAAGAGACTGATTATTTTCACTAGTCCATTTGGCTCCATTCAAAGCGAGGACCCCGGACCACGCGATGCAACGGTGTCTTGGGGCCCGTAACACCAGGACGTATGACCGACTGACCGTGGGCAGAGCTTGGCTACGCTGCGCAATTACGTCGTTGCTCGTGCCAACCCTGCGCGATCTCTGGTCGCTCGGATATCGGATCCACGGATCGTCCAAGATCTTCCAACGGTGATCTCAATCAAGGAACTTGACATTCCAGCGACAGGTGTCTTGGCTTAAAAACAAACGTGCGCTATCTTTCGGCAAGCAACCCAGAGCGAACCGTACCATAATTCTTATTGAACCATCAATGAAGGTATTCCGCGATTGGGAAACTGAACGACTCGCCAATCTCCGACCGCAAGAGGAGCGAACTAATACCGACGCCATTTTCTCTCAAGAATTGCTCGTCTGCTTCTGTCTCCGCCGGGCGAATATACAGGGACCCAGAGACGTTTAGGATACCCGGCGCAGTCAGCTTGAACTCGGCTCTACCCTCATCTTCTTGCGGGGGGGCTCCAACAATGGACGTGTAGAGGTCCGTATACGCGCGGAGCTTATCCCTGGGAACTAGAACCTCTATGCGGTCTATTCCCGTGGCGCCCGACGGATGCTGCGTTACGGAGGGCAGGTCAAACGTAACACGCCGCCTGCGCGGAGTAAGGTCATGGCAGAAGAAAGGTGCATCTGTGCGTCCCCTTGGAAAAAATTCGTCTCGCGGGGTTGATTCTCCCTGGGTATATCCTGCCTTGACAATCTTCCAGCGGATGTCCACACCTTCGGCATTCTTGCGTCCTCCTTCCTGGGGTGGGCGGTAGGTCACTCCAATCCCGCCGTCTCCGGGTTCGCTTGCTAGTGCATCCACGACCCGCTCCCTGCTGGCTTCGGCAGAAATGGGGCCCAATGCCGTCAAGGCAAAGTCTCCAGGTAGCCGCTCCCTCCAGTCCTCCGGCTTTGTAATCCAATTATACAGCTCAAGGTATGTCCCGTCCTTAAAGACGATAAGCTTGTTGCGGCTCCAGCCACCTGGTATTGTTAATAACGGTCGGCACGGGTTCGGCTGGACAGACCTGTGTGGACTCCGCCGTCTATCACGGTAAAGTTATCTGAAATCCATTTTGGGACAGGATCGAACTGCTCTTGACTGAATTGGAGTAGAAGGTGATCAATGTAGACTTTCTGGGATGACATTTTGATGAGTTGTGAATGTGAAGTTGATGCGGGGTTATGAGGATATACTCGTGCCACTCGTCATTCGGTCCATTCTCGCGTCAGTGTCTCCAGCTACTACTAGCACAATTCCAATTTCTTTTTGTCCCGAGATCGGTAGGTCTATGATGCCTATACTTATTGCGCAAAATACTAGCCGCACGGCCGTATAGACGGGCATTCAGTCCGTGATGTGTTTGGTTAGGCGTCTTTTCGTACAGTATCTATATTCCTGGCCCACCTTCAAGCCACTTAGGTACCAGGTAGGTACCGCTCGTCTCCTAACAACACGAGTCATAGCCAACCATGTCCAACCCCATATCCAAGCCCCGTACAATCCTAGGCTTAATGACAACGGGCCCCTCCGCCACCACAGGAGCCCGAATCACGTCGCTGGCCGATTTCCAGCAGATCCTATCCTCTTTCCAAGAACACGGCTACACTGAACTCGACACCGCACGCATATACTCCGGAGGCCAACAAGAATCTTTCACAGCGCAAGCAGGCTGGAAAGAGCGCGGTCTGAACATCGCAACGAAATGGTATCCCCTACAACCAGGGCACCACAGACCAGAAGTTATTAGGGAGAAGCTCGACGAGTCATTGGCACAGCTAGGAACAGACTGCGTGGAGATCTTCTATCTTCATGCGCCAGATCGCGCCGTGCCGTTTGCGGAGACGCTGGAAGAAGTGAACCGGCTCTACCAGGAAGGAAAATTCAAAAAGCTCGGGCTAAGCAATTATACAAGTTTCGAGGTTGCGGAAATTGTCATGACTTGTCAGGCGAGGGGGTGGGTTCGACCGACTGTTTATCAGGCGATGTATAATGCACTCAGTATGACGCCTCCCCTTTAGTTCTACTCTGAGTTAGAGAACTGACGACCTCGCAGTCCGCACCATCGAAGCCGAACTCATCCCTGCCTGCCGCCGCTACGGACTGGACGTTGTAGTCTACAACCCTATCGCGGCAGGCGTTCTAGCAGGAGCATACACATCGCCGTCTGTCCCCGAACAGGGGCGGTTCAGCGCACAGAGCCCCACGGGACAAACGTATCGGG
Organism: Aspergillus foveolatus; assembly: GCF_047715535.1. Lineage (NCBI taxonomy): Eukaryota > Fungi > Ascomycota > Eurotiomycetes > Eurotiales > Aspergillaceae > Aspergillus > Aspergillus foveolatus. The sequence goes on from NW_027396075.1 coordinate 352,347, forward strand.
ACCGGTACTTCAAGGACACGACTTTCACTGCTCTGCGGATCATCGAAACCGCGGCGAACAGGCACGGATTGACCATGGCAGAGTGTGCGTTCCGGTGGTTGAGGCATCACTCGGCGCTGAGGCTTGCGGTTGACGGGGATGGGGACGATGGTGTTGTGATTGGGGTTAGTAGCCTGGCGCAGCTCGAGAGAAATCTTGCGGATCTAGAGAAGGGCCCGTTGCCGGTGGATGTGGTGGAGGCTTTTGACGAGGCTTGGGGGTTGACGAAGGGGAGTGTGGTGAAATATTGGCATGGAGAGCTAGAGTATGCTTATGACACGCAGGAAGCTCTCCTTGGGAGGTAGGGCAGAAAACCGCCGTCGTTCTATTATATACAATGACTGCGCCCGGCGGGTCAGAAGGATAAGAACGCGGATAATGACTTGCGCCGTAGTCACCGCGCCGTTTCCCCATATCTAGAACCCCTTGAGCGGCTGCAGGAATCGGCCTGACTTGGGGAAGCGATGCAGGAGTATAATACAACGCGTTCCAGCAGAGCTGCTCTAGCTGCTCCAGCTGCTCGGAGCTGACTCCGGTAGGTAATATGATATGGGAAGGCTCTGAAAGACCGTTGACGGGATGCGGTACTACGTGAAGCTCAACCTGACGGGGCCCGCACAAGGCCTCACCTAGTATAAGCAGAGAGCTGATCCTTCATTTATTCTCCTTCTACCTTCTACTCTTGCCGTCTTTCTAGGCTGGACCATGCACGATACCACATCCCATTCAAGCATCGCTCTGATTCTCTAATCCAGAACTTTCAGATTGGAAGTTCCAAGGAACATGTCTTACGGACGCAGCTGATGTCGGAGTCTTTGCCCGAACTTTTAGAAACTCTATGGCGCTGAAATAGAAAGAGAATTGTCAGCGGTTTTAGAGGTTGCCAAAATAAGCCTTGCTCACCGGGTGTTCCTGTCCACTGTCCAAGATCAGACCTTAGATTTACCACGAGTATCCCGATTTTGGAATAGAGCCCAGAGCGGAATCGCTAGAAAGTTCGCATCTCGGGACTATGTTCCAGGGCAATTGACCTCTCCTCATATATGTACACGCTCAGTAAGCATGAGGCTTCAGCGGGTATATAAGGCACAACCTCTGCAAATCTCACTTCCCCAGTCTCCCAGTCATTCGTTCGAATCGAATGTCGTGAATTTTTCGGCATTCTTCACCAGCTCCAGCTTTTAGTTGTTAATCATCAAACTAAAGGGGCAAAAGGCCTCACCAAAATCGGAGTCTTCCCATTCTGGCCTAGCCAGGGACCTGACCTGCCTTGTTCATATCTGCTAACCAGTGTACAGATATTCTCTATACGCGCGTACTCGAACCACCACCTTTCATTTGATTATCCCTGCAGGTAGGTTTCTACCTCAAACTCTTATCACGCTCGTTTACTCCCAGCAACCCCTAAGGTCTTTCTGACATCTTTTTTCCAACAACACGCACAAACCCCTGCAATACGTGCTCTCACCACTTAGAAATTTTAATCATACCTTGATATAAACTGTACAGTTAACTTAGGATGTAGTCTGTAGGAAACATTCTGCTGCTCATGCACGTTGGCCGAGCATACGTTAACGATCAGAATTCCCATGCGTATTATAAGGAGCCATTGTGGAAAAGGACAGACGTTAGCCCGTGCATCTGTAAGTCACCCTGCCTCTACAGCCCGATTACCATAACTTGGTCCCTCCAGGTCCCTGTCGGAGCTTCGCTCCGTCTTAGGATTACCAATCAACCAGGTCCGCTGGAGATGCCGAGTCCGTATACTCACCGGGCGGAGACTGCAAGAGAAGATTCACTCTGTACGACTACCAAATGACGATATGTCCAAGGACACCAGAGCTTCGCCGTCGCGGTTAGACTTGCAAAGAAGACGAAATTACCTGCTATGCTGTGCTAACTTCTATACGAACGTGAACGTAAATCAGGTTTGAAGAGTGCCGTATGGCTTATTACCGTGATTAAAATCAGCAACCATCCCCATCATGTTCATGTAAAGGTACATTACAGCGTGATTAGCCGGTAAGTCCAGTTTTCTGGTCGTGGTATTTGGTGGCGTTTTTCAGGTTTGTAAGCTGCTTGTAAGCTGCTGTAATCAGTAATATCACCGGAAGAGCAGCCCCATATCATTCGACTCGGTATCTGGCAGTCGTGGTAGTGAGCATAGAGAAGATGTTGAAGAGATGTAACTGGAGCGATGGGGGTGAAGAGTATAAGCATGAGAACAAAGAGGATGAAGATAAGGCCCAATACACGCTCCAAGGAGATCAGTGCAATTTCGAGCTTGGTGGTGTCTTCTCGGGGGTTTTTAGCATGGTTAGACTACATATCTACAGGATCTACTAATCTCTAACTCTAGAGATACGGGACGGTATTACTCCAAGTAACTCACGTATACTAACACTAGACGGAACGCCGCAGGTCCGCAGGGGTGAGTAAATGGCAGTTGGGGCAATTGTTGGACTCATAAGAAAGGGGCGCTCTGGTAATGAATGCTTAGGTCAGGACTATGTGCACCGTTTGGTTACAAATCAAGCTTATCTAATAATAATCTATTAGTTCTGGCGGAAGATCCAGCCATGCTTTCCCATATTTTCACACAACTTAAGTTTTCTGAACTCGATTTCGCTCCAGTGACGAAAGCCCAGGGCTCTGTTAGTTACAGAAAAGGAACTGGGTACGGTCAGAGCATTGAATGGCGATTTAATATGGCGACCTCTAGCGTCCTATACTTTCCACCACAGATGCGGCGTGTTGTATGACACTTTTCCATTATATCTGTGCATCCATTACTGTCGATTGTTGGCATGGCTGCATCGATACGTTCATAATGTCTAATTGCTTGGTTCTGCCGAGTTTTGTCGCAATTGAGAAAAGAACCAGGATTTTGTTCTAATTTCATTCAAAGTATGCCGCTCGGCAGCATGTCTTAATACTCGAAAGCACTCGTAGTATACTCAGTGAGATGGTCTAAGCGGCCCGCCCCGCTCTTGCGCCAGCCAATCTCGCTCTACGCTCTTCCCTCACACTCCACAAGCCTCGACCTCAAGCTTCAAGCCTGCACCCTTTCCTGAGTCCCTTCCTTATTTCCAATTTATGGTTTAATCACAAGCGCCCAGACCCTTCCAAGATGACAGCACCACTACCATCAACCGAAACAATGCCACCCCGCCACCTCTTACAAACAATGTTTTCCTCGCTCACTCGCGCGCCTTTAACCTCAGCCCTATCATCTGTACCAACGCCAAGTCCCACCCCCTCATCCTGGACGCTCCTCCGCACCTTGAAGAGTGAAAATCCAAACGACATCCAGGGCGATCTTCACGGAACCGCAACATTCACCCCTCTACGTAACCCTCAGACAGAAACTAACGATACGGACACAAGCGGAGAACGCCATACCGACCTTCTCTACAGCGAATCCGGTTCCCTTCCGACCTCATTCGGCCCGGGCCTACGCTGGACGAAGAAATACATCTGGCGCCTTAGCGCTAACGGCCGGATAAGTGTTTGGTTTGTCAAGCCTGACAAGACACCCGCACCTGACGGTGAAGAAGAAGAAGAAGAAGCTGATTACCTTTTCCACGAATTCGATTTTGTGTCCACCCCGTCGTCTGACTCCAATTCAGCGGAGTTCGTGACCCCACCTACGCCGCCCGAAGTGCAGGGCTTGGCGAGGGGGTCTACGACCAAGGTCATTGCGGCGCGCGGGAATCATCTATGCATTAATGATATGTATCGCACGGCGTACGCGTTTCGCGTTGATGAGAGCGGCGAAGTGCTTAGTTGGGCAAGTCGGCATGTTGTTAGGGGGCCGCGGAAGGGGCAAGATATTGTTAACTTGTATTCGAGGGGCATATAAACTTGGTATTCTGTGGATATGGGGTTGCGTTCGGATGCATGCGTTCATGGCTTGAGCGGGCGTTTATATTTAGCTATCTACTCGATTCCCCCCGGGGAACTTGTGCACGGAGTCCTTGCGTCTCATCATATGCTAGTTATCTCAGCTCACAACCCGGCCTAGGCTCATGAGAGGATGCCCCAATCACAGCGTGTATATAAAGTCCGGCCGCTTATCACCCAGCGCCCGAATCTCGCTCTCGTCCATCCCCTCCACCCAATGGTCCCTCTCGCCTCGTCTCCGCTTTGCATTCTCTCGTCTCAAAAATATATACTGCAACAGCGATCCGCCAAACTGAAACAGAACAAGATAGCCCAAGACTGTCCCATGGCCGGGATAGAAGTCCGGACGGTCTTTGCCGCGATAGATATTCGACGACACGATTCCGTTCAGATTTCCCCACCCAATTACGAAGCCCAGGGTTACGCCGCGTTTATACACGCCTGCACACACCACTGTTAGCATTGTCTCGCCCTGGAAGGATAAAGGTAAGGATAGGTTGAAGGGGCTGTGTACCCTCAACATTATTACTCGTCCACGAAATTGTATTCGCGATGGCGGGGTAGATGCCCATGGCGCCGAGGAATGTTCCTGCGTACCGGGCGCCCGCGGATTTTGCGCCCAGCAGCATGGCGAACCCGGTTATGCCGATGAAAGAGACTAGTATATTGCAAATGCCCCGCTGGCGGGTGCGGTCGGCGATGAAGCCGACGGCGACTGTGACGAGCGCAGCGGCGGCGTATGGCGGGACGCTAAGGAGTTGCGACTGGATGCCGGAGTAGCCTGGTCTCTATGTTAGAACATTGTTTTGCTTGCAGGTCGATTCAATAATAAGAGATAGACATACCCTAAAACGTCATGTTAGCTAGTCACCATCAATGGGTCCATATATGCTAGGGTCTTACCAGCTGATTGATGATGGTGGGCACGAATAGCGAAAACGCATAGAGACTCCCATCAGCGCCCATATATATTACCATCCCGGCATACGTCTTCCAATCCTTGAGACTGCTCCAGAAGTACGTCATCTTGAAATCCTCATGCTCAGCACTCGCCTGCTGGTCCTCCGCCAACCGTCTCAGCACTCTCTTTCGATCATCTTCTGACAGAAACCTCGCCTCGTCAGGGAAATCGTAGACCATCCAGAACGAGGCAACGCCAATGAGAATCGTCGCGAGACCCTCCAATATGAAAATCCAGGCCCACCCGGCTTTCCCACCTACGCCATCCATCTGAACGATTGCAGTTGCGAGAAGGCCACCGAAGGAGCCGGCTAGGGCGGCGGCCGAGAAGAAGATCGCCATTCGGATGCCAAATTCCGAGCGCTTGTACCAACATGATAGAAAGTAGCCGACACCGGGAAAAAGGCCGGCTTCAGTGAGACCGAGAAACCAGCGGGCCTGGTAATATCAGTATTTGGGTTCTGAGAAAGAATGGATTGCGGAGACGGACAGCCATGAGACCGGACCAGTTATGGACGAAGCCCATGCTCAACATGCAAATACCCTATGGAACAACGCGTGAGTACATATCGCGATCACAAAGCGAGGAAAGGCAGGCCTACCCATAAGACCATGATGATGGGAATAAAGATGCTCGGCCGCAGCCGTTTGAGGAGGACATTGGTCAACGGCTCAAAGACCGCGTACGAAACGAAGAAAATAGTGAGCGACGAATTATATTGGTTGTCAGACATATTAAGGTCCTCTTGGAGGTTGTCGAGCTTTGCATTTCCGATGTTGGTACTGTACGGGTTAGACGGATGGGTTCAATCTACGCGACCGAAACGTACCGGTCTAAGAAGGACACTAGATAGAGCAAACTCAGCCAAGGGACTAATTTCATATCGAGCTTCCAGAGAAGGGCGCGGTCCTAGGTACATCCAAAAGAACTATGTCAGCAATCCATTGTTGAACTTAAGCGTGCCAAGCGCTATCTCACAATCTTGGCCCTCTCCTCCTCACTCAGTCCCTCATCTGGATCCGGGAACTGGTCTAGCCGTGACTTCTGAGGATCGTGCAAGGAAGCGACATTTTCGATATCAGAAGTCCTGGGGGAATCTTCTTGGATTGATTTCTCTGCCATGATGACTGGGACGGACTCTAAACGTGCAGAGGCTCGAAAAGGCTGCGGTCGAATGCGGAACAAAGGAACCCGAAGACAAGGGGATTGGCCAGGCTTTTAAGGGTACGAGACGGTAGGGATGCATACCATGGTTTTCCCGAGGTCGATAGTTGCTGATCGCGGAGTTTTGTGAGCCAGACGCAGTGTAGGGCCAGGGCTCACAGTCTTCGGCCAAGTCAGCGAGGCCGAATACGTCTCACATAGTCACAAGGGTCCATCCGGGCTGATAACGAACGTTGAGGAAGCGGGGATGGTCGCATTCAATGGAAGATAAGAATCGTGGAGACGGAACCTTCGAGATTACTATTGGGGGCCTGGGGCACCTGGGGGATGGACGGTCCAGCTCAGAGTGCGTCGATCTCACCCCGCCGCGCGGCAAAGGAGGAGAAGGGCAAACAACGTGGGTATGATTGGTCAATGGGCCGTTGACATGACGGCATTCACCACGAGTGTGCGGAGAAAGACCGAGAATGGATTGGTAAACATGATGACAGCATCCAGGGAAGGTTGCATCCTATCTATCGAGCGGGCTCTTATAAGTGCCAAAGGAAAATCAAGTAACTCCATCGCCAATACGCGACTCCCCTCACTAACGATTAATATTCCCTTTCAACAGTGGTCTCCTCATACACGCGCAGGCTATACTGTGCAAACTTGCTCCTTTGGCGAAGACTCTGGCCATAATACCGGAAAATGAACGGCACCGGACAGAATATCATAGCCCCAGCGGCCAGAACTGACAAGGCAATGTTTGCTCCCAGCGCACCAAACATCTTAGGCGCTACAAGTGGAAAGATTGACGACAGCAATGAACGTGCAAGGGACATTGCAGCAAACGCACTTGCTGCGTAGCTGTGGTAGCTATCCGCGAGATATCCTGCGAGCACGGTCCCGAACTCATTGAGCGCAAAGCCGACGAAGAACAGCGGAATCAACGCCACAAGCCAATGCACCCCGCGTATAGTAGGAGGCACCATCCATGCGAACCACCAGAGCCCAACTGCCAGGAACGGTGCCCCAAGACAGATCCCAGCAAGCTTGTTTTCTGGAAGCAAGGGGAGTCCGTCCCGGTGCCGCTGCGCTGCGATACGTCCGTCCATGAGCCGAATCAGTATACTGGGCAAGAAGCCAATTCCCATCGCAATGAAAGGTAGGTTGGATTCTGGCTGTGCGAAGCCCATCGACTCGTAGATCGTAGGCAGCGATTCGGTGAACAGGTACAGGAGGGCGACGCTGCAGCCGCTCATCAGAGAGCAGGCAAAGACAATGGGCTCCGTGAAGAATAGGCGCAGCGGTCGAATGAGCCCTTCGCGCACAAAAATGCGGAGTTTGGGGACTTCGTCCGGGTTGAGTGCTTGAAGATTCATGTCCCCCGTCACATGACGCAGCTTCTCGACCTCCCACGTCAGCAGCAGCGACGGACGTGACTCTCGAATCCCCAGCAGCAACACGGAGACGAGCCCCGTCACGATTCCTGAGATGTAGTACACCCATCTCCTACGCAGGTCAGTTCTGTGGCATACGGTGGGTTTGCCTTCAACTTACCACCCCAGATAGGCAGTGATATATCCACTGACCACAGGGCCCATGGCCACCGCGAAGTTGGCTACCACCATATAAGCAAACACCAGCCAGATACGGTCCCGCGTATTGAACATGTCCTCGATACTGCCCGTGATGATGACCGTTGGTACGGCCGAAACCAAACCGGTCAAGGTTCGTCCTGCAACCATTGCTCCCAGTGAGGGTACCGCTGCAATCATAACGCTAAAGCCGCTGAATAGTACAGTACTGATGATATATAGTTTTTTCCGACCGAACGCCTCAGAGTACGGAGGGAAGACGACATTACCAAAAGCTTGCGCCAGCGCGTATCTGAACACCAATAAGCATTCATATCGCTACCTCATCAGGTGACATGGTTGAGCGTGGTGGAAAAACGTACGTTGAGACAAAAAGAAACACCGCAAGAGTCAAGTCAATCTCAAATTCGTGCCGAGCATCTTTTGCCGTTGTCGCCTGCGATGCGAGTCAATATCCATAACACACTATAGAGGTAAACCAAGGACGCAAATGGGTTCAGACATACTCCGGATGCATTGATCGATGTGCTGAAGACAACTACCGTTAATGATGCTTCTTGTTGCGGTAAACACAGGCGGTACTCACGTATAGAATTCGAGGAATATTATCAGGCCTATGTTGTACGCCTTCTGAATGGTGGGCCAATTTCTTGGATGCTTCGGATTAGTATTGGCCCAGCGTACGTACTGCCCGTCGGAGGTGAACTCTAGACCCAGCTCCTTAAGGGCAGTCTGAAGCTCTTGCGCGTTTTCCTCTTTCTCACAATCGGACATCTTGAAGTACCTGAGCTGGACGCAGAACGGGGGCCAATGCCCAAGTACAAGTACATCCTTGTCGGAGTCAAGGGATGGGATTAGGTTCCACTACAACATATCATGATAGTAAAGTCAAAGAGATCAACATGCTTGGCTATTCACCCCCTGCACCTTTAGGGTTTGGACACCCTCTAGTACTGACGTCGTTGCTTACTTATGCCATAGACATCCCTTTGATTAGCACCATGAGGGTAGCGACGGGAGGCAATGGAACCGTCGATAGCTGGGAGACGATAAGAAGAGAGAGGGCATGCCCAGAGCTCCATTGGAATGTCCAAAGGCTTGAACGGAAAATCTCCGAAGATCCTATTCGAGTGAACTGGGCCAGAACCGCGCGTGCGCACCTATAGCCAGCCTGTTTCCCACATTCCGACTTGGACAAGCTCAGGAAGGACTCCTACCCTGTAGGGTTACCGTATCGCTGAGGTTATCATGGGGTACTTTTCCACTGGAATGCGCAAATGACGATATTGTGAGCAAAAGCTGGCGTGGAACGGCTAAAGTCGGTCAACAGCGGACTGCAAACGAGCCACCTGAGCGACTCGATAGTAGGTTTACGGCTGTCACTTCGTGAGTCCGCAGATTCCTGTGCTGAGGACGAGCATGATGAAAGGCAAGAATCACTGGTCCGGTAAGGGAGACTTTGCGCCTCATTCAGCAGCCAAGACTTTCAAGGGTCCCATTTACCGTTCAGCCCGCAGAAGTTCCTTCGTCAACCGAGTGGGCTAGTGTACTCTTGGAATGGAACGACATCGGAGCGCATTCCACAGGGTGGCCAGCAAGTACTCTGCACACTCTTGAGAGCGCGCCTTTCCTGCTCCAACCAAGGTTTTATAAATGGGAGTACTCGTCATGATATCCTGCGATATGCATTCTGTTCCCATTACGAATCTCAAAGATGTCCTCAGCAGCGCGTGTTCGGAGTCCCAACAGGGACGGGGTTGGGAGAAGAATCAGAGTCTGCGCAGGCTTTCCAAGCAACGCCTTGGAAGCTTGACTAATGCATATTGGCGAATCCTTCGTTTTAGTCGCTAAGTCGCCGAGTCAGGCCGTGTACTTGCAGTGGGTCCCTTGACTTGCGCACATGCCGATGTGTAGATTTCCAATATCCTTCTATGAAATACCTACAAAGTGTAGGGTTTATACCTCGGACGCGGCAATGTACTCGCATCGGCTCACCATCTATAGTGGAAGGCTGGCCAGCTGGCGAGAGTATCGGGAGCACGATATCCAGTTCACCTACTGCGGACTCCGGAGAGCAGGGTCTGGTGATCTGATTTGATTATCAGATAATCAATCAGATAAGACGGTCCTATGGAGCCTGGAAGGTGCAACCGGCCACTCAACACTGGCAGCTTCAATTTTGGCCCCCAGCCCATCCCACGCCAACGGGCCACACACCTACTTTGGCAGTTGGAGAGCCGCTAGGAAGGCAGCACCTCGCTGTGTCCGTCAAGGGTCCAATTGCAGGCATGTCTGCTGCTGCTCTGGAAAAACTCTTCAGGAGCAGTGCAGCCACTAGTACACGAGTACCAAACATCACATTCTACGGAGTAGGGCTAGCCTCCTTGGATGGAAGCTTTGACTTCTAGAACCATACCGACAGCCTCAGATTAGATGGCCCACAGCTCCGTCTGATGTACTTTCAGTCGCGTGGTAGCGGATTCAAGCCGACCCTCCTGTCCAGCTTTTCATCGCGCTGAAGTCTAGCGCGACTTTGCGCGCCGTTTTTCGGCCTGGGAGTCAAACTGAGCGTTGCTAATCGCCCCATTTTCAGTGCTTTATAATCACTGGCCTTTCCTGCTGTTCTCGCGCTCTTCTGATTTATCACCGTTCTCTACAGCTCATCGATTTCAACGTACTCCAGCTACTTTCTTGGAACCTCCTCACAATGAGGTTTAGGCTCCCATACAAGCGCGATGAGTTGCCGGTTGACGAGAACAATCAGCGACCGGCAGACAATGAGGGTTTTGTAGAGAAAGGGACCGAATCCCAGGGGGCCGAGGTTGGCATCAAAGAACAGAAGCAAGACGACATAGTTAACCCGGACTTTCAACATGGTGTGCAGGCCGCCCAGGCCATGACCCAAGTTTGGTCGTTCAGCCATATTGTCGCGGCTTACATTTTGTAAGTTCTACACCACCTGCGACCATATCTTAACTGCCGGTTTGGACGGAACAAGCTGACCACCATAGGATCTGGGTCATCCACTTTATCATGGCTTTCGCTTCGGGCATGATTGGGAACCTAACTCCATTCGTCACCAGCTCTTTCGCGGAGCATTCGTTGACTGCGACAACATCGATCATCTCTTCTTTGGCTTCCGGTCTGATCAAGCTTCCATATGCTAAACTGATGGATATCTGGGGTCGCCCTCAAGGTTTCGCTCTGATGGTCGGTAGCATGACCATTGGCTTAATCATGATGGCGGGCTGTAAAAACGTGGAGACATACTGCGCCGCTCAGGTCTTCTACCAGGTCGGGTACACAGGCCTTGACTTCACAATGACCATCTTCGTCGCGGATACTTCAAAGCTAAAGAACCGAGCGTTCTGGATTGCATTCGTTGCTTCTCCCTACATTGCTACCGTCTGGGCCTATGGCCCCGCGGCACAGAGCGCCCTCGGCACAGTAGGTTTTCGCTGGGGATTTGGCGTTTGGGCCATTGTTATCCCGGTGGTTTCGGCACCACTGTTCTTCCTCTTCTATTACAACCAACGCAAGGCTGAGAAAATGGGCCTCCTGCCCAAGATTGAATCCAACCGCACAACCCTTCAGTCTATCGTCCACTATGTGAGAGAGTTCGACCTCATCGGAATCTCCATCTTCGCGCTTGGAATGGCGCTCTTCCTCCTCGCCTTCAATCTGTACACCAAGCAAGCAGACGAATGGCGCTCTCCACTCATAATCTGCTTCCTAATCTTCGGTGGACTTCTCATTGTCGGCTTCATTCTCTACGAAAGATATTTCGCCCCCGTAACCTTCATTCCATGGGAGTTGCTTAAGAACCGCACTGTCATCTTCACCTACACCATGGCCGCAAGCCTCTACATCGCCTGGTACATCTGGGACAACTATTTTTACTCCATGCTCCTGGTTGTCTATAACCAAGACGTCACCAAGGCCTCCTACATCAGCAACATCTACACCGTCGGCTCCTCCTTCTGGGCTATCGTCATGGGGGTAGTCATTCGCTACAACGGCCGCCTGAAATGGCAAGCCCTCTACTTCGGCGTCCCCGTCACCATCCTCGGTGTCGCACTCATGATCCACTTCCGCCACGCCGGCGTCAATATCGGCTACATCGTCATGTGCCATATCTTTATTGCCTTCGGTGGCGGCACCCTAGTCATCTGCGAGCAAATGACTGTCATGGCCGTCTCACGACAGCAGGATATCCCCGCAATTCTCGCAGCTGAGAGCATGTTCATCTACATTGGGTCCGCCGTGGGCTCTTCAATCGCTGCAGCTATGTGGACTGGGATCTTCCCCGCCAAATTAAAGGAGAATCTTCCTGCCGATGCCCTACCCAATCTTGCAACGATCTATGGCGATATCACGGCGCAGTATGGGTACGCCGTTGGGAGCCCCGAGCGCGATGCTATCAACTTGTCCTATAGCCAGACACAGCGGCTGATGCTGATTACCGCGACTTGTTTGTATTCTGTCACTCTAGTGTCAGTGCTGCTGTGGAAAGACGTAAATGTCAAGAACATCCACCAGGTGAAGGGTCGCGTTTTCTGAACAAAAAGTATAGCTGGACAACGAATTATTTACCGGCTGCCTTGCGGCTTTCTTGCGGAATGAGGATGGAGTCTGCCGTCCCTCACTTGGTGATAATCACTATAGATTTTAGATATTAAATAATATCTGGCAGTCGAGAAAGACCGTTATATTCAGACCTCAGTAAATAAACACTGCAATAGCTTTCATTGTTGGCAAGGCATAGATTACGGCTTTCCATTCCTGGTGCTGAAGCTATTTATGGGCATCCCTTTGAAGGCCTCTGCTATCAACTGGGCAAGCTTCATAGCAGGATAATCTTGGTTAGCAGGAAGCCCTTTCTTGCTCTACATATGATATCGGCAGAAGAGGCATTAAGCTGGTCCAGTCTGGTTATCTCTGAGATGTCATCCCATTTGCAAATTATCTACTTCACTGGATATCAAGGTGCAGTAACATGTTTTTGTAGTAGAATGGTTATTTGTGAACCAACTTCATGGGTAGCATCAATGGTTTAGTTCTTCAAACGTCGCAACTGGATCCACGTATCGACACCCCAAGCTTGTTATTAGCAGGTCGTTACCTGAGAATAGAATTGAAATATATGCATTTGAGTAAGATACCCGCTGCAGAGAAAGAACGACAATGTAAGCGGGGGGGAGTGAATGAAAACGATCGAAGTCTCCCAGAGTCATCAATCTACCACTGCGCAGTCTGATATCCATAATCCAACATGATTGTACCCTCGGAAGGCGTGCCATCTTGTTTCAAGAATCGGAACTGGCATTTGCTGAGGGTTGGGTGGCTCCTCAGCCAGTCAAACACTACTGCCGCTGCCTTGACCGAAATCATCTTCACCGAGACTTCGCCAATCCCCGGGCCATCGACAATATTTTCCAGCTGTAGAATGTGATTCTGGAAGGGGCTGGTCATGGCACGGGTGATTTCCCTCTTGAGTGTCGGTCTGCAACGGAAGATGCCTAGGATGCGGGTATAACCCTGCTCAATGATCAATTTCTCTGTATCGGCGGGGATGGGGTAGGTCGGTGTGTGAACAGGAATAACCCTGCCAAAGGGTAGAGCGTAGGTTCTGTTGGTATACCCAGTTACGAAGTTGGCAGCGTCTTCTTCAGTGACGAAGGTGATCATTGCGGTGTTGTAGCCGGTGATGCGGTACGTATCCGCCAGGCGAGCGCTGTAGATCTCACCTACAATGAACGGGAGAATCTGACTGAGATTTTTATCCAAAGGTATTTCTTCTATACGAATGGTGCGGTACACGTTTTTGTCGGAAATGGAGGGGATGTAGCGAAGGCCATATTGGAAAACCCAGAGCTCGTTGTAGGGCTTGCGGTAGTCGAGCATGTTGGTGCGATTCATGAAAGCGTCCAGCTCTTGTTCTGCGTCGTCAAAGACACTGGTTCCTTTCAGAGACCAGGATATTTCCCCATACCACTCGGCGGGTTTGATGGGTTCGGGTTTTGGCTTTTTCCTTGAGGGTGGTGCGGTTGGAGGGTGACACTGTGGAATGATAGGCGAGATACGCTGAAATGAGAGCATCACATTATCAGTGTATAATGAACAGTGTTATATGTTAGGTTGTGCAAGAGAACGTACCTGGGGTCCCAAGGCAGAAGTCTTCAGGTTATCCACAAGCCCGTCCATCGGGACCTCCAGAGGATCAACGAGCATAGGGTGGTTCTCATTCTGCACAACATTCTGATAGAGGTGCGATAGAGATTTAAATTGAATGTCTTCTAGTCCATCATCGAGGAGGTCTGCAGAGTATGCCAGAGGGTTGTGTGTCATTTCGTCCTTGTCTGACTTTCCCTTAACGCGACAAGGGCAGTCACGGTGCTCTTGTCTAGAAGGTGAAGGAGAATTGAGGGATAGAATATGAGTGTGGATAAATATTGAAAAAGCGCAGAGCCACAGAAGAAATGGGGTGAGGAGAGAGAAGAAGAAGACAGCGTAGACGTTGTAATCTCCGTGAAGAACTGAGACATTACAGACTTCCCCATTGGGAAAGCGCTGGAGGGAGCCCTCAGCCATGGAGTCGACCAAATGCCGTTGCCTACAGCAATAAATGATTAGATATAAGGCAGAAAAAGAGAGAGGAGAGAAAGCGAAAAGGAGAGCGAAGTAGTTGAAGGGTGAAAAATATGTTGATTGGTGACTGGGAGGCGGTCCTGAATATTGTTGTGAATTGCTGTATGACCATCACCAGAGACAAGTTTGAAAGATCAAGGAAGAAGAGGCAACACAAGGCCAGGTAACTAGCGGTGACAACCAAATGTAAGAGACATATACGGTAGACGAGTCTAAGGATATTATGCACTTTAGAGAGGAAATGTCTTTCGGTCAATACAAATGCATACTAGAGCTTTGTTGATCTTGTCATATACTAACCAAAAATAATTTGAAACTATCAGTAGGTATATTCAATCTCCCATTGCCTCCACATATCCGGTTTGAACCTACACAGCAATTTGACAGACTACCCAAGGAACTCTCCTTGAGCGAAAGCGATCCAAGGTAACTTGGTATCCCAGCACCTCTGCATCAGTGTACGAGCATTGTGTATCTTAGAATCACATTAGCGAGAGGTAGCAGTGTTAGAGCCTTGTGACTTACCTGCTTCATTCCAGTTCCCTCTAAAAGCTCTAAGCGTTCTTTGATCTCAGTTCTGCGCTCAGAGTCCTGGGTCTCGCATCCCGCAGTAAAAATGGGAAACAGTACGCCTGCTTCAACAGCCGAGCCGGACCGAATCGCGGCCACTGATTGCATTAGGCCATCTAAAGCCTCTGACACCGCATCGGAGCTGGAAGGATTGCCTAGAACCCGACGATGAAGGTGCAGCAAGCCCGCATATCGGAATGCTCTATCAACAGCGATCATGTCGAAGGATTCTGAGTCTTGGTAGTGCTTTTCAAATGCGTGCGCGTGTGTATCGAGTGTCTCCCAGTCAGATATTAAGGCTTCTGCTTCGTGGACTATCTCTGGGGAAGGTCGCCATTCAGGCAAGAAGGCCCCCGTCTCATCAAATCGCTCATTGTCACAATGATGCACTAGACCTCCAAGCTGCATCAAAAACAAACCAGTCCGAGGAGTAAATCCCGTGAAACAGTCGACTGCAAACTCGTCCCAATCTTCAATAGCCGTGCAAGTATTCAAGACAGAGTAGTACGCCAACAGGGGCGGCTGGTGGTGACGACACGAAAGCGAACCCATGATGTCCAGGTAGCCAAGCCAACGGGTCAGAAATGCCCCGACGCGGTTCCCAGGGTACGCAATTTGGGCCTGCCGAGCTAAAAACAGATCGCGGGCTAGTTTTAGATGGCTTTGCCATGGTATAGGTACTTCAAAGGTGCTAGGAGAGACGATTTTCAGTGAGAGCAGCATGATCGCAGTTGCAAGATGACTGTCGGCGATCTTCTCCTGCTCATCCAAGGCTACGCGCAAAGATGGAAAGACATTGCTGACCCAGTGCGCAATTCGATTTGCTGGCTCAGGATGGCCCAGGAACCTGGCGCGATGACTTGCGGAGTAGGCGAGCATCAGGTTGAGAAGGTTCGAGTCGTTAATCGCCACTGTCCAGTCAGAATGAGATCAGAAGCGAGAAGGATGATTATATCTTACTAGCAGGCAAGACAGAGCTGAAAGGATTATCACCACAGTCATGAGGGACCAGAACTTTTGCAGTGTGGTTGAGAAAATGATGGAAGTACATCAAGTTGATAGGCACGTTCAGCAAAGAAGCCGGAAGTGGCGAGAGGCATCGAGGTATATTTATAGGCACGGGCGACCCATAGTAGTTGTACTTGCGATCATACAGTTCACGGTCTATCCTCGTAGGAATTATGCCTGGACTAGATGCATTGCTTCCAGTCTGCGACTGGACCGTGTCCAAAGCATCATTGACATCGATGGCCGAGTGGTCATCATTATTTCCTAAATCCGTATCAGGACGACCACAGTCGACGCCATAGTGGTCGGTCACAGTAGTGAGATAGGCCTGCCACTTCTCGGAATTTGTAAGGCTACGGTGGTCGCCAAGTGCATGGCGACCGCTGCGCGCATAGATAGAATTGGACCTGGTGGCTTTCAGTCTGTTGAGGCTGACACCAGGAGATCCATCCATTAGCCTGGCTAAGGAGCTATCCGAGGTTTCCTCGAAATCATGAGGTGTGCCGGACGCAAACAGGCTTGTGTCAAGTGAATAAGGCGAAAGGGCTCCGTGGGAATCTGAAGGGCTGGCGGTCGTGCAATCGGCGACACCGGTGCCTCCCATGTCAACCGGGTTCGATCCAGAGCAGTTCTCGTAACCGGGCAGACTAGCTTGCTTAAAGGCATATTCTGAAGCTTCTATCGCCGGCCGAACAAATGATATTGGTTGGGAAATGGGCCCAGAAGGGAAGTTGAATTCCAACAGTGAGGGAATGTTCGTATTGTTTTCTGAAGTCGGTGGATATTGAGGGACAAAGGGGATTGCGACCAGGCTGTCGGGATTGCGCTCTCTCGGTAGAGGGCCTGTATCGCTTGTGGAAGAAGTTGGCCAGGTAGTCATGTCTTGTCCTCGCGACAAGTCCATCTCTACTGCAGCTCTATCGGTTGTACGGTTGGGTGACTTAAGAGACTGGTCAGGGACAGTCGGAGAGTCTTGGATATCATGTAACCTGCTAGGGTACGTTCTTCCTAAAGTCATCTCCCCTGCGAGCCTAATATCCCAGAACAGCATTTCCGCGGGTTCGTCCTGCGCAGCGTTCACCTCCATACTACCGGACTCGAACTGACGAGTACTGTTCGCTGGTTGTGGTTGGGCCATGTCCGGGGGTGATAAAGGGAAGGTAAACGAGACGCTACTGCACTGAGAGCTCGGGGAACTGACGGACGGTCTTCTTCTTGTCCTCCCGCCCCAGTTCAAACGCAAGCTGTAATCGCATGGTTCGTTTTGCCGGCAACAGTTCAAGCACGCTGGCTTTTCCTCCCCACTATATCTAGGAAATCAGCTGAGCGACATCGAAGACGCAGGACATACAAACCATTTGATCTTTCGTGCCTTGCATGGCCTACTTGCTGTTAACGAGTGTCCAGAAGATGGGAAGAGTGGGCGAGTCGATAAGCTCTACTCACCAGCAACCTTTGCGAGATCTCCGTTTAGGCTCGGGAGCACCGGGCCTCCGAGGACGCGGCATTTGATGCTCAAATCAAAGGCGCCGGAGAAAAGAGATGATTATTCGACGAACTAATGGTCCGGGGTGAGAGATAGTGCCAACTTAGTCTGCGGAGTAAGATCGCCATGCAGCGCGGATATCTAGATCTGATCTTTACAGGGCTGAACGAAGGTGTTCGTTTCCGTCTGCGAGTTGGGCGCTTAACCCAGGAGGACAGAAAGCGATAGTCGATAACGATGTAATCGCGTCTGTTATTCGTACTCATCGAGGTGCGAAATCTGGCAATGCCAGCCAAGTGGTCGATTGAAATATGGAGCTTTCAATGGCCGATGAATGACAAGTGGAAAGAATGACGGATGTTTAATAAAGACTGCTTCGCCGTCCTTGGGAGAAGAGCGGAGAGAGCGAGTCACGAGAATTAAGGTGTTATCCGCTATAGTGATGAATCCAGGCACGAGACCTCTGCCACTACCGTACTACTTCGTAGCTACAGCAGAAGCTACAGTAGAAGCTCCTGTCCGTCAAGATCCTGAGGGTGGAGGTCGGATGGAGCAGAGACCGATGCGAGGCAGCAAAGCAAGTGTAAGCAAGGAAGACGCCGAAGAAGAGGGAAGAAGAAGCATAGTTGGAGGAAGCAGTTGGATGCACTTGCATTGTTATCGTATCGGCTGCCTAGATCAATCACAGCCCGCCATCTTAGGTGGGGACGGGTCGACCTGCCTCTTCGAGGCCGCTGACACCTCAGGCTGCCGCTGATAAGCCTGGGGGCCCGGCAGCCGGTATTTCTCAGGTTCCGGATTCCGGAAAAGCTGACATCAGCTGGACAGCCGGACAGGGTTCCTTGCTTTTAGCTTTCCTAATGTTCTACTCCGTAATGTGCAGAGTCGGTTGCTGGTTAATGACATCTTTATGAAGATTTGCTGGGCTGTTCATTTATCCTCACTTACCTTCTTGTCGACAGTATTCGAGCGTACCTAGCCTGTAGCTGCTGCTATTTTATACATAAACCTTGTCCTACACCGTCTTGTTACACCGTTATCGCTATCTTATCCTAAATTGCCTACTCCAAAAGCCCCGATAATATCATGTCGTCAATCAGCAAACTCCACCCTTTGCAAAGGCTACCGAGCCCGTCGAGGGGGTTCTCTGCTTTGATTCACGTATGGCTTCCACCTTAACCTCATATTGCGCTTCAATTTGACCATCTCCGCAGGCATCCGGACTGGCGAGCTTCATATGGTCCTTCAAGTAGTGAGTGTACATATTCCATGTACTACGATCTGTAGTACAGCTTCAGGATTGTCCGACTAACGTGATTCCCCTAGTATGAACGACAACCCTAATCATGCGTAAGCTCCATCGAGTCCAGTTAGAACCAAGGTTCTTCAGCAATTGACTTTCGGTTAGCAATGAAGCGTACGGTTGGCATTTCCAGTACCTGACCGTCATCGGTTTATCTCTTGCTACCATTACCTTCGCTGTCGGACTCCTGGCGGACATCACCCTGTCGGCTCGGCTGTTTCTGTTAAAGAACTTGCTATCCGTCTGCAGCGCTCCTATGGAAGTTCTCATCAGCATCCTTTACTGGGGTCTTCGGCTGGTCAGCCCCATCTCCCCTTGTTACTTGAATATGTACTGATCAGTTATGAAGATCGATGAGCGTCTCGTTATTCCAGATTGGGCTGTCATTCCCATGCACGCTGGTACGTTGCTCCTCTTATACTTCTTACCCCATCGGTCTTGTTGCTAAACCCGTCTCAAGATATCAGCTTCCACGCGATTCCGTCCATCGTCTTCCTGATCGACCTTCTCTTCCTCTCTCCGCCATGGACCATCAGCATTGGACCCGCCCTCGGTCTATCCAGTGCAATCGCCGTCGGCTACTGGTTCTGGATTGAACGCTGTTTTCAGCATAACGGATGGTTCGTTTTTGTCCCCTCGCCCTGTCTTGATCGATCTAACTATTTTCCAGGTACCCGTACCCGATCTTCGAGCAACTCCCTTTCGAGGGCCGCATTGGGCTCTTTGCTCTCAGCGCCGTTGTCATGGCTCTCAGCACCGCAACCCTAAAATGGCTCCATGGTCGAGTGAACGGTTTTGGAACGCCTCTGAAAGCTCAGGCCCGGCCGGGTACTGTGAAGGCGAACGGTAACTTTTAAAGGGACGTTTCCGGTTGTGCAATGGATTTAGACCCCCTAGAAGTACAGTCGCATAGATCGCTTTCGTTATTAGCAACGTTGCAGCACATAGCCTGAGTGACGTGGTCTAATTTGATGGTATTTCAGTGCATGGATTTACCATTAACGAAGGCTCAGTCATGTGGCCAAGCGGTATAGACTAGATCAAATTAGATTATATAATGCGTCGACCGGTACCCCAAATATATCCACATATCACTATAGCACTGAATTAGGGCTCGAGGCTGCTGTAAGGTTTTTTTTTTACCATAGAGAGATACAGAGTGTGCATTGACTGTGCGGTAGCGGCAGGCTGTGAGCTTTATACCCTGGCCCTACCTAAGTCGGCTTTAAATTCATAGAACCCTATGATTATATTGACAGCAAGGTGATAGGTTATATGAATAAGTTCACGGTAAACGCTCAAAAATCCTTGTTAACAGTACACAGGGGTAAGAACAACCCCGGGGAAAAATCCAGCGACGGATAATAGTATATGATGCCGAGAAAGTGCCGGCAATAGACTTGATATAGAACAGAAATCATTTGATGAAGCTGCGCCTCTTGCGGTTGTATGCCCGCTGGTCCTTAAGCCATTGTCGGTAACCCTGGACACTACCAATCTTCTCACCATAGTAATCGGGGACAGGGTTCGTCATCGAGTTGGAAGAAGGATCAACACGGTATCGCTTGATTCTGTCAAAGAACTCTTTCTCTTTCTGCAAATTTGTCAGCCTCCATATTTTAATACTGCTGGGCATGACGAAACGCCAATCAATAACATACCACCAAGAACGCCTTCTTGTAACTACGATTGACGAGTCCCCAAACCGCGTTCCCCAAGAATGGCCCAACGAGCCAGCCAACAGCACCGCAGGCCGCCGTGGCCATTCCCAGAACAACAAACGGATCCAAGCCCATAACCTGGGCGCCCAGGTTCTCTAGGTTCTGGCTTGAAAGGACCTGTACGCCAACCATGGTGCTCACTGCCGAGCTCACGATGGAAGAAGCGAGTGTGTACCGTCGACGGGAAGCACGGAGCTTGAAGTATGAGTTCCAGTCGAGTTTGGCGGCCTCCTCACGGGCGGAGGTGGTGGTCGAGTTGGAGCGGACGGAGATTGTGTTCTTTGCGTAGATGCATGGCGTAGCAATCTGTGCTTGCGGACGAGCAGATGAGGTTCGGAGCGTAGGAGAAGCTTTGAGGAATCGGACTGTGGATGTGCTGGATGGGCGTGTTTGGTGCTTGAGCGAGATGGTCTGATAGATGGCGGAGGTCTGGAATGCGACGGGGTTCAACGTGGTTGATGAGACGCGAGTGCACAGAGCAGCGCTGCGCATTGAGTTACTGAGAATAGTGGTATGCATTTTGGGAATCGGAGGGAAGAACTCTGTAGTGTAGAGTTGATTCGAAAGTTGCGGATCAAGCTGTTCTAAGCCTTTCGTCAGTTCCAGAGACAGGCTTGGCGGATTATGTAACACTGTATATAGCGGCAACACAGGCCTGCCACACGACTTGAACTCACCTCAACCATGCTTTCTACAACCATTTGCCGACGAATTTAAAGTCTCGCCGCCCTCAGTAATGCTCTTTGGAATGCAAATGCTTGTTTATGACGATCTACTTCTAGGCCTGGTCCCACAACTATAACTTGGCCTGTCTTCCCGCCGAGCTTCTTGCTTGGTCCCGTAGTATCCTTCTAAGGATCTTTCCTGATGCACTTTTGGGTATCTCATCTATGAAAACAACTCCGCCCCGGAGCTGCTTGTGACCTGCCAGATTGTACTTGACATACTCCTTTAACTCTACCTCAAAGGCACGGCTTCCAGCCTTGATCACAACATATGCCCGCGGTAGCTCATTACCTGGAGCCTCTGGATCGGGTGCGCCGACCACGGCAACGTCTGCAACGCTGGGATGCGTGAGAAGGAATCCTTCTACCTCTACCGGGGAGACCTGCAATCCTTTGTACTTGATGAGTTCCTGGGTGAGGGTTAGCATATCACTTCGATGGTGAGGCTTATGTGCTTACCTTTTTCCGGTCAACCATGATTATTTTTCCATCTTTATAGACTCCGATATCTCCGGTCTTGTACCAGCCATCAGGTGTGAAGGCTTCTGCAGTTGCCTCCGAGTTGTCAAAATAGCCTTTCGTGATCATCGGCCCTTTGAGCAGGATCTCGCCCTCGTCTCCGCCTCTAACATCTCTCATCCGTTCATCAACGAGCCGTAACCTCATATTGGGTAGTAATGGACTGATACCCCCGGTATTGTCGGATTGTCCCCAGGGCATGGTGGTCACGCTTCCAGTGGACTCGGTCATTCCCCAGCGCTGACTGATGGTGCATCCCAGCTTCCTTTCCGCTTGCTCTTGGAGCTCTAAGCTCAGGGGCGCTGCACCTGACTCTGCCCGGACAAGGGTTTTGAATTGATCTGTCACGCGGTCACTCCGCACAATTGCATGGTATACCGGTGGGGCTGTTGACAAGAAGGTCACTGCATACTTCTTACAATAGTCGATGAACTCATCGATATTAAATC
Organism: Aspergillus foveolatus; assembly: GCF_047715535.1. Taxonomy (NCBI): domain Eukaryota; kingdom Fungi; phylum Ascomycota; class Eurotiomycetes; order Eurotiales; family Aspergillaceae; genus Aspergillus; species Aspergillus foveolatus. Next base: position 374,423 of record NW_027396075.1, read on the forward strand.
TGGGCATCCAGTACACTGTCCCTCCAGCAACCGCGGGTGTGATGAAACATCCCAGACACCCTGCAATATGGGCCGTGGGGAGGTGTCCGACTGTCCGATAGGGAACTTTCAGATGTGGCTTCCCTTTTTTAGAGTCCCGTAACACCAACTGAGTGAATAGGGCTTCGGAAACAAGATTCATGTGAGACAGCATAACTCCTTTTGGCGGACCAGTTGTCCCAGACGAATACAGCAGGCAGATGGTGGTATTTTCCAGCGCGTCAATATCCACAATCCGCTCCCATTCCAGCTCCGCCGTTGTCTGCAGGAAATTCCTGGAATTATCTTGGCATAAAAGCCGCCGGTGCCCCATACTCTCCAGAACCAACACCCTATCCGGTGGAATACCACATTCCCGCGCAGCGTCCCGCGCCTTGGCCCTATTCTCCGGACACGCAACAATCACTTTACTCCTAGACTGCCTTAGCTGCTTTGAGACTTCTGAAGTCGTAAGCGCCGTCGATGCCGCAGTGTAGACACCCCCTGCTCCGATGATACCCCAGAACACAGCAGGCAAAAGAACTTGATTCGCCGAGATACACATAACAGCATCTTTCCCGGGGCCGTCTGCACCAATACCAAATTCAGACCGGAATACGTGGGCGAGGCGCTTGGTTATCGTGCGTGCCTGGGCTTTTGTGATGTGGTTTGTTGAGTCCGCCGCTTCGGCATGAAGGATTGTTGACTCAGTGGTAAGGGATAGCTGGGACTCTACAGCCGTCAGATGTTTGCCGTCTAGGCACTCTCAAAATTAACGTACCGAATAACAAAGTGAGCAGATCAAGCCTAGGAAGCTCGTAGTCTTTCTCAGGTAAGTATTGCATTCTTGAATTGTGGTCCAGGTAGCCTTTTCCGTTCGATTGATCTGGTTAAGGGAATATCTCTAATTCAAGCGGTTGAAATCGGACTTTGAACCATTGCCTAATCAATCGCAAGTTTGTGGAGGGCTTTCATATAGGCTCAAATCTCGGCTACCCCAACTTGCGGGGATCCCGAGGTTCTTCCCTTTTGCGGGGTGGCGTACTCAAGAGCATGCTAATGTATGGAAAGTCCGTAGTTAAGGTAGTAGTAAAATAGAAAAACCTCTGCGTGTGAGGCGATTATATCAAGTATATCGGCTATATGATACTCATAGTAGCCTGAATTTTGAGCAAATCTGTGCATCAATAAATTTCATGGCTTCTTAATAATATGGACTAAATACCCAGTTTCAACGCCACTAGGTCCAGAGCATTCCCAATTCCGCCCAACAAAACCTACAGCTTCGACTTAACACCACTCGGAGGATCAATATTGACGTCTGGCCACCACGGATAAGTCGCCGGCAAACTCTTATTCACATCCCCAACAAAGTTCGGCTTTCTCTTTTCAAAGAACGCCGTAACACCTTCTTTCTGGTCCCTACATGAAGAAATGAAATGTCAGCCACATCCACACATACACAGAAGCAATTAACGACGAAAGGCAAACATACGGCGACGTAAACCGATGGTATATGACCTCGGACTCTAACAAATGCGCCTCCTCCGCACTCTCAGGTCCCCTCCACATAAGCTCCCGATTTAGCGCCGCGGCCTGAGGACTCACATTTTCTGCGATCTCAGTAGCGAGGGCCAAAGCGCGCGGAAGAACCTGACTCTGCTCCGGCATCGTCTCTGCAAAGAGGCCTCCGAAATGAGGGGATGTAGACGGGTAAACGGCGCCCGTTGAGACGAGGTAGTTGGCGCGCGAGTGGCCGATTAGCCGGGGAAGAAAGTACGAGGAGCAAGATTCCATAGTAATGCCACGGCGAGCAAAGACGAAGCCGTACTTGCTTGATTCGTGCGCGATTCTGTTCATCGTTAGGTTCCATTTGGCCGTAGGGAGTTGCGACTGTAGGGTAAAGTAAGTGACAGGGTGTGTACCTGATTGCAGCCGGGAGAACCATGGTCATACCAACTCCAACAGCTGAGCCTTGCATAGCGGCGATAGTGGGCTTGCGACATCTGTGGATTGCGAGCGCTACGCGACCGCCACTGTATCATACCAAGTCAGTTCAAGGCAATTACCTTACCATAATCCTTTCATAGGCGAGGACCAACCTGTCCCTATGCTCCCTCGACCTCTCCTCCAATGCCTTGAACCCAATCTCCAGATCCGCGCCAGCGCAGAACGTATTGCCAGCGCCTGTTAAAACAACAACCCTCACGCGCTCGTCGCGGTCGAACAGGCCGAAGACCTTCTCTAGGTCCTCGGCCATGGCCATCGTAAAGGCATTGCGCTTTTCGGGTCTGTTGAGCGTAACGATAACGACAGGTGTTGCATTCGCAGAGCCCACAGGATAATGTGAGATTTTGATGTGTTGGGTCGGAAAGGACTCATAGGATGAGGGAATCTCGATAGGAGGTGGAGTGAAGTACATTGTTTTGGCGGTGATGGTGGCAAATGTTCGACAAGTTGTTGGCTCGGTCGTGACGGCAGAGGTTATTTAAAGAGCGGAAGACTGGTGTGACAACCCCTCTGTCTCGGCTTCAAGGCTGACGGTTGTCGGCTGCACTGTGCAACTGGTGGAATGCTCATCCAGATTATAATAGCTGATTACAATAGACGATTCAGGGACCTCGGTATATCCGGCTAGGCGTTGCGGAGCTCAAACCCCGCAATGCGGAGAGCTCAGGTACAGTACTACGTTCTATGCATGGCACCACACCGGCTTAAATAAGAAGCAATTGAGGTATTCGAGCTGAGTTCGATAGATCCAAGGAACGAATATAGTAGGTAGCAAGCTTCAAAAATCACGCGCAGATGAAGGAGTAGTGTTGAACTACGTTGGCAGGGACCTGGGTTAGCCTTAGGCCTCGCCTAGTTTCCGATTAGAAAGCTCAGTAATCGTCTCCGCGACTTATAACTTCCTTATTTGACTCTCGCAACAAGACGGTCTAGTATGATTAGCCATGTTTGAAATACGGTCGAGGACCAGAAGAACATACATGTTCAAACTGGGCAGAGTACGACCCCTTGATGTCGACAAGGGGTGCATAAACGTCGACAACTCCGTGCTGCACGAGAGTATTCATCTGCAGCCTCATTAGTGATTTTAGTCTTTGTGGTGAAGGCCGACGTACACCCGCCAGATACCGCTGCAACCCCAGACGGTCCAGGTAGCGGCGACAGAAAACAATGGTTCCAAAGTTCTCGTTGATCGTCTTGTATAAGGACCTTGCTGAAGCCAGAGGCAAAGACACCTGGTGCGGTGCGTCATACGACTTTCCGTAGCCGTAAACACCAGCCTGGAAACAAATCAGTGGCAGTGTTTAACTATCGCCTTCGCTGTACGCACATCATCATATATATAGCCCCGGCCAGTGCTCCCAAATGTTTCGATGGCAAAAATCTCTCCTTCCTCCATTTTTGTCTGGTCGGAGTTCTTGACAAAAGGAATAGATTTTCCGCCATGGATCTGGTAATGCTTGATATTATGGCCAGTGATGTTCCGAACTGCCTTTACGGGAAATGTCTTCCCTGCAATTTCCACCTCGTAGCTTTCCATAGCCTCTTGGATGGCAGCGCTAACATCACTAATACGGACATCGATTCCCGCGGTCTACATTATTAGTGATTTTATGAGTCTATTTACTAAGAAGCATACCTTTAGGCCAGTATTAGTGGCATCTTTGACTGCGGCCAGAAGATTGTCGTAGGCTGGATCAAAAGTCATTGTAAAGGCACTGTCCACAATCCATCCGTTGATGTGGACGCCGAAATCGACCTTCATCACATCACTCGACTGAAGAATGATATCTTTTTGTCCAGGATTAGGCGTGTAGTGCGCCACAACATTATTCAGAGACAGTCCTGTCGGAAAACCCAGCCCAGCCTTAAGGCTATCGCCGGGTTCAAGGCCAGCATGGCCTAACAGTGCACGCACGCCATCGTCAATATCCTCGGCAATTTCCATTAGACTCTGACCCGGCTTGACACGCTCTTGCGTCCACTTTCGGACCTGGCGGTGGACCTCCGCAGCCTTTCGATAGTCGTTTAAGAACGATTCATCCTCGAGATGACTGCGAGACTTGTAGCGTACTTCCTCGGCCGTGGTGCGTGAGGTGTTTTCCACATTGGGCTGGTACTCCTGGACCTCGCCAACAGGGTATTTGCCCTGCGGAAAGAGCTGAGACAACGGGACTCTAGGAGGGGAAGATTGCTTTGCAGCCTTCTTCTTGCCCTTCTTCTTTGACTTTCTCTTCTTTTTCTGGTAGCCGTTCGCACTGACATTGGTTAGCGCGGTCGAGTGCGCTTCGCCGTCTTCATCGTCGCCGCTGTCTCCGATAGTACCGTCTCCGTCCGTTGCGAGATGCACGCCCCGCGGCATTCCGCCAAGGGGGGACTCGACGGGACCGGTTGTGTTTTCTGGTCGTGTTTAGGCTTGGGAGCATGAGTAGATTCGAATTGAATTACCTTGACCCTTATGGCCATCTCTTTCGGGTGACTTCGAACCCATTGTGCCATGCGTAAGTTACACTGCTGTTTTATATTGAAGCCTGCAGATCGAGCGGTAGAAAAAGAACGAAGTTCGCTAGGCACCAGCGCCAATAGCATGGCTTGGCTCGGCTCACTCAGTGACACGTGACTCGTATACGAGCACACTGGGCCAATTTCCAACGAATCATTGATGCGTTTACAGCAGCAGGCTCGTGACAATGAGTTTAGTCGAAACTCAACGAAATGGGTGACTACCATGTCTGAATTTACGACCAACCCTACAAAACTCAACCCAGGTAAATATCGTGCTCTCGGTGTATTGTGCATGGGCTTCAACATACTGAATCCAGTCACCAATACATACTGGGCCTCTTCCGTATTTGGGTGTTGGCCCTTGACCTGTGGACCCCATAATACCCGAACTGCCAAGTCTTGACGGCATGAATAATGAAGGCTTGGCTCTGAAACATCATGGCTGAGCCTCAAATAGCTTTGTTCCAGTGGGGCAGGGTAGAACTTTACGATGGCACCCAAGAACTTGGCAATGGTCCAGGAAGCTCACAATTATTGATTAAGGGTTCTCTTTCAGGGTTCAAAGAGAGCGAGCTTTTCGCAATCTTTCAGCAAGTTGCAGGCTCAGAGTGCTCGCATCAGAAAGATGCGTCTGATGAATAAAGACAAGCATTAACTAACTATTATTGGGGGATGACCCCACAGCAGTGGACAACAATACTGATAATGGGGTACGGTCCCTGATAGAAAAACAACCCGGCAGCGGCCAATCACGGGTGGCGCATGTCCGATCGCACTGTCCACCGACTTCGCTCTGCCACCCACGTTTGGGGGCCATCTGAGGGCCAAAGGAATCACGACCTCTGAGAACTGGGCGACCTTGGCAATAGGTCCTATAAGCTCGTCTTATAACCTCTCTGACCTCTATCATGTTCCTCAAGATGCTCACGGCCAAATGATGATTTTCTTCACCAGGAAGCAGAAGCTCTTCCTCGTCAGCTTTGCCGTCTTCTACCTATTCCTTCTGATCGTCTACAAATTTCGTTCAGCTCGCGATCCAGGCTCGTTCTTCTTCGATCCAGAGGAAGGCTACCGACCGGAGTATAGTCTCAAACGACTGGATGAGTCGCTAGAGTATCTCCAACCGTACAACCAGTCGTTCAATGACCCTGCCCATCCCGCAAGAAACTTCACTACTTCCGCCGACGATGCCACGATCTGCGTCGGAATCGTCACAGTGAAACGACCGCTTGAGCAGAAAATCTCTACCACCGTCGCTTCCATCCTCGATAATCTGTCCGAGAAAGAACGCGACACCATCACCGTCCACGTCCTCTTCGCATTAACTTCCCCGACCGAACACCCGGACTACAACCAGCCATGGCTGCCCAATGTCGTTGACCGCGTCCTGACCTACGACCAATTCGACGTGAAATTCTCTACTCTTCGTCGGCTCGAGGAGAAAAAGGACGTCAAGCACAAATCTCTCATTGACTACCACCTCTCGCTGAAATCCTGCTACGAAGATACCCAGGCGCCATGGATAATGATGCTGGAGGACGACGTGGTCGCACAGCGTAACTGGTACAACCACACCATGCAGAGTGTCAAAACTATCCAGTCATGGCGTGAAAGAGGCCTAATCAAGAACTGGCTGTACGTGCGGCTCTTCTACACGGAGAAATTCCTCGGGTGGAACAACGAGAACTGGCTCCTTTATACGGCTTCTAGCATCGGGATTGTCGCCACAGTCGCCGTCATATGCATCCAGGCTCGCCGCTCGATACGACCATTGCAAGGAATACTGAACAATTCCTTTATCGGCGTGGTCTGTTTCGGTTGCATTCCCTTGCTTATTATTCTGTACTTTCTTGCGGGCCGCCTTACAATGCTACCCATGAAACCTGGCATCCATCTTATGAATTCTCATGGATGTTGCTCCCAGGCACTTGTGTTTCCCCGTGAGAACGTCCCCGCGCTTATTGATTACTTAGGGCAAGCGCGGTATGCACGGCCTCTTGCGGTGGATAGTGCGATCGAGCGCATGGCGGATGCAAATGGTCTAGACCGGCTGGCAATTGTACCCTCTCAGATGCAGCACGTAGGTGCTGCATCGTACAAGGAGAACAGGAAGCAATATCAGCTGAAAGGGCCGCATTCGGTGCAAGGGGCTCACGGAGTATGGAGTATGGGGTTTGAGAAGGCTTATGAACTATAATGTCCGTTATTATGCTGTCTGTCTATTATTCATTCTGTACAACGTACATATAAAGGTATAGATATTTTATGAGTTTATATGTGCTCGCCAGCATATTCCGCTAGCTCTTGGATTTCCGTAGTGTAGATCCAACACAATGATGGACAAGGGTTTTATGGATGTCCCTTGCCTTAGCCCAGCCTTCCTCTCACTGCACAGCATTTGATAGCTGCGCTTCAAGGCTTAGTCACCTGCTAAAACAGCTGAAACATGGGTTTGCCGTTAGCTCTATCCTTCAGCTCTCTTACAACATCTATAGAGCCACCACTGCCAGATCGACTTCATGCTCTTTGGAACCAATCTTCTCTTAACAGACTCCGTTCAAATTTATCAGGAATGTCTGGTATATCAATAAAACACGCTACAGAGTGACTTTGCACTTCTCCTCAGAACCTCACAGAATCCACATACGCAGTGAAACAACCACCGATTGATTTCCTCTACACACGATGGGTCAAACTCGGGCACAGCAAGCCGCGACACCTGCCAACAATAGAATCACGCTAAGATCCTAGTTTGAAGACAACCCCCAACTACACAACTCCATTAACTGCTTGGCTCAATTCACTCATACTAAAACGGATTGAGGTGCCGACGAGTCCGTAAAGATCCCGTACACTTCAAGCGGCCATTAAGCCACCATATACGAGCCCTGGGGCCTACCAGAGCACCAGGGCAGACTTTTGAAGCCCGCGCTGGACATGGGGCGAGTTCATTGTATGTTTATACTTGTTTTACAATAAATGAAGCTCTGGATGCTGATGTTGAAGCGCTTGTGACTATTGGTCAACCCTCTGCTGTGTTAACGAGATCCTGGTAACGGCTTTCACAAAATACTCTTCTAGAGACGGGATAACCCCAATGCCTCACATACCATTGCTGTCGCGGCTCCTGCGGCGAAGGCCAAGGGCACGGAAATGCTGCAAATATATTAGCAGCTGGTCTATAGCCTTATGATATTCAGTGCCTTGCACTTGGTCTACGTTCAAGGCCAAAGTGCGCAAGCTGGAGAGATAGAAACTTGGCCATGCGACACCGTCGACTCCCGGACACAAACCGCAGGTTCTTCACATTTCACCGTGTCAACTCCGACAAAAAACACTGCGTTATGTGTAGGTGTTGACATCGGCGTGCCCATTCTGGTGGCCTCGGTTACTCTCATTTGGCATTTGGCATAACTGCCATCGGAGTAGAGCAGATAAGAATGAGCTAGACTCCCAAATATTATATTCTGCCTCCTTCATGCTGAACGATATGACGCCTCGAGGTCCCCCATGCCACTGCCATCAAGTGAGGTTTCTGCGAATGCCTTCTATCGCGAGCTGCCCAGTTGAGCAAGAGCTGCCATCCTTAACCTCGTGACGACTCGGATGACTTCACGGAGAGGTCATTCCCAGAAAGAGGTTCATAGAAAGTTTCAAGTAAACAGGCAAATAACTGTTCCTTTCCAATTCGTCGTGAGAATGGGGTGATCGCATGCCGCCTCTTGGTCATTTGTTCTGTGTCTGATCATGTTCTCCTTGAGCTATCACGCAATTGAAATTGTTCTACTCATCTTCAAGGTGAGGATCATGCACTCTGTACATCGACTGATGAAAAATATACCTCGGTGATTCGCTTAATGATTCTCAATCCATCTTCGATGTTGCGTAGAGTCACGTAAATGACGCCGCAATGCTCAAGAGTAGGGGTGATGAGGTACCGCCGCCCTGCCTGAGGGTCGAGCTGCTTGCGAGCGACGAAAACCATGAGAGCATAAAGACCCTGAAGATTCTATCGAAGCAGGAACAAAATAGCCGGCAAGAGAACAAGAGGATAAGAAATTTCTATGAAACTAGTTCCCTGTTGCGTCGGGGTGATGGAGCATTCTTGGCTGTCAGGTCATTCATGGTTCAGAGTTTTCAGCGGTCGCCACTGCCATTTGAGCACGGGCTCACCCATCGCATCATCATAGAGTGAAAGCGGCCGGCCCCTCCAGTCCCAAGTCTCATTACTACCTCTGGCATATTGTTGACGTCTTTGCACATAACTTCCGTTTCCAGTTGAGGGTCTAGCGGACTTCCTGGTATCGCTTAGCGCTCGTCACTTGTCGTTCTACCTATCCGCGCGCTCCTTAAAGGACCCTACGATTTCGGTGTTCAATATCCTAACCCGCGTCGCATACCCCACAGAATATCATGACACGAAATATCTCCCACGGCCGCGGCGGCGCTGGTGAGTCTTTCATGGACCGAGCATACGTCCATATGTTTCTTCGGTCCCCGTTTTCTTGCGAGAGAAGCGTCTTCTGACATCCGGGCAGGAAATATCTTCTCGAGCGAAGCCCCGAAGACTACCCCGCAAGACCTTGTCACCCCAACCATCAAGCAAGAAGTCTTCACAACTGGCCGCGGCGGCTCTGGAAACATGATGCACAACGATCCCGATCGTCCCGAGCTTGCGCGGGAAAGCCAGGATGTCGAGGCCCCGCCAATTCGCGTCCAGGAAGCTCCGCATCATACCGGCCGTGGTACGTCTTACCCTCGGGAACCCATACGGTACATCTGGTTGTAGGGCTAACTTGTGTTGCTTCAAACAGGTGGCGTTGCCAATCAGTACATTCCCAGCGCAGAGGAGGAGAAGAAAGCTCGCGAGGAAGAGGAGCAATTGCGTCGGGTCATCACGTCAAGGTCGATGCGGGAGCCCCGGGATATCGAGGAGGGGAATGCGAAGGCTGAGGGCTCACAGTCAAACTGACTGAATGATTTGTTCTTTGCTTGATTGATTGGGGTTGATACCATTGCTGTCTTTGGGTTTCTTTTGTGCTTTTGGTCGTCTGGGTTCGTCTTCATCGGGGACCTATTGCCCCGCCCATCCATTGTATATCCCCTTCATGCTGGGTGTGCCTTAATATTCTTCCTTTTCCATAGTTTCCGGACATCCGAGCTGGTTTGTTTCCATCATGAAGCGGGCTGTGGGAGTCATTTGGATTTCGATTACCTTGATCCGTTTGATTCGGTCACTGTCGTTAGATCGCGCATTTATATGACAATGGCTAAATAGTCCCAACTTTTGGTGTCTATGCATTTTTTCTGCGGTGGCAGTGAGGAACTCCTCCACTTTATTCAAGTTGCCGTCCAACAGCACTAACGTGACGCCTCCAATTAAATTTCCCGACCTTATCAGAGTGGCATAATTACTTCTTCTAAGCTACCCCGCGTCCCGGTGACGGCTGTCTATACTCCCTCTCCAGAAGGACTATTTTCGCTCAAATTATAGTGGACCATGTCATAAGGTATATAGTTTGACAGTACAGTGTCTAAAGACTGTAGTAAGTTTGACTAAGCTCATTCCTGCGCTAGACTATTTGCGAGTCTTATGTAGTCCAACCAATAGAGACAATGTGCTGTAAAGTTCGGAGTCCCTCTTGCGGAATATGCATGCAGATTTAGACACCCAATAATAAGTCGGACTGCCTAAGTGGAAACAGAGCGAAGGCCATATGATGAAGCTAAAGACTAGCCACCGTACCTCAAGTCCAATGATAAATCTTGACTCAATAGGACAATGGTCTCTTTCGATAGCCGCGTCATATACACCATCATCGATCTCGATTCCAAATGTTAGTTTGAGCAGTCTCGGTTCGTAGTAGACTCGTCTGTCTGGTGTGTAGCTCTGCAAGGCACTAAACCATATAGACCAGGGTCTCATCCCATATTTGCTTTTTGGCAGCATCGCAATCCTGCGGCTTCTAGAACTGGACCGCCCCTCGCTTCAGCGGATGAGTGCATGATTCGATTGCCCACTTCACGAGCCAGCGTCCGATTTGTGAGTGATATTGGCTGCACAGTAATGCTGCGGGGATACCTAGTGGGTGAATGGGCGTGTGAATCCAGGTGAAGATCCCGAGGCCAGTTAAAATATCCGGCCATAGAAAGTGTGGGATAGAGTGCCCCGGTGAAAATGCACCATTCTAGGGTCATTGAGCGAAAGCGTGTTCGTTGGTCTCACACTGTTTCTCAGACCGGAGGAATATAGTAGCCCGTAGCATCGAGCACCCAGGTGATGGAGTTCCTCCAATTGGCATCTAAATGTTGCCCTATTTCCCGAATGAGTCGGAGGCCCCATTCACCCATCCACCAATGCCGCCTTAAAAAATGGAGGATTACGGCGTAATGGGCAAGTATCACGAGAGCGAATGAGTCGCGTTTCCGAAAAAGGTCTATGTACTTCTCCGGCACCTGGAAAATCCACTGAAAGGCGACGATCATGGTCTCGCCGCCCCTTGACACCTTGTCTAGCGAACAACTCAGCTGTTTTATTGTGGCATCGTACGTGTCCTTATCATGATGAGGATCCTGGCGAGCCAGATTTGCGTTCAACTGGTTGAGAGACATGATGGCCAGCCGGGAGGTATCAGGCATTTTTGGCTGCGCCTTGTCGCACTGAAGCAATGGCTTGAGCTCTCCGGTCACCCCCCAATGATTAGATAGCACGTCTCTCGACTTCCTTGTTGACAGAAAAAGTTCGTAGAGTTCGTTCACGGGATGATGTCCTATACTCTGTCCCATAATTTCTGGAAGAGCAAAAGAAAATATAATCATAATATTTGACAGAGTAAAGGCTGCATTCGAGTGATGCTGCTTCAGCTTCCCCGCTATGCTCTCCAGACCGAGCGCGGCTTGATTCTGATGCTCTTTCGATATTCGGATGTACTGCTCCCTCAAATCGCCATCACTGGTAACCGCAAGATGGAGGGCAGAGAGCGCCAAAATTCCATGCATTAGGAATGGATGGCGCATGGCCTCCCGAGGAACGACAGCCTGCCAGATATTCTCGACGGTACTGTTTCGAGAAACGGAACGATATGTCGTAGTACACCACTGCATCATCAATTCAAGATCCTGGATATTGAGCTCCTTGTCCAGGGACCCGGGAATGGAAGGCTCCATGATATCTTGGTATTGGGCTATTAACGCGGGGTCGACAACAGAGGGCGAGGTTTTCACCGGAGAAAGGGACGGCGTGGAGGAACGGGATTTGACTCGGGGCCATGGCAGCGAGGAGGCGCGATGTAGATACTCGCATCCTAGATTACGACTGACGCAGAAAGAGCACTGGGGATGTTCTTTTCCGCACTGGGCCAGGCACAATTAGCACATATGCTGAATCATTAACGGCAATTCGTGCTGAAGTGGGCCAAGGAAATTGCATATGCAGGCAGCAAGAGATGGTGGGATACACATTCGCGCCGTGGCAAGGCCAGATCCTGGATGGGAGGAAACCAACCTTGATTCGCCGGCCTCTGCACTCCAGACAGGCATGCCGAGAACTGGCCCTGTAGCTCCGCCGTGATGGCATCCCTGGGGAGTCTCCAATTTAAGTACCGACAAGAAAACGAGGGCTCATGCGAAGGTAGTTCTCTTTCGTGAAACGACTGTGATCTCCTGCGATAACATATTTCAAACTCTGACGAGCAACGATGATTGTTCGGATAAATGCGAAGCGCCTGCGACTGACGAGTATTTAATCTATTTAACTTCTCCCCAACTTCTAACCCTCGTCAAGTGGACACCAGGGCAAAGATCAGTGCTGCAGTGGGGCCTGAGATCATGACTTGGTAGTGGGTGCTAGTTCATGTCGAATCCAGAAACAGCTGAGTATCAAGGAGCCCTGAAAGCAAGCAGCGAACGTCATAACGAAACCAGTAAATGCTTTGCGTTCGCCGGACCCGAAACGCCCGTGCCCCGTTGCTTAGTGTTGGTCCACGGCGCTCGGCGCCTGCAGTTTGACCTGGGTGATTGGCATTATTATTGGTGAAGGTCCGCAGACTTCCAGACATTGTCCGGACTAGGAAAATGGTTGACGCTGGGCATCCCTCAACGAGTTTCTTGTTGCTGTCAACCCAAGCACAGATCAACAGAACTAAAAAAGAAGAAAAGAAGAAGCAGAAGAAAAGCATAATAGGATATGATGAACATTCGATGGACAAATAGTGTTTAGCGAGCTCCACAAAGAAACCCGGGGCTTGAAGGCGATCGACAACCCCTGAGGGAGGATCAGAGTGAATCGTCGACATTCCCTGTTGGGAGTCAAGCCCAGTCTCCATAAATTCTCCTGACCGCCCGGGCCAAACCTAGATTCTCTTGAATTAATCTGATCCTGGTCTAGCCCATTTCCTCCTTTTACCGCTTTTAGCAATTAGGCCTTCGCCGAGGTTTCCACGCCGCCCCGCCAACCGTTGCTAGACTTTGGCATTAAAAGCGCCTACGGTACGGAGTATATGGAGACCTTCCAACGCCGTATGTCGGCTCAACCGTTCAGATCGTCTTGTTGGTAATTCGTTCCTGCAATTGGCCCGTGACTAATTTGCTTGCAGTGCAGTCAATTCTCGAATTCAGAGACGGATACTCGCAGAAAACAATTCATAGCAGCGTTTACGCGGCCACCTTGCGATATATACTGCATAACAACACTATAAACCCTTGTCACGCTGGCCTACCGCACCTCATCCAGCGACGTGCATTGTCAGCTCACCTCTGACTACCATGACCCTCGTCTTACTGCACCTCCAACTGGCTTGTATCGGCGCTGAATGAGGTGTGCCCACCTACCATCCCCTAGCATCTCCCAGCAGTGCCAATGAGCCTGACGGAATGCAGCCGCCGTGCGCGGATTGTCTTCATGCAGGGATTCATCATTCAATAGCAGAATATCTCCGACATGGCTCTCGTGGTAGTCCAAACCGTGCGGGATGCTCACGGAATATCTATGTGCTAATGAAAGCACATAACATGACCGTCGATCAGTTCGCCATTCCTTACTGAACAAGTTGACTCTCGTGGTCAAATTTTTCCGCATATGTGATAATTCACAGGCATTCAAATATGCTTGCCAGCTCAGTTAGAAAGTGGGGATGCCCTCGGCTGAGACAAGGGCATATTGTAGGACGCAAACTGAGCAGTATCTCCGGCAGGGTCCAGTGAAACCCGAATTGGCATGTGTATCACCATTATCCCAATAGGAGAAGTCGGGGTTTACTGCTTGCAAGGCGGCACCCTTAGCAGGGCAGTTTGTTCACGACGACAATTACTTATGTGAGGATTCACGGGACATTACTAGATGAATGTCATGACTCGTCAGGGGGATGTAAGTGATCACCTGCCATTCTATGAGCGGCCAGCACCATCAAGCCATCCATAAACGGTCTGTTCAACTTCGACAGTAACCAAGAGCGGAATATCCCCAATTCAATCTCACATTATCCTGTTCGGATGCCCTGTCGAACTTTGCGTGGAGATCGTCCTCGTTTTGCTTTTTGGGTTCACATTGATAGGCTTGGCCGCAGCTGGGTCCGCTTATTAGAATGCAATGATCTACAGCGCATACGATGATAATCTGTCAACTGAACTAGTCGATAATTTATCGGAAAACGGCGACGCCGAGATAATCTTTCTCATAGCATTCCAGCTCGAATCCTCTAGCCTAATGGAGTATCTGGTGACGCCCTGGCTCTCACAATAAACGTGATCATCGGGAGTAATTCCCGTAGGGCTGGCTATGAACCATAGATCGCTCGTGATAACCCTTAAAACGGGTAAATAAAGTACTACCCTACTCATGTCAAGGGGGGAGAGACGACCGTGTTTCACTAGTGCAGATCATCCGAGTGGACTTCGAAGTTTTATTTAAAGGTTGAACCATCTGACGAACTGCGGTTCGTCAGCGTGTGACTGCTGATCGGCGCTTACCGCATTCGCTTCATACTCTGTATGTGCAATTGACGCGGTTCCTGCTGAGGATGGAGATAAGTCGCGGCGTACGGCAATGAGCTAGCCACACTACTCCAGTGACTGGAAGCAATAGCCAGTATCCGTGGTACACCTGAAGTCTGGACCCTTGCCCTCTGTTGCCGATCATTTTCATATCCGAAAATGTCTGCCTGAGCCGTGCCTGATTCCACAATTGGGCGTGCAGTCAGTCTACCTACTGTAGCTACCTCGTGCACTGTATCAGGTAGGGCGTCAGACGTTCTGTTTCCCAAAGTCACGAAACTCAAGGGATACATGTTCATCGACATTGATCTTGATATCGTTGTACCTTTAGTGGTTTTCTTCTCAGGACGAAAGTTGCAAACACATTCAACTATTTGCGGTCAGGACGGTCATCGGTTCATCATGCCAAGTGCATTCGTTACCACTTCCTGAGATCTGCTTGCGGGTGTTCCAACGAGGAAGTAAGTCTCTATATGCCAATATTCTCTCTTTAAGGCGCAATAATATACTATTTTCCTAGCATAAAGAAGTTCAACTTCTACAGCTGAGATAATCCGGCGCTAGATATCATTGCACTTCCCATTGCAGTTCCGACAGCAGCTTGACAAATTGCGATGCAAACGTCGGTGAAATTCGAAGCACATGATTCAAAATAACGGATGTTACAATTGACCGACGAGCCAAATGAAAGCCCCCTTTTCCTCTTCTTCTATTCTCCAGCTGTGGGTGGTATACGGACGCGATTGACGGTTCGAACTACTTGGGTTACATTGGGCTAGGGCTTAACCCGCAAGATGACGTCACTCGACAATTGCCGGGTTCATTTCAAACAATATTCCTTAAGTGCAACTCACGGGCACTCTACTACTGCTGCTGCTGCTGCTCTTAGATCTTGGAGCGACCGTTTTCGGAAGAAAGGTGGTATTACCTTAAAACGATTAGGAGAAGTCCACTTTATTGTTGCGATCTGTTGCGGCCAGAGACTTCTTCGTCGGGAGCTCCAGCTCCAATCCGCACGGTCATTCCGTTCTCGGCGAGGCCGGTCCCGACAGTCTGGTTCCGGTTCCTGCGCCGGAATGCTGTGAGATGGAAAAGGGGCGAAGGTGTTTGAGGTTCGAGAGATGCAAACTTCTTCAAGGATGAATGATGATGATGGTGTGATGATAATAATTTTACAGGGTTATGAGTGCAGGAGGGGATATTTGGGGCGTGAGTAGTGGTCGGAAGCCGAGTGAGCCGCGAACCTTGGGTTCCCTTGGAGCGAGCAGCTCAGACGGCTGAATGAAGCCCAGAACAAATAGACAAGGATGACAATGGGTACGAGTGGAGAATGGACAAAAGCAGAGGCTCGTATGTCAGATGAAAAAAGAGTAAACTAGATCGATGTCGAAAAAGTGAGGGTCAAAAGTAGATGGGCTTATCCAGATAGCCCGCCCGTGACTTGGTCGTCTACGTCTGATCCAGTCCCGCCCGCAACTCTGAACTCTGAACTCGCCATCTCCATCCACCTCTCTCGCCTTTTCACCCCGCCTACTTTGGCACTTCTCAGCTCTCTCGGTTCGTCCTGGTCATCGCCGACCGTGTCGCCAACCGCGCAGCTTCCTCTGCCTTGACGCTGCATGTGGCATCCTCGTGTCAACCCGAATCTCACTTAGCCCGGACGTTGTGAACCTTTGGGCTGGATCCGTGGATTCAGCAAATCTCCCGCACTTGACAGCTCCCGCGGCTCACCTTGGAGACGATCCCCGGTTGCTATCTAAGAGCTTGTGTTTGCTTAACTAGGACACTTGAAGCTGTTGAGTGCGTCAAATACCTATTTCTCCAGCGCGTTTCAAGTCTAACTTGGGTGGATTGTTAGCCTCGCCGCCTCTAGTACCGTCGCCTCGGGTCGACACCCCTCCTTCGCCACTTTGTCACCTCAAAAGATTTTCGCTTCCGAGTCGCATTATTGCAGGAGACATTGCCGAGCACTGGAGCGGATCCTCTATTTCAACTCACAGTCTAGATTTTCATTACTCCGCTCAAATTCGATTCTCGCTCCGGAATCTTGGCTCCGAGGATTTGCGAAATAAGCGGTTAGGACGTCGCGAGATTTCAGCTTGACGACCGAGCTCTGACCTTTGCCACATCTTGCACTCGTCCCTTCCGTGCCGCGCTTCGAGCGAGGCTAATCCCAAAGCTCTATCGTTTTTATCTTTGTCCAAGGACTGGCCGCGAACGGTCGCGGCTATGTACGCTGTTGAGGATAGGGCGCATTCCGGGCATCACCCACCGCCGCTTTCGATGGACCGAATCCCACCTCCGTCCACAATGTATCCGAGCTCTGCAGGCCCTAGTGCTATGGTTTCGCCAGCCGGTCAGCCGGAACCAGAGTCGCTTTCGACAGTGCACGACGGACGTATCTGGTCTCTGCAGGTCGTGCAACAGCCGATTCGCGCGCGGATGTGCGGCTTTGGCGATAAGGTTGGCTATCTGTATCAGATGCGTGGTATTCCTTCGTGCTGACCCTCTCTAGGACCGAAGGCCAATCACGCCCCCTCCATGTATCCGTCTAATCGTAAAAGATGCGCAGACGCAGAAAGAAGTCGATATCAAGTAGGTGGCGCGATTGCTCGCTAAGACTGGTCGTGAAGTTGACTCGCATACAGTTCGCTAGACAGCTCATTCTACGTCGTCATGGCTGATTTATGGAACGCGGACGGTACACATGAAGTAAATCTTGTGAAGCATTCGGCTACATCCCCTTCGATATCCACGGCCATGTCTTCATCGTATCCACCACCGCCGCATCCCGCATCCTCGGATTACCCGGCATCCTATCAGACAAATCCATACGGCCAGCCTGTTGGGCAGCCTGTTGGATACCCGGGAGTAGGCAATTACTATGGTGGCAGCACCCAACTTCAATACCAGAACGCTTATCCTAATCCCCAAGCCCAGTACTACCAACCGATGTATGGAGGAGGCATGGCGCAGCCCCAGATGCCTACTGCTCAGCCAGTTACTCCAGGGCCTGGAGGCATGTTCACGCGCAATCTTATCGGTTGCTTGAGTGCCAGTGCATACCGGCTGTATGATACAGAGGACAAGATTGGTGTATGGTTCGTCTTGCAAGATCTTAGTGTGCGAACAGAAGGAATCTTCCGGTAAGTTTGACTTGTCAGTTCATGCCACTGCGCCCACATGCTTACCCTTAAATAGTCTGAAATTCAGTTTTGTCAACGTCGGCAAATCCGTTAGCGACCTCCCACAGTCGGATATTGCGGAGGTGATCAACAAAGGCACTGCGCCGATCCTTGCCAGTACTTTTTCGGAGCCCTTCCAAGTGTTTTCAGCGAAGAAGTTCCCTGGTGTGATTGAAAGCACGCCCCTCAGCAAAGTCTTTGCGAATCAAGGAATCAAGATCCCCATCCGTAAGGATGGTGTCAAAGGTCAAGGCTCCCGTGGGCGCCACAGCGACGAGGACGATGGTCTGGATAACGAATACTAAAGACCGTATATTGTTTCGTAAATCCCCCGAGCAACCAAAAGCGGGGTCTACTTATTCGGGTACCTCCATTCTTATGTCTCACTTTATACGGTTTATATACGTTTAGTTGCGGTGTTCCGGTTATGGTGTTTGGGGATTGGCGGGCTGTATTGCTAAACGGTTGGTTCACCGGTTTCTTTGTTTTCGCATGTTATAGCCTGGAACACTACTGCAGTCTTCTGATTCAGAATGATTTTCACGTTACCTGCCTCTGCTACTTGCTAGCTGAGGAGCCAAAATAGTTCATTATGGGGCCGATGGAAGATATATGCCAAGGCCTTGATTAGTGATTGTTTATAATGCAGCAGTAGTTCTGTTGCTGTCAAATAAAAAATATCTCGGCGATGTCCGCCGGGGGAAGACCTCTTGGTTCCCCGGACGCTGAGATTCTGAAGATTGTGATCTGCAGAGTTGCCTTGACCTTAGGCCCAAAACCATGCTTGAGGTTTGTAGTTGGTGTGGACTGTCGACCCTGTGGCGGGTGTTGACGGGGTCGATCTGATGGAGAATCCTCGGTTAGAAAGGACTAACAATTCGGCTGACCAACAGCGTGCCTTGTTTATTCTTATCCTCCCCGGCTAGTTTCTGAAGAAAATACACTGAGCAACAAGTGTAAAGAACGCTGTCTCAGAGAAATCCCCGCAACTGAGACATTTGCTTTATTCGCCTCCAAGCGACGTCATATTCACCTATCCAAGACATCAAAGCCCCTATCATGAGATCCGTAAGGTTTCACAGTGGGCAACGACGTTGCATTGTTGATGGGTATTCACTGTCCAGTATCCGCAACACGAGATACGCGCTGGCCTGACTGTAATCTGCATGGATATATCGGCTTCGGCTACATTAACTATGCTGCCATCGACGTATACGGAGCTGATCGTCTTGATCGTCAGGTTCGACTATAAATTTTCCAACGATTCCCCCAGACTTGGTTATCGTCGTAAAACAACAAACCATTTTATTTCTCTAGCTCTCTAACTTGATCTCTACCTTGATCTTTACCTCTAGAAAGTCAACTAAGAAACTGTCAACTACCATGAAGCTCGCTCTCGCCTCCTCTCTGCTCCCCCTGCTGGCAGCCGCCGCGCCCACCTCCCTGCCCAACGGCGCAGAGCAACCAGCGGCCTTCACCGTCATGGCTGCCCGTTCTGCATCGCCCATCCACTTCCTTCCTCTAACAGCTTCCGGCCAATCTTTCTGGCTGGGCGGAAACACAACAACATACTGCCCTCTCCCCTCGAACTGTCCCCCGGGCAACACGACAGTCCTCGCCGGTAACGGCGGGTCTCTTGTACGTCTTCTACTCTCTCCCCCAAGTGAAGCAGACCAGAGCAGCCTACTAACGTGTATGTATAGAGCGTCGTCGTTCCCGGCGGTCAGCAGATTTACGTCGACCCAACTGGCGCGCTTAGATTTACGCAAGCCCACTCGGCCTACATCCCGCCAGGCTCCTCCTTAGGGCCCTTCGAGTACATCCCTGGCCCTGAGGGCTCAGTATTTGGACATTACATGTACAGCGGATGGGGCGCGAGCGGTTTTATGGCCTGCCCGACGGAGGATAACCGCTGGAAGGTGTTTGGGGCGCTGGGGAATGCGACTGTTCCCAGTGGTGATGTGGAAGACTGTCTTGGGTTCTCGGCAATTGCGGTGCCCAGTGAGCTTGTCGGGCAGACTTGGCAGTATATCTAGGTTTATTTTGAGAATGGAGTGACGGTGCCCTAGGGGAAAAACGTGATATGATGTATCTACAGTAATGGATGGCTCCGGACAATAAGGCGTATGGATATACGTTTGGATGACTGGATGTTAACTGCAAAGTATTTAGCATTGCACTTGCACTTTAGAATAGCATAGCATGGTGTTTAATATATAATTCACTTGAGCTTCTGCTTCTATCACTGCGGCATGTTGCCTGGTCGGTCCTGTTGTACGATATTTTGACCCAGCCATATCCTGTTTCTATACGCGGTCATGTTTACTGCATGTTTTACCTCCTCTAGGTATCACCAGAGGTATAATACACATCCTTGACCCTATTAGCCGCTCATCTAAGAGCACATAATGCGCAGCATGATTTCATGATTTTATACTCGTACCTAACCTAGTTCCTCCATATCCGAATAGCCTTATCTTTACCCCCACTACCAACCTTCTGCCCATCCGGGCTCCAATCCACCGCAAACACCTCATCCTTGTGACCCGGCAGATCCTCGCTAAGTTTTCCTGTGCGCACATTCCACACCTTCAGTGTTGTGTCCTTGGAGGAGGAAACAAGAAGGCGCGAGTCAGCCGAAAAGCAGCATTGGTAGACGGCGCCGACGTGCCCACGGAGGGTCGTAATGAACCTGCGATGGTAGGTTAGCCAATTGCTCTAATTGAGGGTCAAGTTAGTTTGTGACGCACTTTCCGTCTCGCCCATTCCAGAGCTTGACATGGTTGTCGAAACCGGCGGAGGCGATATAGGCCATATCCGGGGAAAATGTGACGTGGTTGACTTCCTTTTGGTGGCCGAGGAGGCGTGCAACGGGTTTGCTGGAGCTCTCCGGGTCCCACAGGTACATGGTAAAATCATCCGAGGCGGAGACGAGTTTCTCAACGATCTTGTTGTTGATTGTGGCTGCTTTCTCGAAGCGCTTCTTTGCCATGGCGACCTTGTCTGCGTCGGACTCGGGGACTTTGCCTGTGTGGTCGTGGTAGGCTGTGCGGAGGACGAAGTCTGTGGAGAGGGCGAGGTGGTTTACGCGGTGGGCGTGGGCGGACAATGTTTGGATCAGGGTACCAGTCTGCGAGTTCCATACCTTGATTGTCCGGTCGTGGGAGGAGGTGTAGATTTTACCTGTTCCGCCCCATCTTACGCAGGTTACTGAGCCTTTGTGCCCGGAAAGGACGATGTCTGCGCGTTTCGAGATGACGTCCCAGATCCTGACGGTGGAGTCTTTCGATGCAGAGGCGAGACGAGGGTGGCCGGACTGTTGCAAATGGTAGGGTTCCCAGGCTAGACTGGTGATCCACTTTACGTGCCCTTTCAATGGTGCCCCCAGCGCCTGACCCTTCTTTGCATCCCATATCCGTACTGTGTTGTCCATGCTTCCTGTTGCGATCATCGCTCCGTTTGGTGAGTAGCTGACGGCTAGCACCCAGCTCGTGTGTCCCTTAAGAGTGTGCAATGGAGTTCCTGTGTCACAGTCCCATATCCGCGCCGTCGAGTCTCCGCTACCGGAAACCATAGTAGAGGAAGAAACGGGTGAGAACGACGTAGCGAGGATAGCCTCCCCGTGTCCGGCGATGGAGGCGGAGCATCGTGAAACGGCCTTTACCCGGAAAACAGCTTGTGGGGTAAAGTAAAGTTGAATGGTATCTTCGGTCGTCTTCACTCCAGGTTTCAGGAGGGAGTGGTATATGTCTGCTAGGATATCAATCGTCTGGCTGTCCTTGTTGTCGGACTGGAAGGTAAATCGGTATGGTACTCGTTCATCCTCTTCCTAAGGCGTCGGCGAGATTAGCGCTGGCCCTCAGTGCGAATAAATCTAGCGCGCATACCTACATTTCCTTGTAATGTGTTCAAGAGAGTCTCGAGATTTTTCACTGTCGCATCGGCCACTGGGACAGACACCGCCGGGCCTGTAGCTGAGCCGGTCGCTTGGTCAAAGAACTGCACTCGCACGCTTCCCAAGTCGTCAGGGATGCCCTGAATTTCCTGCTGCAGACGCGCCTTCTCGGCGGTCTCCGTCTTCTGACGTTTACTTGGGGGAGGGAGAAGTGTAGCCATCTTTCGCTTGTTTGAAGAAAAGATGAAATCTCCGCCATAAAAAAGTGCTCCGCCGATGGCTTATCGAAGTGGCGCTAGACCCGTTTCGGGAACTATGTATAGATGTCGGGGGTTCCCCAGCGTCTCTCCTGCATTACTCTCAATGTCTTCGCTCCTCATGGATATCGGTCAATGCTGTCTCCAATGCTTTGAAATGTCTATTATCTTCTCTAATTCTCTTTCCTTGTGCTTACCAACTTTGCTCCTCCGACGAAACGAACGGAACTGGTGATCGACTACCACCTCCGCGACTGTCGTGTCGCAGGGCAATGCCTGCGCAATCAGTGAGTCTGGGAATTTCATCTCCAGTCAACTTAGAATTAGCTATCTGACAAATTCTGAAGCCGTTATCTGCCAAACATCCAGAACCGTTATCTAGATCAGCGTGTGTGAGACCAACGAGATCCTGTTGATGAACACTGCCCGAGAAGCCGAGTTCCCTCACATCATGCCAAAAATATCTCTAGCATCACCTTTACCTGTTCTGACCTTAGGCGTTATGCGGGGAAACTGGACACAGTATGTGAAACGATCGGGCGTAGCCGAAGACGATGATTCTGTCAAGGGTACTCTGGCAGGAAAATACTTCGCGGCTTGTTGATAAGCTGCGTTATGTCGGCTCTCAACCAAATGCTGGTAACAGCATATAGGTCCTAGAGGCTGGTGATATCGACATCGAGCCCAACAAGGTCTTCGCTTCCCATCCTCTCCGCATCCGCTTCGAGTCTTCGCAAGGGTCGACATAAATTGACCTACCCACAATCAATAACCTCTTTGGAATTGATACAATCTTTACAATGTCAAGCCGAATGAGAGCATCCTCGGACTCCCGAACAAGTCTCTCACATCAAGGGGCACGGCCGGTAGAGCAAATATCCTTCAACTATCGACTGAGGCGGCCAGTTTGACGGCACGATACGAAGCTGTTGAATATCTATTAACCAAGCAGGAGATGTCCCCTTTGGTATACAGCTTTGAAAGGCTTCCTGAATGCAAACAAGGTTCTAACATTATTGTCGACTACTAGTCCTAGTTCGCTAGCTGGCGAGCAACCTCATTTTTGACCATACCGAACGAGCATTTCAAACCGTCGAGCAATCTGTCAGCTACGGAATTACGCTAAAGACTCTGTCTGCCATAGATCCGGTCTATAGCGCTTGCAGCGGCTTAGAGCAGCGCTGACAATCAGAGACATATTGTTTGCTTTCTCCTCGGTCATACAATACTAAACCTTAGATCTGCGCTTCTGCAAGGCGCTGTACGGCTGAGCAACTGATTAACTCAGCCCTAAATGAGCAATTAACTTACCAAAAACAGATCGCTCGAGCGCAACCAATGTATCTACTGGGTTAAGGTTAGCTAGATCAATAGCATCATCCTGCAGCTAACCTTCTTTTTTTTTTTTTTTTTTTTTTTTTTTTTTTTTTTTTTTTTTTTTTTTTTTTTTTTTTTTTTTTGTTGGGGTCAACAGCCTGCTCGACATTGCGAGACAGACCTATACGGAGGCGAGAGGCGACTATGGACCCAGCAGAACTCATGATCCAAATATTAAGTGAACTACTTGCTCTGACACTAGACGAGGTTCTCCATGCTGGCGTTTCGCAGAGACCCACGACTTAGGGCTTGACCTGAATTATGATATCACACGCCAGTACTACATCAGCTCTCAGGCTACAGGAATAAGAGCACTTCCAGACGTGCCCATTCATGCCTACCTTGAAAATCCCAACATCGAGTGCCAGAACACTTGAGCTTGTCATACGTAGGAGATACGGAAGCCCAAACGAAGTGGTCAGCCTAAGCGACAAGACAATCCAGCAGCTCATCCAAACGTCTACAAGAAGCTCCATTCTATTCAACCAGCGAAACCATCTAAATGCCTTCGCCAAACTCGCCAAAACAGACAATACATCCGGCCTGAACGAACCGACACCCTAATCATCAAACCCTCGACGCTAGAGAAGATAGACACCAAAAAACCTATCCTCCAGCGACGCGTACGCAACCATCAAACCCGCTTCGAAATGTCGCAGCTACAACATAGACAGCAAAGGAGGGAATGAGCAAATCTCGGAGCAGCGGCTTCTTGAGAACTTCATTTCAGAAACCTCGCGGCCACCTACGGCTTTTTGTCGACCTCGAGTGGCCGCCTAAAGCGATATCTTTGAAAGAGACGTTCGAGAGCGTCACTAGAGGCCTCCAAGGGCGTGAAATGAACAAGGGTGTATGGATGCCCAAGAGTGAATGACCTCGCGTCCTAAACCTGCACCAAGCCCGCAATCTCATGACACGACACGTTCGCGTATGTATTCAAAACTTTTCCTTTGCTATTTGCCTATCACCAACGCTCTTGCTCTACACATAACACCTCGCTTATAATAGACAGAGACATAGAAAACTCTATGAGATTTTATCGGCACAACAAACGGGGGGAAGAGTATGTTACGTGCACGTTTGACCTCAGTACTATCCGGGAAACCAACCTCGTCAACCAAAATGGAAAAGCGTCTGTTTGCCTTTCTTCCCTTTCCCTTTCTTACCTTCACCAGCAGAAAGATCTGGGAAGTCCTCCGTAGAGGAACCAGGTCTTGAGTCAGCAGATGAAGTCCATGCATTTGCCGGCGGCGGATGGCGATCATCCCAGCGAACCGTACCTCGGGTTAGGCCAGCCATAAGGACGTTGGGCTTGGGAGCAGCGGGAAGGGAAGGGAAGGCCTCTGTGTCGCGAGTGTTGACGCGGCCTGAGGATGTAGAGGGGGCGTTATTTGTGCGGGATGAGGGATTTGCGTAGGTTCGAGATGTGGGAGGGGGTGGTGGCGCGGCGATTGCGGAGCCTCCCCATGCGGCGGAGGTTGCAACGGGACGGGGAGTTGGACGTGATGAAGAGAGGGGAGGGAAGGGGTTGCTTAACGACGAGGAGCCAGCGGCAGCCCGGGAGGACTGAGCTGTTGAGGATTTCAAACGCAGGACTCGTCTGCCGCCGGTGGCGCCGGTGCCGCTGGCGGTACCAGGGGACATGCCTGGGATATTACCGCCTGGTCCTGGAAGTGCAGGGTAATCCTCGTTGATGGCACGCCAATCATTCCAGGCCTTAAGCAGGGCATTCTTTTTCCCGGCGTCCTCGTAGATTTCGGCAAGCTCTTTTATGAGCTTACCGAGTTCGGAACTCGATGTGTCGAAGAGGGAGAAAAAGGCATCGATAAGCTCCGTGGCGGACATGCCGCCGGTACGATAGTTGGAGACTCGGGTGCGGAATTCACTAAGCTTAGTCTGATCATTCCCAAGGAGATTTGAAGCTCTCTCAATAACTGCTGTGTGCCGAAGCCGACGCGCCTGGTCCTCTGGGGTGGCAGATGTGATGTTGAGGTTTTCAAACTCGTTGACTGGTGGCGTCGGCGCGGGTGATGTTCGAGTGGGAACAGGCCCTGTGGAACGCGCTGGGGCACGCACAGTCTGTGTTTCGTCACGAGATAGTTGCCCACCGAAGCTCCGCATCGAAACGGATTGTGCGCTCTGGATAGCCATCTGGCGTTGGTAGGCGATCTCGTCCCTCCGTAGTGGTTGCACGGTTGATAAAGGAGCGGTTTCTGCGTTAGGATCTCGCCCACGACCAGCACCCCGACGTTGTCGTTGCTGAGGCTGGTATGGTGTTCTGAAATCAAAAGCAGTCATGTCTACGCGGGCGTCTCGCCCTGAAAGCCCATTTGGATGACACTCTAGTTGATGAGCTTTGAGGTCCATTTGAGACTCAAAGACCACGAACTTTTTTTCAAGGCACTCTTTGTCCAGGCAAAGAAAGTGGTCTGTCTGGAAATGGCTTTCAAGGGCATTGTAGTCGATATAATACTGGTGTTGGCGAGTTGTAGAGCGTCGATCGCAAATGTGGCATCGTTCGTGGCGGTCACGGCAGTGAGCATATAGCTCATCATCCCCGTAGAATCTCTGACGACAAAATCCGCACTCAGGGTGGCCCTTGAAACCGCTCTGCTCAAGCGCTCCAGGGACATGGTCGCCATGTCTTTCGTGCTTGCGTAACTCGGCATGTGTAAAGAGCGCATGCTCATGAGTGAATACTTTTTTGTTTCGAGTACAGAGATCGCTATGAGATTTCAGTTACAGTAAGCTTTTGAACCGGGACCTGATAGAGCGGACTGTTACATACCACATCACTTTACCATGCTTACTCTTAACATGACGGTGCAGGTCCGGCCACCCCAGGCAAGCCACATCACAGTTCCGGTCTGGACAATTGTAGCGGAGTAACAGAACTGTGTCTTCAAAGATCTCATCCTTTTCGTATTTAATACCAAGGTTATCATCTTTCTGAGAATAGTCGCTGTCCTGGAACTCTTCGTAGCGCTTCGTGGGGTCGTCCGTGAAAATGACATAACTAGCTTCAGTCTAGAGAACGAGTGGATTAGCAATGCATTCAGACAGAACAACTATTACAGAGCATACCCGACAATGAGCACAAGCCTTGTTCTTGTACAAAGCGCGCAATCTCAACGCGCATATATGGCATGTGCGGTGATTACACGGAGACACTGAGTTATGCTCGACCTTCGAGGCACAGATAAAGCAGATCTCCCCATCATCAGCGTCATCCGCCGTCTCCTGACGCGCCTTTCCCTTGTCTGCGGTTGTGGTGGTTTCCGCCGAAGACGGGCCATCGACGTCACCCTCAGTCTCCGGCTTGCTGATGTCGCGATTTTGTCCGCCACGCCCCCCTCGACCTCCGCCGCGGCGTGGTCCGCTGCCTCTTGACCTCGGTCCTCTGGGGGCGCCATCTGGAGCGTCCGAGTGCTCGCCCTGACGAGCTCCTCCGCGGCCGCGCCGACGGCCACCACGGGTCTGGCTCTGTGGGGCGGGCGCCTGGGAAGGCTGAGACTCGGTCATCTGGCGAGTGCGATTGCTCGGGCGATATTAACGGCTGGATTAGGCGACCGAATGTAAAAAAGTCTGGAGAACGTGAGCTGAAGGCTCCTTTCGATGTTGGCGGCCAGGGGGCTGAACGAGGAGAGCGTCTTGGAGCAGTGGGGGGATTGGAGGGTGGGCGGGCAGAAAAAAGTTGGCCTCTCCGAGATAATCGCATTGCAGCGTGCTTAGTGAGCACCCTACTAATGTGCCGACTACCAACTCCGTAGCTTTGAAGAACTACTCTGTATGGGACTCCCTTCGAACATTGTTTGTTCTTAAATAACCTTCCCCTCTCTGTCGGTTACCTGGTGGATGGGTCATAATTACTCACTGCTAAGACAAGTCTTAGCGTTGACTTATTATTGAGGCTGTGACCATGACTCAGTGCGCCATGGTAGCAATTGCAGGCTGAAAAGTTCAGAAGCTCGCTTTGGGGATGAGATCAATTGTAGTAACCAAGCCCAATGGTAGAAGTGTCTAGTGGTAAAGCAATCACGCCGGTCTGCGAGCCAACACCAACTCCCGCTGGAGAGGGTTGGGGGTAATAAACATAGGGAAGATCAAAAATCAAGTATAAGAAAATTGTCCGCCTATCAACGAGCAGAAAGGCACAATGCATTGGACTGGACGAACGCTTTCAAGCGAAACAATAAAAACATTGAGCAAAGAAAAAAGCAGACCGAGAAATTGACGCCTGATTGCCAAATGCGTGCACAAAGTAAAAGAAAAGTTGGTATATGACTGCAACAAATATGCAGTGTCACAAGCTGATTTGCTATTAAAGACGTGTCATGGCAAGTAGTCTCTTCCGGGGCGGAAAAGCTATTCGTCAGGGCTGTACAGATTTTGACTGAGGATTTTAGTCATGGTGAACATGTGTATGCGGTCCTGTTTGAACACAGCGCGCATAGGATCGTCACAGCGGATTTGACGTCTATCGCTTGGGTCCTGAAGATCATGCTCGTGAATGTACTCCCAGAGTTTCTTGACTGTTTGTGGCCGTGAAAGCTTCCAACAAGATTAGCTTTAAGTATAAAATTGCAAGAGAGAATAAGATGGCCACGTACCGTCGCCGCGCCCCCCAGCAACGCTGAGAGCGCCGGTGAGAGATTAAGCGGTTTCTAGATTATGTTAGCATCAGCCGGCTACCGCCATCAGCTAGTTCCGCTTACGTGGAATCCTCCAGAACGGTTCACCTTCTTCCCTGACTCTGAGTCCGACCCGATATCTGAATCGTCCTCTGCCTTCACCTTCTTCGCCGTTTTCGCTGTAGACTTCTTCTTCTTGACCGGCGCCGCTTTTCGCGTGCTTGCGCCTCGTGTAGGACGAGCTCGCATATTCTCCTCGGCCTGTAGCTTTGCAGCATACAGCGCATCCGCATCTATATCATGGTTCGCCTTTTGTTTCTTGGGCGGGGGGGTCTTGCTTGAGCGATCATCCGAGTCAGCGCTATCTGCCTGACGTTTCTGCGCTGTCGAGGACTGGGAAGGTGAGGAAGGTTCCACAGGCGTTGTCGTATCATGCTGTTGTTCGTGGCCGTTTTGTGTAGGCGGAGCACCTATGCCTTTTTTCTCAGCAAAGATGTCGAATCTCTCCATAATGAGCTGCTTCACGGCAGCCTACAGAGTAACCCCGTCAGCATGTTGGCTTGACTTAGAGAAAGTATAGGAACAATATGCAGCAAGAGCGCATACCTTTTGCGGGGTAAGATCATAGCCAATTTCATCTTGGAGACCCTTGCGAATGCGCTTCTCTGAGATCGTATTTAGGTCGCTCGCAGATAAGATTGAATCGATGATTGGGATATATTGATCGCGGGCGCCTGGGGAAACTATGCAAAGGAAAGGAGAAAATGATGTCAGTTGTCAGGCACCTCGGCGCGGTTGGTCCGAGACCTGGAGAGGCTGAACGTACGCGACATTCTTCCAAAGCGTGGCTACACCCTAATTTCAAGGGATTAAATAAGCGTATAGCCGCAATTGTAACCAGTGATGGTGTTGAAAGTTGATACGAAGCTGCTGCACGGCTGTTGGTCACACGGTCAACACTCAGAGAGGAAGAGGTTACAAAGGTGCTGGGAGAGGATTGGCGCTTAGGACCGGCGGGGTTTTGAAATGACGATAGATGTTCAGATGGGGCTTTAGTAAGATGCTCGGCGGGAGAGAAACGAGAGTAGAGAGTGGGAAGATAGTTCACAGAGCAACCAGGAGCCCCAAAGTAAAGACAGGATGACAGTGTGGAGTTGTTGTTGACTTCCCCAGGCGGATGCAGGCAAGATCGCAAGTCCAGCGTAGTATGAGCGGAGGAAACTTGGAGATCGATGCCTTACGGCTCAGGCTGAAAGACGTGCTGAAATCGGACTTTCTTCCCATTAACTATATAACTCTATGCTACGGCTTCTGATGGCGCATATTGCTTTCTAGATCCTTTTATTTTGATACACTTACTAGACTAGACTAAAAATCTCTGCCCTAGGCTCAATTGTTCATGGATATAAACTTTGGGATGTTTCAGCTACATTATGCTCAGTATGAACGAGTACCGAAGCAAGTTACTACTTGCACGCCGGGTATGCTCATAATAGAACAGTAGCAATTATATTCATGTACCCACTAAAATGTATGGATATGTATAAGTATACCACAAGATGCTGTATAAGAGGTCGTCTGAAAGTTGGTTCTGTACTGGGCTCACGTGACTAACCGTTGCGATATGTCGGCACAGAGGTCGGGCCGCACACACAAAGATTTCGATCCCTCCACCAAGAACCGGCTGCCCCCTTCACATCGCCATCAGCGCTAACAACCATGGCACCTAGCTTCGAGAACCTGTCGGAGCAAGATCTCCACGAAGAAGAGGAGGAGGAGATTGACTTCTCCGGTATGTCACCGACCGATATGAACTTAGCGAGCTCTACGAAAATAGTCGCTAATCCATCCTATTTTCCTTCTAGACCTCAAGGCGCAGTACGAAGTGAAACTTGAGGAGGGCTTGGACACATTCGTCGTCATCGATGGACTCCCAGTCGTGCCGGAAGAGAACAGACAGAAACTCATTAAATTCTTGCTGAGGAAACTCAACACAGTCGGCCACACCTCCGAAGATGCCGTCTTCATGCCCCTCAACGAGAAGAATATGTCCGAAGGGTATGTACCTGGGAGCCGGGCACTCGATTACATTGGTTGGATGACAGATGGAGGTTAACATGCGGTCACAGATTTGCCTTCGTCGAGTACGAAACCGCAGAGCAAGCCGTTGCCGCCGTAAAGCAGCTGCACGGAACGCCCCTTGATAAGAAGCATACCCTCCTCGTTAACAAATTGATGGATATCGAACGTTATGGCCGGGAAGGACGTATCGACGAGGAATACAAGCCTCCGACTATCGAACCATTCACAGAGAAGGAGCACCTGCGCTCGTGGCTCGGGGACCCCAATGCCCGTGATCAGTTCGCCCTTTACCGCGGCGACAAGGTTGGAGTTTTCTGGAACAACAAGAGCAACCCGCCGGAGAATGTTGTCGACCGTGCCCATTGGACACAGCTTTTCGTCCAGTGGTCTCCCAAGGGTACATATCTCGCATCTGTTCACCCACAGGGTGTGCAACTGTGGGGTGGTCCGACTTTCTCCAAGCAAAAGCAATTCCCTCATCCGTTTGTTTCTCTCATCGAGTTCTCGCCTGGCGAGAGCTACTTGACTACCTGGTCTGCCCGACCTATCCAGGTGGAGGAGGGCCACCCCGTACTCACATACGAAGAGGATGGAAAGAATATCATTGTCTGGGACATTGTAACAGGCAAGCCCCTCCGATCATTTGTTTCCCACGATCTCGCCGGTCCCGAAAGCGAAGCTCAGCCCAAGAAGAAAGTTCAATGGCCCGCTTTTAAGTGGTCCGCTGATGAGAAGTACGTGGCGAGAATGCTTCAAGGCCAGTCGATCTCCATCTACGAACTTCCCCGGATGAACTTGCTCGGTAAGACGTCGGTTAAGATTGACGGAGTGATGGACTTCGAGTGGTCGCCGGCTACAGTCAACCGTGACGGTGTCAAACAGTACGAGCAGCTCCTATGCTTCTGGACTCCCGAAATCGGCAGCAACCCTGCCCGAGTCGCCCTTATGAGCGTGCCTTCCAAGGAGATTGTTCGAACTCGTAACCTTTTCAACGTCTCCGATGTGAAACTGCACTGGCAGTCCCAGGGTAACTTCGTTTGCGTTAAGGTGGATCGTCACTCAAAGTCTAAGAAGTCTATGGCCACCAACCTCGAAATTTTCCGCGTACGGGAGAAGGGTGTCCCGGTCGAAGTGGTGGACAGTCTCAAGGACACCGTGATCAACTTTTCGTGGGAACCTAACGGTGCTCGTTTCGTTCTCATCACGACTGGTGACGCTTCTGGGGCTGGTGCGCCTCCCAAGACGGCCGTCTCGTTCTTCGCTCCGGAAAAGAAGGGTGTACAAGCCGGAAACTTTAAACTTGTTCGCACTGTTGAGAAGAAGACCAGCAATGCTATTTACTGGTCTCCTAAGGGCCGTTTCGTCGTGGTGGCAACTGTTCACTCGCAATCAAACTTTGACCTTGATTTCTGGGATATGGATTTCGAGGGTGAGAAGAACGAGAACGAGAAGGATCTGGCGGCCAACCTGCAACTGATGAAGACCGTCGACCACTATGGTGTCACAGATATTGAATGGGATCCCACAGGTCGTTACGTTGTCAGTGGTGCTAGCGCGTGGACGCACCAGGTATGTCTCGCAAAGTGGGTTCCACATCCAGCTAGGTTACTAACACTAATTTTTAGATGGAAAACGGATTCAACCTTCACACCTTCTCCGGAGAGACTCTTGCGGAGAACCCTACGGACAAGTTCAAGCAGTTCCTCTGGCGTCCTCGCCCTCCTACTCTTCTCAGCAAAGAAGAGCAAAAGCAAGTACGGAAGAACCTCCGCGAGTACTCGAAGGAATTCGAGGAGGAAGACAAGTATGCTGTCGACATTGCCAACACCGCCGTGGTCGAGAAGCGCAAGCGTGTCCTCAACGAGTGGGTTGCTTGGCTCAAGCGCGAGAAGGAGTTACTCGCCGAGGAGAAGGAAGCCTACGGCCTACCCGAAGAGGCCGACCAACCCAAGGCTGCCAAGGATGCGCCCACCACCACAGAGGACAAGGGCGAGACAGTGGTCGAAGAGATTGTGGAAGAGATTGTGGAGGAAAGCGAGGAGATTATTGGTTGAATTACCTTTTTCTCTTCTTTTCGTATCTAATTTCATTCCAACTTCATTTTTTTCTCTATATTGTCCGCCGTCTCGATATCCAGGCCCTCCCACCATTTCCCTCTGCTGCCGCCCACTTTTCCTCCCTCCTTGTGTGCCGTTTGTGCTGTTCCATTGGCGTGGTTCTAGTTTGGGGGTGGTCGTCTGGGACTGTTCAAAAGTGAATAGATATATTGCATCTCTCCCGCTGCGGGAAATTTATATGCATGATGTTGGTAGTATGAGTAATGACAGCAATGACGAGCCACCAAGTAATTCACTCCTCTTTCATTTATGAAGAGCTAAGTATATATAGACCTATCCCAACGCACCATGCAACACCCGCTTTACTCCACTCCACCAACCCACGACCAGCTCTATTTCCAAATTCCGAAACAATGCTTCCCTCATCCCCGTCTCCGTGCTCAGAATCATCCTCGGAACTTGAATCAGAACCCTCGCTTCCCTCCTGCACATTTACTCGGAAATACTCCAGCCCGTCATCTGCTCCAACCACATTCCCGGCAGGCATATACTCGCAAACAACATACCACCCCTGCGCCCTCTCTCTTTGCTCGTCATCATTCAAATCCGTCAATCCACAATCCACAGCCGCGCACCCAACCTCTCTCGTACTCTTCCAAACAAGCTGCGTAAAATGTCCCGTCTCCTCGGTGAATCCCGTTGGCTTGGAAAAATCATAAAGCGCTGCTTCGTCACCCCATGCCGTCACTGCGGAGGAGGCGTTTTTGTAGCCGTATGCAAGGTTTTCGCCATACGGGCCGGACTACCTTGCAAGAACCAGTCGAGACTCTAATCAGCGAAAACTATTCTACATACTCTATATATCGGGAAAATAAGGTACGTACAGAGTGCTCCCACCTGCACCACTTCGCCCAGTCTTTGGCATAGTCCGCAAGAGTCTCATTCCAGCTGAGATTTGAGGCGTTATGTGCAGCGCGGTAGGCGTTTGTCGTTCTGAGGATAGAGGATCTGAACTGTCTTGGGGATGTGTAAGAAGGGTCTTGCGGGACTTCGGGGGTCGTCGTTGTGATTGCTGTTGTCGTGGCTGTCGCTGTTTCTGTAACAGTGACGATGACAGTCGTTTCGGTGGCAGATATTGCATTGGTTAGAAGTAGAAGTAGGAAAGATATTATTTTTAGGTCCCGGGAGAGGAGTATTGTTTTTAGATGGGTTGGCTGGCGGTGTTGGTGTCGGTTTATTGATGTGTGCATTCCTCCAGGGAGTAGACAAGTGTCAATCAGGTGTATTTTTTGTTGCCCAAAGCTAATTTCTCTCATCTCAGCTTTGAGTGGGTACGACTTTGCCTCCTCTGTCCATAAAGTTTGTATAGGGCTCTAACTTACTATGTTTGTTCGTTTCAGTAGTGGCGCGCCAGGTATTTCTATTCAGACGCATTGTCCACAGAAATCGGTATACGCCATAGAGTCTTAGTTCGTGTTCAGGTTGATTCTAGGATCTGATACGGGTCATAGCTATATCAGCTAGGCAACTGTGGTGATGCCTCTTTTATTAGGTCAATGCCCGCTAAAAATAGCCCATGCAGAGTCAGAAGGATGTCAGTTAATTCTTCAGCGGACCGCAGAATCTGTCGCCCTGAACGCCACTTTTAGCGCCCGGCTGTCGAAGGCATGCTTTCTTTGAAGACTTGCAGCAAATAAAGGCACTGCCCATGCCGCCGAGATGGATGGAGGAGAGCTACTATCGATTGTCGCAGTAGGCGCCCACTGACGTCAGGCTGGATTCACCCGAACCGCAAATGCAAGCAGATATCTCATGAAGTGCTATGATCTTTCGCTTGTGGGTATAATTTCGATATATACATTAGCGGTTGCCGCCATTACATGACATTGCACCCAATCCCATACATGGCTCGTTCAACATCTCGCTTGATTTGGTACCAATCTGCTCGCCTCTCCGCGAACTCGTACACTTCTTCCACTCGCCAAATGCCAGAGAACCGCCCTGCATCAGCAATGAGGTTGGCTAGTTCCTTAGCATCGGAGGAATCAATGAGGTAAATCTGTGATAGTTCTCGGAAGGCCTTGAAATAGACGAGTAGCTCGTTGTTTTTGAGTCTCTGGATGAACTTGAAGTAGTGGTTCATATCACTGGTTATCGTTAGCAATAGCCGAGATGAATACAACTGAGAACGTACCTGATCAGCTTCAGGGATCCCTCGATACTGATCCTCTGGCGCTTCAAATGCTTACAAAGAGCAGTAAAGAGACGCAATCCAACCTCCTGGTTGAACACATCAAGAGTACTCTTGTCTGTGCTCCCGACGAGCATCTGCGTATGCGATGAAACGACATCCACCACTGCGGCTGCAGCTTCGGTAACGCTTACATCCATGGTTTTCCGGTGCGGGTCAGTAGAGACATCCGGGTTGAAGTCGGTTGCAAGCTGCCTTGTCGCAAGGATATAATCCACTTCCTCCATCAAGACATCGATTCCCTTATTCAACCCAGCCGCAACACGTTCGTCAAGACTCTGCTCAAACTTCTTCTTCTCTTTCACCGCTGGATCCAAAAAGTCATTTCGATCAGTGATATTCGATCCAATCATCTCCTGCTCGTAGAAGACATCAATCATCTGAAGAATGAGGTCACCGACATTCACGAGCTCGAGAAATGTTACCAACGGCTCAACGCCGGATTGATCACGATCGCCTTGCTCGCGAGGCCGGTAGTCTGAGAGATGGTCGACCGCCTTTTCGAAACCTTTAATTAGGTGACCGTGGCCTAGAATGCGCAAGAGGGCGACAAATATAGCCTCACACTGCCGTTTGACCGCTGCGCCCGTTTCTCCCCCGATTACCATAAACCGTGCCGCACGTTCCAGGCTCGATTTAGCTGCATGAACCAGCCCTAAAGCGACTTCGATGCTGAACAAAGACCGAATGCCCTCCAATTTGGACTTCATAATGGCCGCCTTCGCTGCAAGCTCTGTAGTAGGAGCCTCTTGAATTGGGGGAGTTCCTGGCGAAGAAATCGTGGAAAATCGGTTTGTCCTCGGCGTGGAACCAGAGTCGCCGGCCAGGGAATCACGATCAGGCTTTTGTTGCTCGCTGGACTTGTTTGAGAAACTTGGAAGGATGTTTACCGGTGCCATGATCACCTTCTTAAAAGAAGTCAAAAAGTCTCGTTTATCGGCTTGTCTATTGACATTGGATAGGAGAAATGATTCAGTCGAGGCAGCTTGCTCAGAGAGTTGTCTATCCCACTCTGCGACAGAGGATTCTGAGCCTTTTCGGAAGAAGTCTAACTCCTCAGCCAGATAGAGATCCATATGTGGTTCATATACCTGGGCAATGGTCTGATGTAGGAGCTCTTCAAAAGTATCAAGAGAATTCTGAATGGGTAGCAGATTGTCACATAAATTCATGCACTGAGCAAAGGTACTTGAAACAGAGATAAGGTACTCCTCCTTGTTCGAACGATGCAATTCATCAAATATCGCGGTCAGAAAAGGGTAAAGCACATCACGGCCTACCTTCTCGACGAATAGTTGGGCTATTTGGAGGGCTGGGGGAAAGGCACGATTGATGATTGAGACCTCTTCATTGAAAGCCACACCTAACCGGGTAAAGAATGCCTGCGTCTGATGAAGCTTCACCTTCTGAGTCAATGTGTCGATACAGTCGCTAGGTTGACCAAGTTCGGATTTTCTCGTGAGTGTATGATTGTGATGGGTGAATAGCTCAGAAGCCGAGCCCCCGCCATTCAGCGTGTACAGAACATGGGCGTAGTTCTTCATTCGACCATCAATATCATCAGTTTCGTAGCCGTGTCTAAACTCCTTTAGCGCATCTGTCTCGAACATGGAGACGGCGGCTCGTAAGTTCTCATGCCGGTTTTCGCATCCTGTTGTGGTGTCGCATCTAGCGAAGGCCTGCAATTGGGAGAGGATCTGCGCCTGTTGCTGTGGCTCCGTGTATCTTTGAAACAGAAGATTTTCCGGAGAAGGTCCAAGAGTAGCGATGTCATCGTAGAATGGTGCCAGTGCCGCGTGTATTTTCCCATATTCCTGCCGAGCTTCTCCTCTGATGGATCTAGCTAGTTTCAGTGCTCCCAAGACGGGGTCGGTATCCAAGTCCACGACGTCGTTGGCTGCAGAAGCGGAGAGGTTGATCTGATCGAAGCCATCTGATATTGGGGTCACATCGATCTTTGGCTGGCTTGGCACTTGCTGGGCGACAGTTGAATCTTGAAGCTCAACACTTGATCTGTTCTCAATTGTCCCAAATTTCTCCTCCGCATTCTTGCGAGCCTCCGCTTCATCCCAGCAACCTATCCTTTTGAGCCTTTGAACCCATCGTGAATCATCGTACGCCATTTCGCGCAAGAGCTTCGACGCCCGGGCCGCTCGAATAAGGTCGACGGGGGAGAGATGATCGAGGATCGAAGCCATTATCTCTATTCTATGTCAGTCACTCCACATGTTCTGTTGCCTCTTGCTTTACCTACCTGCAGGAAGGGAGGCTCTGGAGATATCCTCCATAGAGGCCATTTTGAGCGATGCCAGCACATCGCGGCGAGGCTTCGTGCCTGTGCGTGGGCCATTCCTCGCTTTTGACATACTGTCTTTTCAAGGATTGCATTGGGAGGAAGGCAGCCGATATTGTTTATTTGGGGATGTTGGAGCTCTTCAGGGTCCACGCGGATCCGACCACAATCTCCAATTAGTCTGCGAATTGCGGTAAGGAATGACTTGCGAGGAAGGCGAATATTAAGGTGTAAGATAGAAATTCATTGCATTATCCATGAAGGAGACATCGACATCGTACGCCATGCATCAAGTGGAAGCTCAGGCTTGAAACCCAAATACGGCGTAATTGTAGGCTGAGTGCACCTAAAACTACGGCTGGATCGGCGGGGCATTTTCCCCTTCCGACCCATATCATCATAATATCCTTACAGTCCATAATTTACGTAGCTAGGAGTAAGTCATCTTTCCTTGTCAATAGGCATATTATTACGAAAGATCTGAAAGCTGAAGGGCCGCTAAATTGGTGTATCCAGCTACAATCTATGTCCGTGAACCCACTATATATTTTGACAGAACTCGTGAGATACAGCCGTTACAAAGCTCTTCTGAATTGAACAAAGCAATTATTATCTTTATTAGCATATGGTTTATTTTTCACATCTGAATCTAGGTGCAGCTTAAAGTGTCGTTTCAGAAGGTCTCCTAGACCTGGTATCTGGTTATTTGGTGATGCTTTTTAGGACTACGGGTTCAAGGCTAGTTCGGAAACAAACGGCAGGAGCAACATTGCCGTCAACATCAGCGGAACGTATACTGCTTCTCATTGAAAAAGAATTTTATTGGATGTTGCAATGTTGCAAGGATAATAATATCGCAGAATCAGTAGTTATATGAATCCTGGTGTCATGCGATTGTTTTTCATATAAGACTCGCTTTCCGGTAATTCCCGAAGCAGTTTAGCGCAGAAGCAGCCAATCAAAGCAGACGCTTTACCACTGGCAGCAAGTCAGCGAGAAATTGACGACTTCGAACTCTCGACTTCAACAACCATTCCTGTGCGCTCACCCTCCACGCCCCCTCCCTTCCTCCCCGCACGCGGTTATCGTACCTTTCTGTTTATTTTTTGATCGGAGGGTTCTTCATATCGTCAGTATGCTGGCACGTACTGTCCTGCGCAGCGTGCCCTTCCGGGGCCTCGCCCGTCAGTCTTTGAGCAAGACCTCCTCGGTACGCATCACCCCGGCCTCCGCCTTCATTGACCCCAATGGATGGGAACAATCGCTCATGGCATTGTGATGGCTACATTTGCAATGCTTAATCACTAATATTCTGACCAGCGTGCGTCTTCCTCGGCTGCCGGTGCCGAAGCCGCCAGCTCCCCCTTCCACCTCACACTCACTGCATCGGTCGCTACCGCCATCGCCCTCGGATCCGCTACGTATCTTTATGGAAAGGAAGCCTTTGCGATGACACCTGCTGAGGAGGGGTGAGTCGATTGACTACGTTATTGAATGGCACCGCCTCGGCTGTTTCCGTTCTCCCGACCGGACCATATCCTGAGGTCAAGTTGATCAGACAGCTGACATGTTGCTTTCAAGGTTGCACGCTACTCAGTACCCTTGGGAGCACGCCAAGTGGAACAAGACCTTTGATCATGCCGCGTGAGTTCAATTGAGCCTCTAGCTTCGGGCCGACGACGCCCAGCTAACTCACCATTTGTCCCCAGTCTCCGCCGTGGTTTCCAGGTCTACCGTGAAGTCTGCGCCAGCTGCCACTCCCTCACCCGCGTTCCCTGGCGTTCATTCGTCGGTGTGACACACACCGTCGATGAAATGAAGGCGTTTGCCGAAGAGAACGAGTACGACACCGAGCCTAACGATCAGGGTGAGATTGAGAAGCGCCCCGGAAAGCTGTCCGACTACATCCCCCCTCCTTACAAGAACGAGGAGGCTGCTCGCTTCGCGAACGGTGGTGCTTTGCCCCCAGACCTCAGCTTGATCGTCAAGGGCCGTCACGGTGGCTGCAACTACATCTTCAGTCTGTTGACTGGTTACCCTGATGAGCCTCCAGCTGGTGCTACCGTTCAGGAGGGCATGAACTTCAACCCTTACTTCCCCGGCACTGGTACGATTCTTTTACATCAAAACTAGCATCAAAACTTAGCTGACCAATTTCCAGCTATTGCCATGGCTCGTGTCCTTTTTGATGGTGTTGTTGAATACGAAGACGGCACCCCCGCTACCACTTCCCAGATGGCCAAGGACGTTGTCGAGTTCCTCAACTGGGCTGCCGAGCCCGAGATGGACGACCGCAAGAAGATGGGATTCAAGGCCATCACCCTCCTTACCGGTCTCTTCGCTCTTAGCGTCTGGGTCAAGCGCTACAAGTGGTCTCCCATCAAGACACGAAAGATCGTGTACAGCCCTCCCGTTCCCCGGCGCTAGAAGGTTACAAATGGACTGTATAAAGTATGGAAAGTGAGGGATCTAGCGACGAATAGCGAGTGTGATTAATACGAGCGGTCAGTCTCGTTACCCATGTCGTTCATGTATCTTTCACTTGGTCTTTCCTGCCGATGGCCTTCTGTTTTGTTAGATGTTTCTCCAGAGACCTGTATCTGTATCTTAGATATTTATTTTCCGTCAAAACCTGTGTGAAGAACCAATGTCACTATTTCCTTTGTTTGTTAGATCTGGTGGTAACTTAAGACGACTTGCTTCTGGGCCCCTGATTCAGCGTCTTGATTATCGAGACGAAGCGAGTTGAAGGCCTTCTCAGAGACCAG
The DNA here is from genome assembly GCF_047715535.1 of Aspergillus foveolatus. Taxonomy (NCBI): domain Eukaryota; kingdom Fungi; phylum Ascomycota; class Eurotiomycetes; order Eurotiales; family Aspergillaceae; genus Aspergillus; species Aspergillus foveolatus. The sequence goes on from NW_027396075.1 coordinate 413,742, forward strand.
GGATCTTCAGGCTAATCAGCAGCCAACCATTAAGACGTATTTACATCTGCTAACTTTATACACAATGCTGTCAATGGCGTGAATATCGAGACTCAGCGCTCAATAGTCTTTTCACCATCTCCGAATATATGCACAAATACATTGTCATAACTTCTCCATATCCCAGCCATCAGCAAGTCATTAAGTCGGCCCACCCACTCAGGACTGCGGCCATCCGGACAAGCACAAACTCTCGGCAACCCCAGCAACAGAAGGATCCAGGGACCCCACATGACCAGGAACACAACCATGCCGACCCTCTGTCGGAATGACGTGATGCAGTACGGCTGCAGTTGATTTAAGTAGGCCTGGTACGCCAGAGGAAGGTTATGCTCTGCTGCACCGGTGGTGATCAAGCTAAGATAGCGTGCGGAAGGTTGAGTGTAGCGCGCATTTCGTGGGGTCCTGATTCTTGACCTCGTTTGAGGCAGCAGCAGCTCCTGCATCCCGGCCGGCGAGAGCAGCGTGTGCGCCTTCAATGGCCGTGTCTCTGGCCGTTCCGGTATTGGATCGGCGGGGTCATAGCCGTTTGGGAACGGGTAGCAAGTCACTACGATGTCTTTGTAACCACGGCCACCTCCTTCTGTGGCTATGATCTTGGCGTAGTCGGATAATGTGACTTCATAAACGACGCCGATGAGGGGACCCTTGTAGCGGTCTTGGTCGGTGTCTGGTGTGTTTATCAGGGCGCGCTTTTCTTCAGCCTCCCCGCCATTGGTAGCGGATGTATCCCGAAAATGAGTTCCCGCGAAGCATGGCTCAATATACGGAATTCCCGGCAGATCAAATGTTAATCTTAGATCTGGAACAAGAACGTTGAGCTGTGAGAGGGGCCGGATGCCGCGCATGCCCAGAAAGGTCTGGGATGCGAGATTTGACCCATAGGCTAGGTACAGGACGGATTTCTGAGCGCAGAGGGCGCTGTCGTCGGCGCCTTCATAAATGCGCGAAAGTCTCCCCGGGAGATATTCATTCTGGTCGATTGATTGTATTGAGTTCGAGGCTTGCTGACGGGTAAGCGTTGTCTCCGGAACGTCGCGAGCTGTCAGGTCATCTTGATATTCGAATGGAAGGAGGTCTTCTTTTGTCTGTTGGAGGGTGTATGACTGCGATAAGGCTATGAAAGGAGCCTTGCTGGCTTCCTCCAGCCGTTGAGCTTCACTCTTAGCCTTTTCCATGTGTGATGATCTTCGATGGCAATCACAGTGAGTGAAATAAGCCGTGCCTTGAGGGGCACATGGCTTGTTAAAGACTTAGAAACATGTCTTTGACCGGACCGGGTTTGGCGCGGATCCTGCCATGGTACGCCGGGATAAAAAGATGATAAATCCGTCCAGTCAGGCTCAACGTCACAGCCTCCGACTGGAGTCGGATCAAGGAACAATGCAAACTTCCGAGAGATTGACAGTCGGATCTCGGTACAATTAACCATCTAGTCGGAGGGAGCGGAGGCCGAAGACCGTGTACTAACTAGTTAATACTGCCACTATTAGTCAGTATCTGCCTTTAGGTTAGCATCGTTTTGGGACATACCACGGTCGATGCTCTTCGCGACGACAGTCTGCGGTTTCTAGGAAGATGGATTGAAGTTATACCCCAGATTATGGTTCTTAGCGGAACATACAGGATTAGCATAACGTACCCGGATCGGCGCTACCCAATAGCACCAGGTTTTCCAGGAGAACTATGGCGCGATCCCGCAGGCAAAGCAGTTATCTAGATGACGCGATCTATCTCGTCGAATCAAGACTGACTGATGATTATACTTTTCACTTATAATGTCCTGTGGCTTTCAAATTCAGAATCAAGATCATTTTATTTGATGGACTCACTGAATAGTGGATATATGGCGAAACAACGCTTGTCCTTCGTTAGGACTGCCAGGTTCGCTACTTGCGAATCCAAAGGCTTTGGCTAGAGTCTACTATGCAGGAAAATACTCATATTCAGAAAGATTTGACTGTCTGAGAAGCTTTGATTACGATTGGATTGTCACATGATGGCCGCTTTTCCTTCTCCTGCGGGTTTCAAGGACTGGAGCTAGCTCTTCTTCACAACACCAGGCTTCCGTATCTTTTCAACAAATTACGAGCACTTAGGTCTCAATGTCAACTTCATGTTCGAATGGAGTTGGAGGAGTGCAGGGGGATGAAAGCATAGCAAAGCTCTCTCTGCTCCTACATAATGCACTCACAGCAGCTGGAGAACCTCTTCCTGGTCCTCATTACATCCTCCTTCTTTCTGATCCCCCATTGTGCACCTTATCAAATCCGTTGCTCAAAGCCCTTCTAGTAGCGGATTTGGACTCATCCCATGATTCAGGCGACGTGCTTGCCTTTGCCAACCAGCATCGAAATGAAATAGCCCACACCTTGGAGACAGTCTCATTGCAGTGTTTCTCAGCCTACCTACTAAAGCTACCTGAAAATGAAGGCTTCGATCTGGGACTATACCTCTTGGCAGTGCGCCGCCTGCCCTGGGATTTTGTAGGTGATTGCTGACCTATTCCTCTTAGGACGAGCCAGAGTACACTGCAACTCCTGACTCCTTGCGATCCCAGGTGATCGTCTCAGAGTCGGCGACCCTTATGCCGCTCGTCCAGCAGAGCCTTTTGGAGAAGACTTACGCATTATTCACAGATGTTACAGGCGATGCTAGAATGCGGAGGATGGTATACTTCGAGAGGTTGGAAATAGAAAGCCCAGGCTGACGGAAATAGGCGGGTAAAGTGCTGGCGGAGATAGTGAGCGACTCTGAGGAGCATTGCCAAATGCTGAAGAAGTTATACGGTGATGAATACGTAAAGTAAACCAATTGGCATCCGGTCTTCTTGATATTTACTGAGCATTGCATATCCAGGCATATTATTGGCATACTATGCGATGTGGACGTTATATTGTCCTTTTTATCAAGCATTATACTCCAAGCCCTGTCCAAATTCATATTATTCAATGATTGGGAGTCGGATGAGCCATATTCGCGAATATTGAGCCACCTACAGACTCGAGGGAACGCCGTTGAGCGATTTTACTCCTACGTCCGCGCAGTGAAACAGCACAATTTCAGCATAAGTGGTAAAGCCAGAAGTAGCAGCGCCAACAGCTCTTTGCCCATATGCTATCTCGTCGAATCAGACGGAGCACATGCGAAAGGGCTGCCGCAAGGTACAGTTCTTCTAGTCTTTTGTGCTGACGGAATGGATTTGATACACTGCGGCAAGGACACTTCTGGCCATAAACTGAACTACATGGCGATCCGGATCACCTGCCCTACACAAACTAAGTGCATTTTCTCCAGTGAACGTGGGGGACAGAAGCGGCTGCTATCTCTGAATGTTCACGGGAATGATCTAATTAAGATGAACGACCAGCAGTGCGATTCGCATACCATAAACCTCGGTATCAGATCCGAGTATGACTCAACTGGGATTTTAAAAAGACTCGAGGCTATCGGCATCCGGTGTCAAACAATAGGGTCTAGGACAAGCCCAAGCCGTCGAAGGTCATCGTCAGTAGTGATATCGATGGATACAGAAGACGAAATGGTCTCCGGCTTCTTCCAACCCTCTGCGATGGCTTTTCGGACAGCAGCTGATTGGGCTTCGCCTCCTTCTCGGGGGAATTATTCAACAAGCATGCTAGAACAAAGTGAATATATATCAGGGACTGCTTCTGACAGCGCTACAGAGAGCAGTCTAACAGATCTTACTCGGACCCCTTCCCTGCACGGAACCTCCTCGTCCAGGGGTGGAGACAGTTCTCGTTCGACTAGCCCAAAGTCCCAGACAGAAATTCAGCGGAATAAGGAAGCAAGGGCTGTTGAAAGAGCGATATCTCAGAATGACAAGGACTTACCCGAGAATGGGCCTGCCAGTAATACTCGGTCAAGGTCCTCTCAAAGGAGCAAGTCGGTCACTGGAAAAAATGTGCTAAGGCCTGTTCCGCACAATACACAAGAATCTCTCATATTCTCCAGGCGTCGTCCCAAAGGCAAGCTATATACTGCATTAAGAACGAAGGTAGTTGATTGGGACGAAGATCTCCGAGCGAGTGATGGTTCGCGTGAACCACAACCCCAGGAAGATGCCGATTTTACTTCTGTCTCTTCCCCTTCATCCAGTGGCGCTCGCTATACCTTCAATAAAGGTTCCACAGGAACTTGGACAAGTTCTGCCAGGAAGAAACAAGCCACGAAGACTAGGAGACAGTCTGGCACTGGAAGCAAGATGAAACCTAAAAGGCGCGTCAACAACAAAGCCAAACTCTTATTAACGCAACATAGGAGGTCCGGGAACGGCAATAAACAGCGCAGCCCAAATTCAAGCAGTTCTGAGAAAGAGCCAGAGCGTAGTACCACAGCAGGCAAGCATGAGATATGCAATGGGACCCCGAAGAGTCTGGCTTCAGAGAGTCTGGCTGGAGCCAATAACTCGTCGCAAGCTTGCAAAACGGAGGGCATAAGCCACCGGGTATTCGAATCTTCCTTGCCTCAGAATTCCAATAGCTCCAACACACAATCTATGTTTGAGTCTAGTTTGAGGGAGGGCCAGCATCTCCACGAAAACACTCCAGGCAGGGGCCAATCAGTCGCAGAAAAGCTGATTGCGGCATTGCGAGAAAGTAACACCCCGAATCATCATCATAAGGATATAAATGCGGACGAACAGTTATCTTGTGATAAAGAACATGGAGTCGAAATTGTTACCGAATCTCATGAGATGCAAAATGAGCCTGATTGTTGCAAATCAAATGTAGAACAGCAGCAATGCAAATGCAACAAGCAGGATGCAATAGACTCCTGGACATCAGTCATGAGCCAGGAAGATATCTCTGGCGACGAGTTATATCCTGTCAAGTTATACTCCGGCAATTCCTCAGATGAAAGCCGATTCAGTTCATCGCAAGACCCCGGCGAGCATAATCGAATTCTCAGAAAGGGAGAAGCTATGTCTGGAGCAAAAGATGGAGAAGAGTGCGAAAGAATTCGAGGGGCCTCCTCTCTTGCCTCAAGCTCGTCTGTAGAGCCACTATCCACGGAATCAACTCCGGAAGCTCACTACTCGAGCCCGTCCCTGAAAGAGTCTAAATCGAGTCTCTCTCTCAGCCACAGAGGGGAGGCTACAACGGCGGCAGATAGGTTCAAAATTCACCAGCCGCCTCCCAAGAGACGCAGTTCCGCCTGGCCTGGCCATTCAGAGGCTTTTGCATTGTCTAGTTCGCTCAACCTAAACCTCTGTGCTACTCACCCAGAGGAAATCACAACCAGAGATTATTGTTCACGGAACCCCCAGTTTGGTGATATCGGTGCTGCCCAACCGATTGTCAGTGCTCTAGGGAAGTGCCCTGAAAGCGACATAACTCATGCTACCGAATTCCTAGAGTCCAGTGCTAAGACTATCGTGGACAAGAACGGGAGCCCTAGGCTGATGCAGCAAGCGAGTATGGGAACAGAGGAACATATCACACTGAAGCGACAAGATACATTTCCTTGCATGGAGCAACGAAATCTGAAACGAACAAGAGGCATAAGTCAAGATGACAAACAACGCATCACTTATCGTACAACGGAGTATCAGACAAGAGAAACCCCCGGCACTTTTCAGCTGGCCCCGAGAGAATCTGACACAGATTTCAGCGCATCAAGGACGACGCTTACAAAGGAAAGGGGGCACCAACCCTGCGCAAGCCACCCGCAGTTGAGTGCAGGCGAACGACACCTCTTGAAAGTTGTGGAGTCCGGGTCACGGCAAGAACAGCAACAAACCCAAGAACGCGTTCTTGGACTACATGGTTTAGCAGCTGCCGCTGAACCAGAGCGGAAAGTGGCGTTTGAACTGTCAAAAAGCACTGCTGGTCAGATTAACTGGCAAACAACACTGCAGGAGCTCCATGAAGGAATGGAGAGGACGCTGCGCAATAACAATGAGGTAGGCAATGGGAATAATTGTGTGCTTTAGTATCCGCTAATGACCCTGTAGTATCTATTTCGTCAAATTGAGAGCGAGAAAGCCACAATCAACGAGGTCTTGAATGGTTATAGAGAACAATGCCATAGCGTCCTCGATCAACTCTTCAAAGCACAAATTGAACGCACAAGGCTATGCAAACAACAAATTGATTCCATCAAACAACAACACGCCGATGTTTGCCAAGAGCTGATTCGTCGTCTAAGGGAAAATGAACGGACTCTTGTTGCTGATTGGGAAAGCTAATAAGTGCAACCAGCTACGAATGGGTGTCTGCGGTGGCCGAAGGTAAGGACGCTGTATATGCGTCGTAGCGTCGTGGCGTCATGGCGAGAAAAAAGTGAAAGTAATGCAAGTTTATCCAAAGGAGCCTGAGCGCTCGAGACTATGAATTCATTGAACTACAAGCGACAGGATTTCCGAGGTCCAAAGGAACCCCTGCCAGTTTGTTGAGCAATTTGTTAAGTATAGAACTGAAGCGAATGAGGATCAGTGCAAATGATTGTGACTCACCGGAATCACGTGTGGGATGACTCCTTCCACCCCCGCCCGTAATGGTTCGATTCAGAGCTCACAACATTTTTTCCAATTGAGAAAATTAGACCACTGTACGAGAAATTCGAACAGCTTTTGCTTGGTTCAACGCATTGTTGTCAGGAGTGTTCTGCAGCTTCACTCAGCCATCCTCTCACTCAATTCTCCGCTCCGCCACAGCTATCTATACATACTTCCTACCCCGCGAAACCATGTCCTCCGTGAGTCACCCACACCAGCTTCTCAAGTACAGGAACTCATCAAGTATCGCAGTTCTTCCTTCCAAATCCTAATTTAGGAGATACCAATCACCTTGAGGATTCGAGAAGTATGTAATCGCTGAATTCCACAGCCATTGGCATTGTCTGACCGAGCTCGTCAACAGTCCGTGGATACAACCCTCTCACACCACCCAACCTCCTGCAACATGAGATTGCTTTAACAGAGAAGGCGCGGCAAACAGTCCTTCAAGGCCGAGCTGAGGCCATTGCCGTCGCCCACGGTACAGACACAGACAAGCGCCGCCTCCTCGTCGTCATCGGACCCTGCTCAATTCACGACCCCGAAATGGCCTTAGAGTACTGCGACCGGCTATTGAAATTGAAGGAGAAATACAAGGATGAGCTGCTAATTGTTATGCGCTCTTATCTGGAGAAGCCGCGAACGACCGTCGGTTGGAAGGGCCTCATCAATGACCCGGATATCGACAACAGCTTCAACATCAACAAGGGCCTGCGCATCTCGCGTCAGCTCTTCGTCGACTTAACCAACAAGGGAATGCCAATTGCCAGTGAGATGCTGGACACTATCTCCCCGCAGTTTCTGGCAGACTGTCTCTCCGTCGGTGCGGTCGGCGCGCGTACAACAGAATCGCAGGTCCATCGTGAATTGGCCTCTGGGCTCTCGTTCCCCGTTGGCTTCAAGAACGGTACGGATGGCTCTTTAGACGTCGCGGTTGATGCGATTGGATCCGTAAAACACCCTCATCACTTCCTGTCGGTCACCAAGCCTGGTGTTGTTGCCATTGTCGGTACCGTTGGCAATCCTGATTGCTTTGTTATCCTCCGCGGCGGCAAGAAAGGGCCGAACTACGATGCTGCTAGCATCGCCGAAGCAAAGGAGAAGCTCATAGCTAAGGGCCTGCCACCCCGTCTGATGGTCGACTGCAGCCACGGCAACTCACAAAAGAATCACAAGAACCAGCCTAAGGTGGCAGCTGTTCTTGCGGAGCAGATTGCTGCAGGCGAGACTGCAATCATGGGCGTTATGATTGAGAGTAACATCAACGAGGGTGAATACCTTCCCACCTAATCCTAGACTTTCTCCGCTAACATTGGACTCTCAAAAGGCAACCAAAAGGTCCCACCCGAGGGCAAGGCCGGCCTCAAATACGGCGTCAGTATCACCGACGCCTGTATCAACTGGGAAGATACCGAGTCAACGCTAGAGACCCTTGCAAAGGCCGTTGCGACTCGGAGAGAAAAGCTCGCCTCCAGTTCCTAGTCGCATCGCACCCACCTCATCTCACTCACCTGTCTCTTTCTCTTCACTAGATTAAGAAAGTCGGCTTTGGCTTGTATTCCGGGTTATCTAAAATAAGTTCTATTAAGCGCATTTTACATGAAGTTCTGGTAAATAAAAGTTCGGCTCGGACGGCGGTCCCAGAGACATTGGCAATACTCTGATTCTTGGTCCTCGACCCTATCATACTAGTTAGGCAGCTTTAAGCCTCAAGCATGGGTTGATACATATGTCTTATCTACATTGTACGAAAATCTTCAATGCGGCCGCAAATCCGAGCAGATACCCGCTTTTGACGTTGAGAGGCGACTAGTCTAGACCATTGGCCAGGCGAGGGATTTACTATGCGCGTGACCTCCCTCTCTAAGCTAATTGTCATGGACTGGAACAGGTACAAAGCAATGCACCCAGCGGACTGTTGGGAAGGTTCCAGGCCCTTAGGCTTCTCGAACGGTCTATGGATCAGATCAAGGTCATATGACGGTTAATTAACAGTAGCTAATATAGTTTAGAATGGGATCAGATTTATAAGTTTGCCTAGTTCAAAAAAAAAAAAAAAAAAAAAAAAAAAAAAAAAAAAAAAAAAAAAAAAAAAAAAAAAAAAAAAAAAAAAAAAAAAAAAAAAAAAAAAAAACTAAGCTACCGCAGCTGAAATGGAACATTCCAGGACACAGTGTGTGGGTTTGCTTATTGGTAAGGAGGAATTAATCAATTGACAGAAAGTGCTACGTATTAAAGCAGGTAATAGAGGTGTATATCTGAAGTTCTTAAATCCGAATCGTCACTATAGTGACAAGTAAGAACAGAAAGCAAAACGTTAGCTTGTACAAACACATGAGCGCCGTGCCATGTCTGCCATTGGCAGGAGATTGTGCGTTTATATATGTAAACATTAGTAGACAACTTCGGGCTGTGCATGTCTGCCTCCTAGCTCGGGTATGCTGACATCCACAATTTGCGCGTCGAACACATTAGCCGCTGTTGCATCGCGCCCGCTGTCCGACATCGAACTGCTATATCGACAAAGCATGTGCCGTCCAGAAAACCCTGCTCGCGACTTGGTTTGTTTGCGCTCTCGCAAATCCTCTGGGGTAACAAGGCAGTGTTCAGAGCGGCTGACCAGCTGGGCGCCTACGATACGCCCATCCGAACCGATGGTGAACGATTTGCAGGGGAACTTGGAGGCATCCTGTGACGCAGATGTAAAAGTATCAACATCAATGATGTTGGTCTCTCCTGAAGCGCTGAATGCCCAAATGCGAGCGCCTCCGTGAGAAGACTGGAGAGATATTTCGACCACGTTCTGTACCCGGCCAATTTCCTTCCCATAGATCTTGAACGGCCACATCATCGCAGTGGGTCTGTAGCTGACACTCAGAAGAAACTCCCAGTCTTCATTTTGGTTCGATGACAGACTTTCACGGTGGGGGCTGTCTAGTTGTTGAGTGAGAAAGAAATCTCGTGCAAGATCACTGTCGGCCATCACGCCGTCACCCTGTCTCTCACGCTCCTTCTTCAGCACGTTGAATACATCCAATGGCACGGAATAGAAAACCAGCCTATCCCCATAAGCAGCGACAATGCGAAGCCCCCAACTGAGGTCTGAGCCTGATGCGAAGACTGTGGGCACGGGTGCATCTTGAGATCCGTTAGGCATATTATTCTTGAATGGAGGAACGCAAACAAGCGCCCTCGTGAGGCACGTTGGTCCATCAAGCGGAGCATCCGATCCAATGCAGAGGTAGCCACTCCGTGGCTCCACAAATAATAGATGAATGCCGTCGTTAATTGGAACCGCCCGATAATGGTGACATTGTGTCGTTCGTACCAAGCCAACTTGATCCTTCCGCTCCGGTGCCCACCGACTGAATGTTTGAACATCATCCTTTATAGTGTGGAAAGGGCAAGATGGATGCAATTCTTCGGCTGATAGGGTTTGACAATCGCAACCCTCCACCACTGGGCCAGCTAGTGAGGAGATCAACCGAAATTCTAATGGAGTATCCAGGCGATTCGGCATGAAATGCAAGATCTCCGAGGGTTGTGACATGGGTAAGAATTTTCGACAATCGATGTTCGCCTCTTTATCAACCCAGCGTAACTCAATTCCAGATTCAGAGCCGAACGCGACACAGCGATAACCAGGGCAGATCGATATGCTCAGAGGTGGATCATGGACAGAGCATACGTCGTAAAAGAAGTGTCGAGACGTCATTTTTCTGGAGAACGCACTCGCAAAGTGTCCGCCTCTCGCACAGCTGCTGTTCGTCCCATCGTGAACAAGGGCCCTTGAGCTACAGTTGGCTCCCCTATCGATTGGAGCAAGCTCGCAAATCATTCCCAGTCTATTGCGCAACAAAGCTGCAACATTGAAATTTGATGTGCTGGTATCAATGGTGGCGAACAAAACCTCTGTTGGACATGTGATGCTGGCGACAGGCGCAATATCAACATTTCCCAAGTCCTCATTGGACATTGGCGCGGATTTTACACTGCGCCTGCCAAGTAGTTGATAAATGTGGATGTTGCAGCCTGAAATCACAAGGAGATTGTTCCCGCAATTGCTTACGTGAAAGCTAGATGTGAAGGACACATCGTTCGAAGAAGGATAGGGGTTAAGCAAGTCGCGAGAGGTGGATGTTTGGCCTGCTTGGGAAAGCTGCGAGAAGTCGACAACACTTGTCGTCACGAACCCAGTCCTTTCGACATTCATCTTGCGGCCTGATAGCATACATTCAGTCGCGAATCGTTTGCTCATTCTCCAGGCCGTGCTCTCTCCATTCTGGTCCATATCGCTAGCTCGTTGATTCTTGTTATCCCTGAGCCAACTATCCCACCAGCCTGCCCGCTTTAGCATACTCCCCAGTAATCGTTCGTTCAAACTGGCGCGCATCCATTGCGAACAAACTCGCCGGGCGTTATCAAAGTCTCGAGGGCTCAATTCATAGAATATCTGCGTAAGGATTTCTGGGGGCAGAGTATTCGCCGGGGCACGCTGCAGTGGCAGAGCCTCGTCGATAGCCTGAGCCCAGGGCTTGGGCGCCAAACGCAAAGGCCAGCATGATGTTTCAGGGACGGATTCTAAGCACCTTTCAGCCACTGAAGGGTGTATCACGTTGGTCGATTGTGCGTTGAGATCCGTATCATAGATTAAAGGATTCACAACTCCTGGCATGCTTGTCTTGCTGTGAAGATGCAGAGATATTCAAGAGTCTAGTATACCATGAACAAGTTGGACAATTTCAAAGGCGAAGAAGATTGAGAAGCTCGTCTCACGTTGGATTGTCGAAAGTCGAGGTGTTTTATATATTTCAAAGACAGGGCTCATGGCTGTTTCCTGTTGACCGGCTCGCCGACAACCATGCCCAGCCGGTGTTTGAGCAAGACTATACCGGCTTTACCGTTATCAACAAGGTCGAGATTCTTCCCAGGCCAGAAAGTTCCAGAAGACAAATTTGGCTAAAAAGCGTGCGGGCTGTTCCAATTATGATTGTGGCAGGTGACCTGCGGTAATATACAGGCTTGAGATGTATGCCGTAAAGGTGTACTGACGTAGTCTTTGAGTAGACGAAAGATAGGACTAGAATCAGGCACTCGGGTGAAGGGGTGTAAAGATTTGGGCAGCCGCAGACTCTTCAAGCACACGGTGAAGCATCCCCAATTTTCGCAGGTTATTCAGCGCCATAACCATGACCGAGGGAGGTGCGATCACCAGCAATCTGACGTAGATAAGAAGGGCGCCGGCAACCGGACCCTGGGGTCGAGCCTCTGTGGTGGAGCCAGCAATGTATGATCCCCATGGTTCTAGATTGTGAACGGGGAGCCGTCGAGCCGACGGCAGCGGCGGTGGAGAAAAGGGCAAAATTCGGAATTAAGTTGGCTTTGCGTCAGGACTTGTACCGCGGCGGTAAGAGGCGACTCAAGCGAACAGGGTGACGTCTAGGAGAACCCACGAATCACACTAGGACAGACCGACAAACAGCTAAGCACAACAGGATTGTGGGTAGCGCTCGTCCTTGCTCTTACGCCAGCCCGGCGATATTGTCAGCATCGCGTTTTGATAATGGCGGTTCTTAAGCTACTTACTCCTGACAACAAAAAAACCATCTGGGTTTGCTGGCTATCATGATGATTCCTTGTGAATTGTGAGATGGAGGAGAGGATGAGGAGGAAAGGACGAGCGGCGGAAGCCGCCAGAAAAGAAGGGAGTCTGAGAGCCTGACCACCCACACACCGCAATTATTCCTGGTCTGAGTGTATCCGATAATACAATTGTTGTTAAAGATATCTTGAGGTGCTAACACAAGGCTAGTCCTGCCAACTGTTAAGTGGCGTCGCCGCATCGCACCTAGAAGTTGCACTTCAGACTAATTGTTTTTTAATTATCCTAGCAAGATTTAGTTATGTCAGTTATGTCTACTAACGTACCCTCAAGTCATGCAATATCTCAAGCAGCCAGAAACCTCATTTCGTGGCAATGAATAGTCATGCGTATGTATATGCCATGCTAATTACATTGAAACGCCGGGGACAAACCAGAATTGGGATATCTTTAAACATAAGCAAAATAATAATAGCAAGGCATCCTATAATCAAGCACTCCTCCGCCCATCACTGAACACTTGGTAGAAGGTTACACCGAAACGTGGTTTTGATCCTCGTAGTACTCGAAGTCCTCTTGAAGCTCTGGCATTGGATTGCGCCCTGGGAGCCAAGCACTGTCTAGAGGTAGAATGAGACTGGGGTTGACGTATCTCTTCAGTTTGAGTCCTAGCACTTGCCCTCCTAGTCGAATTGGGAACGCATCACGGTCGAGAGCAAGAGGCGGTGAGAACGTCGAAGTCGTAGAGGGAGAGATATCACCAGATGTCGGTGTGTCGCGATAAATGCTTTTTAAAGCAATAAACTTGGTCAACGGCTCATAGCTCTGAGAATAGAAGTAACTGAACCACACTGTGGCTCCGATCAGGGGCACAATGAGCAGTGCCAAGGTAATAGCTTTGCGCAAACCAAGAGTGCCTGCCATAGCAAGTTGGAACACTACCAGACCCACTAGGACACGGTTGCATATCATGGGCCATGCTCGTCCTGTAGAGTGCTGTCGATGATCCATCGCATATAGGAGCTGATACTTGTAGATAAAGTTACCAATTGTGAAGTAGACCAGCCCAAAGAAGCAAATCAGCCAAGATGCTGGGAATACGCCGTAAATCACACAAATGACCAGTATCAGTATCGATTGTGGAATCGAATATCCGTAGCTGAATGTAGGAGGTGTGGAGAGCTCGGCAAAATCTCGAGGCGTCTTGGCCATCAAGTAATTAATAGGGTACAGAAATACGCTTCCGACCTCAAGGAGTTTGAGTGGGAACAGGCCTAGGCCCTGAAGAACAAAGACGTTCATGTAAAATGGTGCAAGGTTTTCTAGTGAATTGGCGAGAGCCGTTGCGATAGTGGTTGCATCTTTAAAGGAGTCCCGAAGATGCTCCCAGAGACCGTAGAAATTCGTTGCAGTGCCGATGACAGTGAATATGACGAAAAGATTGAAGAACGAGAAGAAGAAATTTTTCGAGATAACGGAAAGTTCGATGTCGCCTCGAGACATCATCCCTTGGTGGTTCGAAAGCCCTGTAGCAGGGTATGGTCAGTACGGGACCCGAGTGAACAGGTCATCAGCAGGGACTCACAATTATACAAGTAGGGAACGGCAACAGTCAAGAGAGAGAAGGCCAAGGTAGGAAGACCAGTGGTGACGAGTGATTTGACGAGAGGGTGCCGAGCCAGAGCGTCGGCCAGTTGAGGCAAGACCTTGTGGAGCGTCTCCCATTTAAGAAGTGTACCAACAGGCACAAGTAAAACGGACCAGAACACAGATAGGAAGCAGATTAATACAGTGATAGACCATGACTGAAACATGCGCCGGGCGCGCGGTAAATAGGTGTTTTTCCAAATCACATCCGCCGGGGCCGGGGCCAATCTGGCAAGGAGCTTCATGGGATGAGGATCAAGTATAGCCTGAACGAGCATCTGCGCCGCAGCTATTGATTTCATGGTCACAAACGCGAGCTCAGTAGGCGGATATTCCTTCTGGCGAGCGCTCTGAATTTCCTCATCAAGCCTCCGGAGTCTCTCTTCGTAGTAGTCTATAGCATCAACCTTCCGGTAGCGCAGCTTCAGCGGACCATACCATAGACGCACCATTGGTCTTTTCCTAGACCGATCAAATGCGTCATCTTGTCCGTTTTCCAGCAAAAGGCGCATCCTTTCGTCGTCCTCAGAGAAAAAACTGGAATCTATTGGCTGGCGTCTCAAAGGCAGAGTGTCGCCAGATTTCCTGACTCGCTTGTAGCCAAGGTACTGGACCCAAGATGTTTCCAAATTCCGTAGGACTTTGAGTCGCTCCTCAATCAGATGGTCCAAAGAGCTCCAATTACGGCATAGCGTAATGCTTTCAACCTCTCCGATGTGTAAGCCTTCAATAAATTCCCTGATATTCTCTTCGGATCCCATCTCAGCCGGGATACCTGATAATCGTATCGTCCGGTCAGTCGTACTCGTCTGGCTGCCCAGGTATTTCTGTCTCGTTTGGATGATTTTCTTCGTCTCTTGGAACAACATGAAAATGGCAAGGCCAGTAAAGATGTACGTAAACACGACGTACGTCCATAGATACGGTGGGTCATCAATGAATTTCTTCTTCCCGTCCTCGCCAACATCAATGTTTTTATCCCAGTCTGGAATACCTAGCTTCTTCGTGTAGCTATAATGGATTGGTAGAAGAACCACGAAGGCCAAAATGAACACAGTAGACGTGAATCTGATCGCGAAGCGGAAGAAGGAGAGAAACTGATTCACCGGCATCGTTAGTATCTTTCACCACCGCTGACTTGGACAAGTCCACATACAACAAAGGCATCCAACCCAGCGGACTGTAGAACTTGTTCCTCCGTTATCTGCCATAGCACCGGAATCCATCCGAAAAAGCTATCGGGAAGTTCTGGTAGGTATAGTGCGGCGCGACGTTGTCGCCTTCGAGCCGCGTATAACTCCGTCCATTTGGGCCGCAAAAACTACCTCGCGAATGATTATTAGCTTAGTCCTTTGCGCATCAAGGTTGTATTCACGTAAAGGATTCCACGTACACAAAAAGATAGAAACGCGGTTATTCCTAATGCTAAGCTGATGACGAGCTGTGTATATAGGTCTCCCTTGAGTTGATCGTCCCATTTCCGTCCGGGTCCATCATCGTCCGTTCCATTGTTTGTTCCATGATGGTTCGCAACAGTAAGGGCAGTCGCCATTGCCGCCACGGCAGATTCCGTGAGCGACATGGCTTTATGTAAAGGAGGTTCTTGACGTCTTAAAGTATGTGGACGGGTTTGCGCCGTTATTGATGCATTGGGAAGCGGAGTGCTGCTTTTCGAGTCGGACGACGGTCGAGGAGCAACTGACGTCAGGGGAAGAATATGGGTGTTACACTGCGCTGCGAGACCGTAGATTGATTTATCGTTAGCTAACTCCGGTTGTCCAAAGTCAGAGAACGATAGCAGTATAAAACGTGGTGATTCTCGTAAACCACTCTGTAATGGTGATCTTGTTTTTGAGGCTAGCGAGTAGCGACAGTTCATATTCACGATCGATGGCTGCTGTGTATTTGATTAGTCATAATACCTATGCAAGGCACAATATTTATGCACAGCTTATGCTTACTTCTGCCGAGTATGAGGCGTTATCATAGAGTAATGTCAATATTGGATACGCAACTTCAGAACTTCACTCGTTGCGAAGTTTCAGTTTATGCGCTATTATTATTATGCTAATTCACCACATGCTCTCAGCCTTCTGCGGCGCTGACAGTTATGAAGTATATATCTGTTCACTCTAAATGGCAAGAGTTAAATATACCGTGAGGCGTCATAATAAAGATCGAGTAGACAACCTGCCGACCATGATTGGGTTGGTGACTGCGGAAAGAGTAATGTCAGCCCATTTAGTCCCAAAAATTGAACGAGCATCTCCAGGAAAGGTCACCTACCGAGTCTGCACAATGATTGCCATTCCTATTTGTTAGCTCCGTAAGACCCTTCCAAGGGCTTTCCCTCAGAGCTTTCTTGCAACCCGCTAGCCTTCTTGTTACCTGCTGGAATGCTTCCGTCCGCTCATCCGCAGTCTTGCGTCGGGCAAGGTCAAAGTACAAGAGTGCGCGGAGAAAGTATCCTCGCAGCCAAACCCACTCCGGGCCTTGATGGTAGTTTCTGCCTTTTGATGTTGCAAAATCGGTTGAGTCTTCCGCGTTATTGTAGTCTGGGCGATAGTTCAGGTCAGAAGGATCAAGTGTGGCCATTCCTAGGGGACCAGCAAGCAGAGAATCAGCAATAGCGAGTGCACCCAGCGCTTTGGAAGGATCAAACAGTTCTGGTGACACAACCATGGCGATTGGGAAATTAGACCGAAGCTGGTAGTCCTCGTAAGGCTTACCCGATCTGTAAAGGTCTTTGTAGATGCCACGACGATTGACAATTTTGGAGTCGACGTCGTATTGATCGTCATCCTTCGGATCCAGCGGTATATAATAGCAACGCTCGAAATTGGTTTTCACCTTCGTAGCCCAGTCTTTGAATGTGATAGATTTGCCATTTCCTATATCCACTGTGTCGTACGGATAGAGACCCTGCTTGTTAAGGTCTGTAATCCACTTTAGGGCACTGTAAAGCAGTCCGGTAATTTCGATAGCAGCGCCATCTCGTGGAGTACCGGGTACCCCCTTGTTGCCGGCTTTCTCACTTTCTCCCATCTTGTCTTGCCATGTTCCACAGTTGTGCTGGCTGCCACCAAAAATCAACCCTGTTTCCCAGTCCACGCGAATGTCGACATTGAATCCCTCCGATTTCATCTGCACATCGAGCTCTGGGCCCGCATTATACTCACGAAAGGAAATTCCTTGTGCATGGCGCTGGAATACTTCTTGTATTATATCCACGATGGTTGAGGTTTGCGAATATGCCTTTGGGTCATCAAACGAGAGCCACGTATCGTCGTACGGCAGGAATCGTCTGGGAGTCTTGTCTTGCAGCAATTCAAGACCATCAGGTGCCATCTTCGTGTAATCTTGTATAGCCTGCAGCAAAAACCATATGGAATCGCGAGAGTTATACCGCGGAAGTTTACCACTGCCTAATAGATTAGGAATCATACCATGCTTTAGCACACTGGCAAAAGCGAGGATATGCTCCTTAGCGTCAATGAATCTTCCAGTGCACAGAAGTAGGCCTCTAAGAGATATAAAGACATCACGACCCCAACATCTAGCCCAATCTGTTGCAAAATGCGGTAGACCAGCTGCAAGACTCGGGACTGATTTTTTGGGCCATAATGATGCGGAATTTACAAATCCAGTCTGCTGCACGCTGACCATGGCAAGCTGTTGGATGAAAGCCTGACCCACCCTCACATCATCTCCCAGGAGCTGTATACCCCTGTTCCAGGCAGCCACATAAGCGGTTTGAACAATTATAGCAAAGTAGCGAGGAAGAAGAAAGCTCGGTAGGCCGCGGACAGTTTGGAACTTTGCTTCCAACCATTTAGCAGGACGCCTAAGAGCGGCATACTGTGGATTTTTTGTGGCCTTCATCAAGCGATTAACAATATAGTCGAGGGCCCACTGGCCTTGTCTGAGATGATCGCAGAGCGGATGGCCCAGCTCATTAAATCTGATGATGCCTTCCAGGATACTCCACCAACCCTGAAGGCCAGCATAAACCAATGGTCCGTGGTTTGGGATGTCATAGACTCCATCCTGGCCACCGCTTGAATCACGTTCTTCAGCATCGCAGCGGTAGAGCACAAAGTTCAGGTCAATCAAGTTCAGTTCCGAAAATGCCTCCACTGCGCCATCAGTAATAGCATCATTACTCAGCTCATCTGCGTGCTCAAGACTGGGTATTGATGTCTCAAATAACGCAATAGATCCTGGGACGAATGGGTCTAAAACTGAGATTATGGTTTCGCGATCCGTTTCTTCAATTCGAGCACCCTCAATCTTCAAAACCTCACTTGGCAATCCTTGAAGGTAAACTTTGTTCGATAGGGCACGCTCTTTGTCGTCAGATAGTTCTTGAACCTTGAGGAGCCACGATCCGATAGGCTTGGCCCGAGTAGCAGCAAGGTGTATAGGAGCGAGAAGGGCTCCGCTATTCTGACCGGGAAAAGCTGTATGGGCGATCAAGAATATACCCTTTCGCGTTTGTGGATGGACCCTATGCACGGTGATGTATTCACCATCGTGATGAATGAAAGTTTCATCGTACCCCATTTGACCCATCATAGTATGAAGTTCGTTGAGCAGCCGCTTCAAGCCACTGATACCTTTAAGGTTGACCAGTTCGTCAAGAGTTGGAGATTCCGGAAGATCAAAGAAGGAGTACAGTCGGGTTTCATGCACAAGATCCACAATTTTGGGATAGATCTCATCATACCCCATAACACTTCCAATGGCAGAGTCACACATTGCTACAAGAGCAGCGTTTGGGAGTGTATCTGTCGCCGTTCTCTTCTGCGCTGGCATCTCATTGTCATGTGTACAGTCCATAAACAACGCTGGAACGGGAATGGGGCGTATACTGCGTATTAATTCCCTCTCGCTGCCACTCGCTTGGGATTTTGAAAAATCTAGGCCTGGAGAGGCCAGATCCAACTCAAAACTGCCGATGGGACGGCCACCATGACGGTGCACCAAGCGGCTTAGCTCTCCCGCGCTCCAGGCTTGCATGGCCTCGCGGATGAGTGCGTTTATACCGAGCCGCTTGACAAAAATATAATCGGCCTCTTCAGAACCCGTAAAAAGTTCGGCAAAAATTGCAAGGTCGGGGCGGACTTTTCGTGCCTCGTCAATGAGGTACTCTGCAACTACCAAGGGTGTGGAGTGACAATTGTCAATTCTGAAGCCAGAAAAGTACTTGGCCATCAAGCGAGTGTACCTGGCCATAAAGTCCCATAAGAAAGGGCTGTCTACAGGGCCATCTCCATACCGCAATTTGACACAGTCTCCCCAGACAATCACCTCTCGCCGTAGGTATGCCCTAGAATTGGGCCCAGCGTTGTCGCGCATAGCATCCGCGTTCCATATCCAGCCATTGTTGGCGAGGGCTAGTGCTTTGGGATTGTGTTTCTTAGTGACCTTGTTCAGAGGCAGTCTGGTGAAGTACGACTCTATTAGAGGATTTTGGTCGGTCACAGGACCGAGCTTCGGTCCATGGTCATCAATCCTCAAGTACTTGATACGATTGAAAAGCTGGCTCATGATTTCGGAGACATCTGAGTTGTACTCCTCGTAAAATGGCACATTGACTACGTCGAGCAGCTTGCGTAGGGTATTCTCAACCGCAGTCAAGTCCGACGACGTGGAGTCAAAGTTTCCAAACAAGGCAGTAGCAATGGCCACCCCGAGTTGAGTATCAATTTCTCGACTGTATCTTCCGAGGATTTGGCCTGCAGTCGGGACTCCTTTCTGACGAATGAGGCTTGCCTGATCTTCCAATGACCACGTTTTGTAGGTTCCTAGATCGAGTTGCGCCCACCGTCCACTTTTTATATCACCGTCTGTGGATACTTTCCACTCGTCTATAACCTTCCGAGCATTGCTCTTAACGTCGAGAACATAAAACTCCCAGAGGCATAGATCTTCTATAACATGGTTCTTCACTTCGTTCATAACGAGCGTCAGCTCGTCGACAGTCTTAAATTCAGTTGGCAGACCGCGCGTTTGTAGTTCATGGCTGAATTTTAATAATGCAGTGTCCAGCTCCAGCGCTGCTTCGAGCCAGGGGGCAGTTTCAACGCTGTATCCAGCCTCTGGGTGTTCCTCGAGCCATTTGCTGTTGTTGGCAGTGTGATTCCATACGACATCAGCCAAGGACAGTAGGGAGTGCTTCTCCTCCATGTCTTTGATGAGTTTTTGAACATCATCTTCTCCGTTCGGAAATGCAATATCGTCAAATTGCAGTTGATCAAAAATGCTATACGGCGAATTGGATGCCCCTCGTTTCATCAACGGCGTGAAGTGAACCATGTTATACTTGCGCCGAGAGATACTGCTCAGGTATCTATTCCAATCCTCCGGGTACTTACCCATGAATTTGGAATTCACCGAGAATATTGATAGAGCATTGAGCGGTATACCCTTGCCCGCAAGACTGAGCCTCGGAGACACATCAATGTAATGAGTCGGAGTCCTTGCTGGCTTCACCGGCGTGCTGGACGTGATAGTAAACTCCGGGAGTGGCGAGAAGGTTACATAGTATGCGAAAGACCCGGGACAGGTGACTGGGACATCGATCTGAATGTTTCTGCTGAAGTCCGGATATAACCTGGCACAATCGTCTCAACAAAAAGTGGGCAAAAGGGAAAATATCTCTCACTTAAAAGGCCGAAACGATTGACGATCAAACGATTTTCCAATCTCAGGAATATTTATCCAAAGCGTCCCATCCCTGCATATTGAGCTGCTCCCCTCGATAAGGAATCGGAGCGAGTACTTTGGATGGTCTGGTGGGGGAAGATAGATAAAACCCCCAGGCACGTCCGGAGAGCCATCGTCGTTCAAGGGAAGCAAGTAGAAGGTCTCATTAGACATTTTGAATAAGCTGCGCTCGTTGACTTCTCCAGCTGCTGCGCGATCAGGAATGGAGAGTGTCGTTGCGAAGACGCGGATGGACAGCGTGATTTAACTTCTCACATTCCTAGAAAACTGGGCGGAAAGGGCATTATATACGGAAATGCAGAGAAAAGAACCTGTTCCTGACCAGCTGGAAGTTACCTGGGACTACCCAACCCCGCGAAATTGTGACATCATCCTGGCAGGCCAGGGAGGGCTAGACCTTTGCCCTTTCTCTGGGCAGCAGATGGCCCTCCGCACTGACGCTTGTCGGTCAAGTTTTGACTACAAGTGCAGAAGAACCGAGCAAGCGCACGAAATAATATTAGGTATATCATGTGTCTATCATAGTCCAAATCTATATGTTCGTGTTTGGAAGCAATCCCACACAACAGGAAAACCGTCCATCCCGAAACAAGATAAACAATCGTTCATTCACAACTTGGCACTAGCGCCCAGTGCATCCATATCATGGCCCGTTTGCCCGTCTAACTCAGTAATTGCAGTGGAAATGGGTTTGCTGTCGAAAAAAAAATAAACGAATTTGAGAGTTAATAACCAGCGTCAATAGAAGGGAGACATATTAGGTCCTAATTACCGCTCAATGAAAGAAGGAATCTCATCCACAGACATGGTGCCTTGAAGAACCCCTGCCAAATTGTCAGTTTAATGAATAAAGAGTGGGTATAGAGGGGCGGTGCTTACGGTAGACTGCAGTAAACAGCGGGAACTCTTCTTCTAAACCTTGTTTTTTCAGGAAACTGTTGACTTCGACTGCAGTCAAAGTGCCTTGCAGCTTCTGGCCGTTCAGCTCTGTCTCCTCGATTTTCTCAATCGGCTGGTTTCTTTCAATGCTAAGCTTTGCGCAGCGGAAGTTTCGTCCGCCACTGCAACTCGTGATTAGATCGGCAACGCCAGCACTCTCTTCAGTGAAGGTGCGAGTGTTGATGGTTGCTCCGAAAAACTGTTCGCCGAACTTCACCATCTCCAGAAGCCCAACTCGCATAATTGCAGCCTTCGCATTGTCTCCCCATCCCTTGCCCACAACCCACCCTGCCGCGACAGCGACGACGTTCTTAAGGGCACCTCCTAACGAAACACCGGCGACGTCACTTACCACACCAATGTGGAAATAAGGACGGTGGAAAAGCGACTTGAGAAGGGCATGGTCGATGGGAGGAAATTCGGAAGGTAGAGCCTGTAGCTTTACCCGCGAAACTTGACCCGAAACATCTTTGTGCTCGAAGTGCAGGATATTGTCAGTCGATGCGGAAGGGGACTGGTTGGGAGGAGAAGGGGCTTTAGAGTCAAAATGCGGTGGATCATAACCAATGCTAGACTCGGACCACTTTTCCTGGGCGACCTCATTCGCGATGTTGGCCCCGGACAGGGCGCCGCAGTAGATCCCAAGAATCTTTCCGATTGTTTCGGAAAACAGGTGGACTCCTTCCTCATTCACATCCACGCCCTTTATGCAAGAAATTCCACGCGCGTATGGGACAATCTTGCCCTTGATCTGTTCACAAATATTGATGATGAATTGATGGGGTAGGTTGAAGACGAGGATAGTGCTGTCTTGAACCGCGTCGACTAGCGACGGATTGGCAATCAAGTTTTCCGGGAGGGTAATTCCGGGGAGGTACTTGATATTCTCATGGGTATGGTTGATAACATCTGTCAGGTTCTGCGGGCCCTGGCAGAGAGAAGAGGCAGGATCATAATGCTTCGACGACTTCGGAATCTCGACCTTTTCCTCGAAAACCCACATCTGAACATCCTTCTCAAAGACCGCAGGGTTGCTGGCAGTATTCTCGGCGACGATTTTGGCGATAGCGGTGCCCCTTTTGTGCTATCAGTACCAAAGTTGAAATTCTGCAGGCAAGCCGCTAGGCCGGTACATACCAATTACCTGATCCCACCACAGTCACCTTGTGCTTTTGCTTATACGGTCCGAGAGTGCTCATATTGCTAGCTGCCGTGGTGGTTGTAGAAGAATATGATGAAGTAGAGATTGAAGGGGGTCCTAAGCAGGAAGGGCCCGACAATTTCAATGACGTTGACCGCGGCAGGGAGTTGTGAATGATTTGAATGGATCGGAACTGTTGAGAGGGTCGCAACCGAGGTATAACTGGATTTGCACGAGATCTGAGAAGCTGACACAAACGCATTCACAAGATCTTTGAAGTCTCCCTGGCAAAACGAAGAAGATACGGAGTGAATGATGTAGTCCCCGACACTGGACGATCTTGGGATTCTGGATATTTCGGCGTGCTCTAGGTGGATCTTGCCCCAACAGGGTGCTAGTCAAAAACAGGGAACGACAAGACGAGATCGGATGTTAGGTTGAGCTTGCATGAATGGACGCCAATACCGATTAGTGGTTCTGGACTTCGTTAGCAGAGTCCAATAATGATAAGGTAATAATGCACGTACTAATTGGTCACGACCAGACAGACCCTTACCTATGGCTAGCAAAGCAAAGCAATGCTCCAAGAAAGTCTAAAGAATGCTCACGTGGTGCGGGGAGCTGAGGCGGTAGAATAGGTGCGGGACTAGTCCTGATCGGGTTTCAACGGACCGTCACCAAACTCTTTCAAAGATTCTTCCGGGCAAAAGCCGTTACACATGAAATAATGGTAAGTGACTGAGAATCCAGACAAAAGGCATTTCCCTGACTGCGAAGGCCCCTATCCGATCTACCAAACAACAGACAAACCGCACGAAGAAATCAGCCGGAAGCGCGGTTTCCAAACCCTCGGTGTTCGGCGATGATTTCCGAACGACGAAGAAAGACAAGCGCCTGATCAAACACTCCAGCTTTGTGTCAAAAATCGAGAAGAACTCCGCCAAGACGAACAAGCGACGTAGAGCGTCCAAAAAACTTGTTGCCAACCTCGAATCGCTAGCTGATGCTTTGCCCGACGCTGAGACTGACACGAACAGCTCTGGGCAAGTCAACATCATCAAACAGAAAACTATGAAACACCGACCTGGTGCTCAGAAGCGCAAGGAGAAAATCGAGAAACTGGAGCGAGAACGGTTTGTGAAGAATATGGCGCAGATGTCGAGTATCTCTGCAATGACTACGTCGAACTCACAGCCGGCGGCTGCGGAGTCAGTATCAGATCGATGGGCCGCGTTACGGGGCTTTATATCTCAGACTATGGAACAGCAGCCTGCGTTCAAGACGAAAAAGTGAACCTACCGCTGCAAGGGCAGTCCATTATGGACCGATCCTCGTCTTCGGCAACAGTCATGTCATAAAAAAAGTGTGCCATCCAGCGACCATGACATAAGTGTGCGGCGGACTGTGTGCACTAGGAACTCGCTACTACATTGTCTTCGCAACTTCGCGTGCAGTGATAATACCTCGATGAACTTGGAATAGCTAAGGTGTTAGTACTCCTTGGGAGTAGTGTGCCCCTTGAGGCGAAACAGAAGGCTCAAATACAACTCAAGAATGGTGCTGGCTTTCAGGGCAGTGTTGCCCTGATTCGGAGGCAGCCAGCGAGCTTCGACAACGCCCATGGCCTATTACCATTCACAACTCTTAAAGCCTTGTGAAACTTGTCCTAATCGGCGGGACCAGACATGGATGAAAGGAGTTACTTGATGAATGTTTATCATAGATGAACAGGTAGTAAAGTGCAATGCAATTTCTGTTGTAGTCGCGTGGTATGAGTTGAGAGGCGAGGGCCGATCGCGGTTTAAAGCGGGGATCAGGAATGACGGGGCGGGTCGATGGGGCGGCCATCTTATCTGACAACCTTACCTCCTCACCTCCCACCAGCTCCCCATCTCAGCCTCCCGTCTCCCAACTCCTGGTCCTCTTCTTCTTTCCTCGTCTTGTCACTTATGCACCACCTTTGTGTTTGGATACCATTTGCTAGAGGATTCAGTTATATAGCAACCCCGGCGCCCGTCATGCTACGGCTGCCGTGTCGGCCACCGTCAGTGCACCGCACCGCCCTCCGTTATCGGCCGCTCGCGATTCGTCCTTCCCATTTACGTCGCGGCTTCTCGAGCTCGTCAGTGTCCTTCCCTACCTTTACGCAGTTTGATAGATCCGACTTCACGAGTCAGCCATTCTCCGGCGTATATGAAACTGGATTACCCACGGCTGGCCCGCTGGGATCCACACCTGCATTCGGAGTTCGCATCACACCGAAATCATTGAAGCAATATCTGGATCAATTCGTTGTCGGACAGGAACGTGCAAAGAAGATCCTGAGTGTCGCAGTGTATAATCATTATCAGCGAGTGCAAGAGCTCCAGAGACGCCAGGAAGAAGCCGAGCAACTGCTTACCAAGCGTTTGCGCCGAGAGGATATCCAGAGGCGCCAGGAAGAACGTGAGGAGCTTCTCGGCAAACATGCGAGCACGGATTCCGTCGAGCATCACCCGGCCGAAGGTATGTTCCTTTACTATCAGCCATACATGGCCTGGATCCTTTGTCCGAGCTGACGCAATTTATAGACGATTACCCAGGCCAACAACGCACGATCTATCCAAACAACCCACCTACCCAGCCTTCCCACGCTACAGATAAGGCAGAACTCGACGACTCGTCACAACTACAGATCGAGAAATCCAATGTTCTTCTTTTGGGACCCTCCGGAGTAGGCAAGACTCTCATGTGCCGCTCATTAGCCCGAGTCTTATCGGTTCCATTCAGCATCTCAGACTGTACTCCGTTCACACAGGCCGGCTATATCGGGGACGATGCAGAAGTATGCGTACACCGGCTACTAGCCGCTGCGAACTACGACGTCGAGCAAGCAGAGCGCGGAATAATCGTCCTGGATGAAATAGACAAAATCGCAGCCGCCAAGGTCAGCCATGGCCGTGACGTGGGAGGATCAGGTGTTCAGGAGAGCCTTTTGAAGCTCCTTGAGGGTACGACTGTACAGGTGCAGGCGAAGCAGGAACGCAGTGCGCCACGTCTCAGCGGGACAACCAGTTCTTCATATCCTTCGAATGGCCCATTAGGAAACACCCCGTTTACGCCCCCGGGTGGAGGTAATGTACCTCACAAGGGTGAGGTTTATAATGTCCGCACCGATAATATCCTGTTCATATGTTCCGGCGCGTTTGCTGGACTGCACAAGGTCGTCATGGACCGAATATCGCGTGGCTCAATGGGGTTCGGTCAGCCGGTTCGAAATCCACCACAGACCTCCACGGACAGGCCACATTCCTACGATTCTACAGCTAACCAGCCCGTTCCTATCCTCCCGGGCTCTGAAGAAGAAGCCCTATACAAAAAACACCTCCCATTTTTCACACCCCCATCACTATCATCTCCAGAAGCCGAACCAACCTACTTTAATGCCCTGGACCTCATAAACCAAACCGACCTCCAGAATTACGGCTTCATCCCTGAGCTCGTAGGCCGTATTCCGGTCAACGCCGCTCTATCAGCCCTAAGCCAGCCCTTACTCGTCCGCATCCTCACCGAACCCCGCAACTCCCTAGTTGCCCAATACACCACCCTCTTCTCATTGTCCGGGATCGAACTCCGCTTTACAACTCCCGCTCTGCACAAAATCGCCGCCAACGCATTCACAATGGGCACAGGGGCGCGGGCGCTTCGCACAGAAATGGAAACAATCCTCAGCGACGCAATGTTCGAAACACCGGGCTCAAGCGTCAAATTCGTCCTTGTCACTGAAAACGTGGCAGAGCGTAAGGAAAAGCCCGTGTATCTTGGCCGTGGCCAGGGAAGTCGTTTTCACTCCATGATTGCGGCGGAGGAAGATAGGTGGGAAGAGAGGATGCGCCAAAAGAAGCTTAAAGACAGGAAGGGGAAGTCTCAGCTTACGTTTGAGGATGGTTCTTCCATCTCCTCCTTCAAGGAGTATCGGAGTAAGGCTTCTGTGTAGTGATCCTCCGTTTTCGTACTCGCACCTCTGCTCTCCGACTATGTCCTGGGATGAGGCTTGTTATTTGCCCATGAACGTATGTGATGAGTTGTACCCTACTTATATTTAAGTTAGCATCGGCGCGAGATTATGCTGTTTAGCGTTCTGTATACTTGCGTTCAGTATGGCCTGTTTCTAGTGATTATGAGATCACATAAATTCGCGGTTTGATTCCTGTGTAGTCCACATGGATATGAAAGTGATATTTTGAATGAACACATCTTATTTGATTACTTCTTCAATAGATTACTGTTTCGATGTATTAATTAATGTCTATGAGCAATAAAAAACATATTATAACCTGCGGAATACATAAGATACTGCCCAGTTGGGCGTGAACATACGACATAATAATAATTGGCCGCTTACAGAAGATGTTGCCTGTGCAGCCAAAACTGAAGGTACAACCAACAGTTCGTCATAACCCAGCGCCCTTTCCTTTTGAATCTGAGTTTTCTTGCATCAGAAAATAAACGCGCGAGTATCGCTCTCAAAGTTGTTCCTCTTATCCAAATACAGTTTTCACTGGTGTCGCTGTACTGCTATGCCCTGGCATGCAGCAGTCCATCCGTCATTTAAATCGTGCTATCCTCATTTTCAGGAGACTCCCGCGTCAACACTAGATATGATAGGACATCCATTTTCTCACTGATACGGCTGGCCATACCTGGACGCGAACTGGGGCGCAAACGATACAGATTGCTGTTCAGACAGCGGAGTACCCAATGGTCTTGATGACCGCGGCGGAGCCGGCGACACAGGTGTGGGATCCGTCGAAGAAAGAGCTGATGACGTGCCCTTGGATAGCCGTTCTTGGATTAACTCAGGCTTGACATTATGGGAATGAAAGAACTCCTGGTAACCACTGACGGTAACGTGTTGCCACTTCTTCCATCTTTCAAGAGGCTCCAAGGCTGTGATAATATAATATCGGCGGAAGCGATGGGCGTGAACTAAACTGTAACCGGCAAAAAACTCGCCTAGATGGTCGGCGTTCCGTTGCTCCTGGGTGCAGTCTTTGGGAATCTCTGGTGAGTCAACTGCCGTCCGAAACCCGTATTTGGGGAGTGCAGGTGGAGAGATTACGACGCCTTCCCAGCTTTCGCAGCTAGATAGAAGATTGTTGGTAGAGCAGAAACCCAGTTGTTTGACCAGGTGGTGTATTGCTAGCCACCTGATGTTCCTTGATTAGCGCTGAGCCTGCAGTGACACTGGAAAGTGGATAAGTAGGTACACACCGGGATTTCTGTGAATCATCTGCGAGCTTGATCTGATCCATCAGCCAGTTCAAGATATTGGGGCGGAGCATTATTTTCCATAGTCCTGGATACTTCTTCTTTGACCACTCGTAGAACCACTGCAGGATTATCATAGCAGCAACCGGTTCGCGGACAATCAGGTCCTCGGTCAACAGAAAAATTCCGCCATGTGGAAATAGCCGCTGGACATGTAGTGGACGATCAACGTATTGGATCGGCTTTGAAAGGGACACCTTCCAGAAACCGGTCGTCCTGCGAAGCGTCTTTTGGAGTTGAGGAACCTTGTCATATTCGACGAAGGACTCATGAAACTGCGGTAGTGTTAGGGCAGTATGAAGTTAAGCAAGGAGGACATACAAGAACAACGCCATGCATATTATTCTCGTTAACCATGGTCGTAAATCTTTCCCAGTCCACATTGACGCTATTTGAGAATAAAAGACGGGTGTGGATCCTCAAGAATCTCGTTATTAAATCCTTTTCCTCTTTGACAACTTGTGAGTCCTCAGGGTACCATACGTAGAACACCTTTGCCCGTTGGGCTTTTTTGTCGGTCCCACCAATAGCTGCTAGTTTCTCAAATGTGATACCGAATCCGTTGAGAAAAAGTTTGCTCAAGTCCACGCGAGCCGCACCTGACTCTGTCCCACTGTGACCTGGTGTTAAAGCCTGGGTGGGGTGAGAGTCGAGACCCATAGAGTCGGCAGGCGTGAAACAATCTATCATGTTCGACGTGTTGGTTGAAACTTGGATGGACGAACTCAACGATGGCGCGTGCCTGTTCCGAACAGGGGATATATTGGTCTGAGTTTGGGCCATGGCCGAGTCCAAAGCCGGAGAGGGAGTCGTATTCGGAACATTTAGCGTAGGAGAGGCTGTTGATAACTGTCCAGTACTCTGCCGTGCAACGTCGAAGTCGCGAGGCGGTTTCTGAGGACCCGAGGCAGTGATTAGCGTTGACTCACGGTGGCCAGTTTTGACCGTGTTATTCACTCCCGCTGAGTGGTAGTAACTATATTGTTCGCTTATTCTCAACAACCTGTTAACTGGTCCTAGAGTGTCTCTGAGAGCAAGAGTGAGATACCCCCTAGGCTGATGTGTATCACCAAGGAAACTGAAAGGGGAAGAGCCGGGTGGATAGGCAACCAGCACCTCCTTGGAGCCGATATGGGCTATTGCAGCTTTATTCTCGCTATAAAGTGTTTTAGCTGCTTTTTGGATATGCGGTTCAGTGTCGTCGAACCCTTCGATCCAGCCATTGGCGTACTTGGTGTTTGTCATCTAACAAAGGTTGTGTTAGCGAACCTGAGGCAATATGCTGAGGGGACAAGCAAAGCTCCTCTTGCGAGTACTTACACCAGAACAAAATTGTTCATATTGATCCAGCGAACATAGATGCCGAAGCCAGATATCGATTTTGCCTTTGTTATACTTTGATCTCGTCCCGAGAATTCCCGCAGTATACTGAGCTCCCATACCACATATTCTAGCATCTCCAAGACATTGCTTATCTGGACCAAACCAAAGGGTAACGAACAATTCTCCTTGGTTCCACCAGCGTCGGGGGTTTGAGTGCGGAATATGCCTCGGCCTGAAACTAGGTCTCCTATCGCGAAACTCCAGTTCCATAGGTGCCCTGGGACCAGATTTGGCGGCCACAACACCACGCGGTTCCGTTGGGGGAGTCTTGAGGTTCGATTCGGCTTTTGATGTTTTTGACTCAATTTCGGCAGATACACCACTGCAAGTGCGCTTGGCGACCAGGTCTTGCTCAGACTCAGAACCGTCCCAAATGGCACGGTCCAACCTGAGTGACGCATCTGGGGACTGTGGATGAGGGTGAGATAATTGCGGGGAGTCTAGAGCAGACGCTGACCCATGTTGTTCCAGGCTGTCATAGCCCGTACCAAGCGAACGAGAATTGCCCGGCTGAGTTGCCTTCACCGATGGCATACTATCCCAGTCAGATGGTCGCCTTATATCGACTTGACTGATGTGCGGCATTAACTCCTTATTCTTTGCGCGTTGATTACTTTTCCATTTCCTGTAAATGGAATTGAACGGCTTTCCCTCGTCAGTACTCAAGACCTTGTTGGGCCGCGCAGATTTCGGGGCCGATTGGCTGTTTCCAAACAAAACCGGTGGCAGCGGTCTTGGAGCCGATGAGCGTGACAGCTGTCGGGCCGAATGGATACTATCTGAATACAGAGACCTAGCTGGACCTGGAGGTCGGCGAGCTGAGGCAGTTGAAGCCTTGCGGGAAGTGATCCTCTGTACGGTCGGAGCGTCTTTAGCAGCTGTGTGATTTCGCATTCCTTGTGATGCAGCAATTTTTCGTCTCTTAGCTGCTCTTCTGCGCTTTCTTTCCTGCTTTTCCTCGTCCAATCGACGACAAGTTTCCTCCCAGGTAGTAACATCAAATGCTGGTTCCTTGCCTTCGGCAATTCGCTGCTTCTTCTCCTCCCATTCGAGCAACGTCTCGCGGACATTGTTGAAATTCTCTTTGGGCTCCCAAGTACATCGATGAATATCGTAGCCATCCCATTTGACAAGGTATCTCATATCATCCTCGGCAAATTCGTACTCCGCCAGAATGGTGTCAACAAAGTACTCGGAAGCCTGTTCACTCTCGACCGTGGACGTAAGAGAGATATCATCATCGCTATCACTGTCCATAGCCATTGTTTGATTGCACGCCGATAGACAACAGTCACCAGTTGAGCAATTCAGAACTATGTTCAGCTGCCAAAGTGAATTGACCTGGAGAACGTGGAGCACAAGATTAGTGAGAACATCACTCCGTACAGCAGAGTACAGTCTACTAGCAGTGCCACGCGAAGAGAAACACAAGTTTCAAGAGTCAATTTCAGTTCTCGATTTGCTGACGGAGTCCATCCTTGTAGTGCGCGTAGTTGTCTCCTTGACCATTATATTTCGACTATGAATCTAAAGAAACATTGAGACGGGCGGGGCACGTGACCCACTCGCTAGCGGGATTCGGGGCGGCCTACCCGCTCGGCTCCTGCAACGAGGGCAAGCAATTCATCCATCTGGACTCTCCTATCTTTGACGTCTCACTCCCCTTGCCAGAAAGCCCTGTAAGTGATCACTAGCACCGCTTGCTGCACGTTCTTCATCTTCGGTTCACCCTGGACGCTGCCTGGTCCGTCGACTAACTCTGGTTTGCTCCTCCTAGAAACTCAGCATCCGCCCGTCTGTTGTCAATTCCCGCTCCCCAGCTGCCTACTTCCGCCACGTCGATTCTCGCTACCCCTTAACAACCTTACATCTTACCTACAGCGGAGCTCTCTCGGTCTGTCTAACTGTTCGTTATGGCTAACGACGAGTATGATGTGAGTTCTAGGCGTCTTTCAGCCAAAATGAACATCGCTAACTGGCTGCTACGTAGTTTCTCTTCAAAGTTGTCCTCATCGGCGATAGTGGAACGGGCAAGTCAAATCTGCTATCGCGCTTTACCAGAAACGAATTCAATCTAGATTCGAAGTCTACTATTGGTGTCGAGTTCGCGACTCGTTCCATCCAAGTGGACTCCAAGACGATCAAGGCTCAGATCTGGGATACCGCTGGTCAGGAGCGTTACCGCGCCATCACATCTGCCTACTATCGGGGTGCTGTTGGTGCGCTTCTCGTCTATGATATCAGCAAGCATCAAACCTACGACAATGTCAACCGGTGGTTGAAGGAGCTCCGCGACCATGCCGACTCTAACATCGTCATTATGCTTGTTGGTAATAAGAGCGATTTGAGGCATCTCCGAGCTGTCCCCACGGAGGAAGCCAAGCAATTTGCCAGTGAGTTCTCCTTGCACGCTTGCATGGCTTGGCTCTGAAGCTTACGCTCAATAGGCGAGAACAACCTTTCCTTCATCGAAACTTCCGCGCTGGACGCCAGCAACGTCGAGCTTGCTTTCCAGAACATCCTCACAGGTATAGCTCCAGTTACAGACATTCCAAAAGACGCTCTCTGACCGATATTCTTTTATTTTGTAGAAATCTACCGCATCGTGTCCAGCAAGGCGCTCGAAGGCGAATCCGGCGGAGCCTCTGTCGGGGAGCGTCGTCAGATCATCGATATTGAGAAGACCCAAGACACCGAGAACAAGGGAGGATGCTGTTAAACGGCAACAATAATTTGCGGTTCTGGCCCCCACATGCCAACCGGAACGTCTCTTGAATTTGTGATGACATAATCGAATGGTCTTGACTTTTCTTTTGCCTTTTTATTTGGCCTCTGCGAAATGATACACAAGAGGGACATTGTTGGCAACGGCATATGAGTATATGAACATTCTATGGCGATGTTTATTGGGCCTGACACCGTCCCTGAGACACGATTATTCTGTCACTTTCCACTTTGCTTTCTTCTTGCCCAGCCTTTTATTTTATCCTTTTTTTTTACCCTCGACTTGATGAAAATGATATCTCCACACCCATCCGTCTGTTCAGCCTTTTCTTTCTCGGACTTGTTCTCATCACATTACAACTCGTGTCGACCTTGCGACACTCTATTTCATCTCTCCAGTCTCTGGTCAAGTTTTCAGTACTCATGCTGGCGTCCTGTGAAGTGGCTACACGGTTTGTATACAGTTATATTTGTAGTTATTTTGCCAATTATACTTATATCTACACCTGAAAACCACAGAGCTCATATTACTTATGGCAGTGAGTGAATCTTTTGGGACGGACCAGGTACTTAGCACTGAACATGCGATAAGTAGAATCTCGCGCCAAGATCAATGCTAATCTGTCTCCGCGAGTTGAAATATGTCTATTTATCGATATGAGCCGCCAGCGAACAGTCAGTAACCCAGCTCAGCCATTAGCGGCTACAGTGCCTTCTTTAATAGCATCTACCGTTCCTGAAAGCTGTCCTCCATAAGAATTAGGGCCTGTGGAGTGGTGCGTGACTATGTTATACGGAGCCAAAATCCAATGGCAGCTCTGGAAGCTCATCTTATCTCCGCAGGTGATTACATAACCCATATTCTAAAAATTCTGGACCGTTTCGCCTTCAAGGTTCGTCCATTGTAATTTTATGGATTGACAATCTCTCGTCTTCTTGCCTCTCGCCTCAACCTTTCTGCTCGCAGGTAGCTGGCAGCCACGAGGCAACCCTTCAACATGCAGGCCATGCGCAACGACTCGAAAGACGCAGCTCTGAACGCTGCTGTACCGGAAGGGCCGATCTCTCCTCCGCAAGTGCAGCAGACAAACAGTTCATGGACGCACTTGGTAGCTGGCGCGTGAGCATTTCTTCCATTTAGCTCATCCTATTACCTGTCTCTTATCATGTGTGCTAATGTATTCCAGCGCTGGCGGCATGGCAACTGCCCTCCTCACATCTCCCCTCGACGTCCTTCGAACACGCCTTCAATCCGACTACTACCGCTCCCAGCTCAAATCCACCACAATTTCTTCACACACTCGCTTTTCCCTCGCCCGTTCCTTCATTCAGCATTTTAGCGAAACCTTCGAAATTCTCTTTTCCATCCACCGCGTTGAAGGCTGGCGCAGCCTGTTCCGCGGCCTTGGCCCCAGTCTCACAGGTGTGGTCCCGGCGACAGCAATCAAGTTCTACGCATACGGCAACTGTAAGCGCTTATACCCGGAGGTCTTTGGTCTGGATAGAGATGCGACCTCGACACATGCGCTGTCCGCCGCCACCGCGGGCGTTGTGACGGGGACAGCGACGAATCCGATCTGGCTGGTCAAGACGAGATTGCAGCTTGATCGGACACATGTAAATAGTGATGGGACTACGAGACCGCCGCAATATCGGAATAGCTATGATTGTGTGAAACAGGTTATTCGGCAGGAGGGTGTCAAGGGTCTTTATCGGGGTTTGGCGGCGAGTTATCTCGGGGTTATTGAGACGACTTTACATTTGGCTTCGTATGAGCGGATAAAGGTCGCTGTTGCGCGACATTATGAGCGGAAGGGGAAGACTCAGTCTGGTGAGGTTACGCAAGGCCTGATTCTGAGTGGGTCCGCGGCTGTATCGAAGCTTATTGCTGTGCTGATTGCTTACCCTCATGAGGTATGTACTTATTCTTTTCGTCCCTATTATCCAGTCTGAACTGGTATTCACTATTTCCCCTTACAGGTCCTTCGAACTCGCCTCCGACAAGCGCCGATGGCCGACGGGCGACAGAAATACACGGGCGTCCTGCAATGCCTCCGATTAATGGTCAAGGAGGAAGGGTTTGTCGCACTGTACGGTGGTCTGACCGCGCATATGATCCGGACGGTTCCTTCGGCTGCGATCACGCTGGGGACGTACGAGCTGGTGCTCAAGCTACTGAGCGCATGATGATGCACGTCGTAGTGAGACGATGAAAGACGACAACTGTATAATACGACTACTTTAGATCATCGATCATGTATTATAGATAAGACAAATTAGATGGCTTGTAATAATATTATAGATACCCTACTTTTTGGAGACGTTTCTTGCATTTTTCGGAAGTGGATCCGGCTGTCAAGGTTTTGGTAGGATAACAATCTTTCTAAGCAATCGGAATCGTCCGCCGGTTTATTCGAGTTCAAAAACATAGATCAGCAGAAAACTAGTTACACGCGATTCCTAATTCCCTCTCCGCAATCGCAACCCGAAATTCCTCCAAATCCTCGCCCCTCTCCTTAATCACCCATGCCAGTGTATCTCCAAAAGTCTCTCCATTATCACGAAACCAGTCCCCAAGAGAGAGCACGAATGTTTCAACCTGCTCTTTCAGAGAACAATTCTCCCGCAGCCAGAGGATTTGCCCAGGGTCAAGCTTCATCATATCCTGCACGACGTAGTAATGCGGTATTTCATCTCCCCATCCCTCCGAGCCAGGCTCATGGAAGATATCATTCCGGAAGCGCGAGCGATATTTGGCAGAGGAATTGCTGAAGCTAGTGTAGTGAGTCAGGTGGAAGTATTGGTCATGGTCGGTAGGAATGGGGCTAGTGTCGTGAAAACTGTAGGGTGTTTGGGTGTTGGATATGGGATAGTTTAAGTGGATATTGAAGGTCAGCTGGTAGTTGCTTTCCGGATAGCGCTTCCGAAACTTCCGTTGGATGGTCCCGTTGCTCGGACATATGTGGTTCTGAACGACGTCGCCAATGACGGTGCGTATATCCTCGATATCCGCCAGCTCGGACGTGGTCCAGTTGTGAAGGAGCTGTGCACGCTCAACGACAGTATTCAGCAGATTTCTGCTATATCGATCGTACTCGCGTCTATGGAACGCACGATGGTATAACCAGAGCCGGTAGATAGCACGGCGCAGGCGGAACTGCTCCTCGTCTGTGAGGGAACGTCGGTTCTCATAGTCGAGCTTCCATTTCTTGACAGGGTAGATTGTCGCCCATTTTTGTGCGGCTCTGCCAATCTGAGCAATCTGTTTGAGGAGGGATGCTGTGAGGGGTGCTGTTCGGAACAGATGTGCTGGTTGGCTGGTATTATGCGTGGCTATCTGTATGATATCATCAACAGGGCCAAACTCCATCTCTGCGGCATCCATGAGGATCGGCAGCTTGTTCGAACGATTAAAGACATCGTGAAATCTACGACACGTTGCTGCCAGATTGATGACATCGGAGATCGTATCGCATGAGCGGAATATGTGAAGCAAAAGCTCCGTGGCTAGGAACTGGAATGACATGGTTGAAGGTGACTCTTTACCAGAGGGGTAAGCAAAAAGCCGCGACTAGTTCCATTACCATCAGCAACTGACCTATAATCGTGTAATCTCTTGGATATAGCAAGAATGGTTAGTGATTCGAGTTGTCGATTTAATTGCGAGTGGCAGCTTCGCTGTCTCAGTGAACCAGCTGCCTTCTCTAAAGATGTATGACTCTTTTAAGTCGCGACCCCGGCGTTGGGGCTGTCTGATGGGTTAGAAGACTTGGGCATTGTCAAAGTACTAAGAAGCATATCAGGAAGATAGAATTGAGCTCCCTGCAGCCACAGAGGGCTATATTGCAAAGGTGAAGCCATGACGGCTGAGAGTTGAAGTTCAGGAGCTTGGGGCGAGTCCAAGCTCCTTATTAACTATGGTTCCTATCGCTTATCTAATCGACCGCTGGCACAACACATTCACTTCACTCTCTGAACGTTCATTTGCGTGATATTGGCCAAAGGCGTAGAAAGCCAATGTCTAGGGCCAGGAGTTTAGCATCATAACTTTTGATTATGTCAACCAGAGACGCCTGATAAGGTCATGAACAAGAATCCCACGCATATGCATCCTTCAGGATATCAAGTCTAAGAGTACAACGAACAAAGACAATAGAAGATCCAAACAATGGCGCCAATTATCCGAAGAGCCGCCGAGTGTCAAGAGCACCCGGTTTTCGCTCGCCTTGTCCCAAGTGCAAGTTTGACCGCTTGGCCAGCCGCTCGGTTTGTACGTCTCTCCGCTTCGCATACCGTGCAGCCTTACTGATCCGTATTTCGCGACGGACTTGGTTCGGGCTGACGAACTCTTTGTTCTCGTAAATGACCGGACCGCCAAAGCTGCCTTCCAGGATAACGATGGGGGTGAGGACGAATCGAGGGCCAATTTCCACAAGAGAGATCTCTGGACCGTCCTTGGGGTTGTGCGTAGGCTTTTCGGTCACCTCTTCGCCATCCTTCTTCTTGTTTCCACTTTCCGACTCTCGAATTTCATAAACCCGGATCCAGATCTTACCGTCGACACCGTAGATTCCGATAACACGGTCGATGAAGGGCTTCATACCCTTGACGCCACGCTTCGGCACACAAAAGACGCTGCGGAGCATCTCCCTAATCAGTCCCCGGTACTCGTTGCCTGGCTGGCTCATGACAGGACCCTGTTCATCGAATGATTTGTCGAAAACAACGATACCCCGACCACCCTTCAAACAGTTACCCGCGAACCCGGTGTTCAACTCTGCCATCGTGTGCAAGTTGTTGACATGGAATTTGACGGTCGGGCCGTTAGGAGGCCGTGAGAGCCACAGGTATAGATCTTGGCCATTCTTCTTGGCCTCGAGGAAGAAAATCACGTTGCAGGAGTGGAGGTCGGCGAGGGAGTTCAGGAGTAGATTGTAACCGGCTGCCTTCTTCCTCGAATCCAGCTTGCTTTCTTTGTGGGTGTGAGGAAGTAATGAGGTCATATCATTGAGAAGGTGCCGGTGACTGAATTTGAAGACAATTAGTTATGCGAGATTTGATATGCATATTGCTGTCGCGGACTTACCGAGATGTAACACCGCGCGAAGTCAGCATCAGCACACGGGTCTTGGGCATCATTCCAGCGGCTAGCTGCTTCTTTGCTGCGTCAGCCGTGTTTTCCTCATCTTCATCGCTATCGCTTGTATCGTCGGCATCGGCGAGCATTTCCTCCATCATAACGTCTTCGTCATCCTGATCATGCTGCTTCGTAATGTCGCGAGACTTCCTCTTGGACACTGCTTTGTATACTGAAGCCATTTTGAGCAAAAATGACTAAAATGAAGAAAAGACCAAATTGTGCTTTGACAGCCAGCGAGAGCTTCGGCGAAACAAAAAATTGCGGGCAGAATAATTTTTAGTTGACCGCCTTTGATACAGCATGTAAGTCACGTGATTACAGTATCTTGTCAGCTGGAGGAGAACTCTCCTTACTAATCAAGCATACAGCACCTCGGTCGACCTTCCATACCTCCATTATTATGGAGAGATCAACATACCTCCTGACGATCAGGAGAATTATCATAATAGCTATAAAATCTCTATACAGATTGTAGATAGGAGATTAAAGGCCTTCAATTTAATTTTTTCGTTGCAGACATTGGTCACATGACCGAATCGGCGCTAGAAACCACCTCGATAGTCCACATATCTACTTAGATATACTATATTGAGCGTCAAACTAGACGTAATTACCAGCAATAGCCGTCGAATAATATAAAAGAATGAAGGTCTTGTTCTTCCAATCTAGCTCTATAGGTCGGTTTAGATACATAAGAAATAATAAGTATCCTAGCCTAATACGGCAGTTGGAAGAAACATAACTTTTGAACCGTGGAAATAACAGAAGTCTCTGCATAAGCATCGGCGAGCCGGAGCTTGCAGTTCCGCTATCCCAAATAGGAAAGTTCCATATATGACTAGCTGTCACATACGGTCGACATACTATAACCAGGCAAGCCCGCCCCGAGCTAGGGCCACGGCATTTAGCCTACTGAATAACTACACTCATCGAGCAAATGCATCTCATATATAGATATATGGGTTAAATGGACATTGTTATGTTTCCAGGCATGAGGGCATATCCCAGATCCTAAAAAGTGTCTATCAATTGGAAGATATATACATCTTTTGATCATCCTTCTCCATACTCGTTGCGCATAGTTTGTGGCCCAGAAAACCTTCTCAAAGGCCAGAAAACGGTTCAAGAACTCTTCCAAGGTTACTAAAGCCTTCCTGGGCTACTTTCGTTCCCGCAAGTCGGTTCGCTATGCTCAGCTTCTGCGAAAGATCCCAAGCATCTCCCTTAACAGCCAAACCGTACAACATTCCGGCTATAAAAGTGTCTCCTGCACCGATAGTACTGAGATTTTGTCAGCGAGTCAACTCGAGCAGGCGATGTAGTCTTGGCAGACATACTCTACAACTTGGAAGCCCTTCGGCGTGTAAGCTGGACTATGTACGGCGTTCCCAGCACTAGGTTCAAGAGCCGCAGCTCCATCTTGTCCCCATGTGCAACAAAGAAGGGTTCTTGAGACTTGGTTAGTTACCGTACACATCATTGTCCGGGCAGTTGACGTACGCTTTGCCCAACAGAGATGATTGCTTCTCAATACATTCTTTCGCTGATCCGTATCCATTGGCCTTGGGAGTATCAGTACAGCCCTAGTTGGATATACATGATCAGCCTCACCTGTGCCCAACTCTTGGAGTAAAAGACTATGTCAGCCTCTTGTGCGAGTTCTTGGAGCCCTTCCCGCCCAGGCTTCTCCACCTCTACACTGATCTTGATACTCGGATAGTGTTCTCGAATATGGCGCATGCAAGAGAGAGTCACATCCGGTATCCGGCCCTATGTGTCATCGCATAAGCTAAACATATACCTAAACATATACATCTATATCTAAGGCATAGGAGTTTACACACCTCAAAGTGATACCATCTGGCCTCCGTGCCCAACTTATCAGCAATTTGAATAAATTCTTCCAGCTTCATCTCTGGCAGCTCATTATAGTTGACAATTGTCCTGCTGCCTGAAGCCTGACTCTTGATTATATAACTGGAAGCCGGCTCCTCGAACTCCTGACGATAAATGCAGTGATTAAGTGACACGTGAGGCTCAAACGCATCTCGGATCTGCTTTGAAGCAACCGACGTCTGTGCCGGAAGAACGGCAATAAGACTCAGCGGCGTTTCCTGGCCAAGCGAGGCTTGTGCTACGAGCTGTTTCAGCACTTCCAGCGTGTTGGTACAGTTACCTCCACGCCGACGCAATATGCTCGTTGCTCGTAGCTTGTCATCCTCTCCAGGATAATGGGGTGTTCTGATCTCGTTGTGAGCGGGTCATCGAGGTTCTTCAGGTTGGAAGAGATTGACTGACGTCAAGATTGTATCGATATAGCATGCCCCTACTGCGACCAAAACCATGATGGACGAGCAATCCACTCTGAAAAATAGACAGAGCTAGCTGTGGTAGACACTTGATCCAAAGTGTTCCAGAGACTTGCTATACGTAACGTTCCGTGGACGAGGAGTTGTTGGTTTGCATCGAAGGGATGGTGGGGCAGCCTGACCCACCACCCATGGGTTAGCTAGTAGTATGTTGGAATCTACAGCAACATATAAAGATCGTCAACTGCATATCTTCTGCTTTACACTTTGCAATCACTGACCGACATACGCTCGCCTTTGGGGAAAAGACCGAAATATACGGCCTCTCGGTTTGGCACCAAGTTTTAATCAACTCACGAAAAACGGAGCACAGAAGCAACCGACCATAAGCCTCTGAATCGCCGATGGCAAATATCAAAGACAGTAAACCCAAATCTTCTTGTTGCAACATCAGCCCAAGCCTTATTGAGGCCTGCAAGACGACTATCTATACGGTGAAAATGGAATGTCGTGGTCCACTCCCTGACCGTTATTATCGCACTCGAACTTGAAAGGTACAGCTGCTGCGTTCTCATGGGCCATTTTTAGGTTCCCCAGCAAGCCAATAATATATATATATTTATATATTTTGGCTGGGGAGTCTTAATGGTTGGATTACCCAAAAATGAATCTTCAGTGTCAATGGTGTGAGAAGTCTGGAGTCGTGTTTTGGTCTGCGATGGCATTGGACGACAAGTATTGTTGAGAACGTGCTTCTTCCGCAACGGCCTCTCTACAGAGCTTGCTCGTGGGCCTTGGGTGGAAGACTTTGGGCCTTGCTTCCTTCTATGGCGATTCTTAACTTGTCCGTCGCTTTTGTGGGATAATGCGTCAGGTTGTGGCTCTTGGTCATGTTTCCGATTCATTTGTGAAGAATGGGCCGCTTGTTGAGTGTCGAGCTTTGGAGGAGAGGTATGAACGTGTTGTTTGTGATGATTCTGAGAAAGAGATAGGTTTGGTCGATCTGGTCTGGCTCTGTATGCACGAGATTCGCTTCTGGCCCTTGTCCGACTGAATGAAGCGGCGTTCGGGAGTAGGCAGTACACCATCTCTACCCATCAAGATGGTGCAGGTGTATCCGGACTCGCCGGAGCTTCTCAAGCATTTATTCCGCATCTCGTGGCTGAGAGGGTGTTTGGGAGCTTGACGAGTCGTCTGCACGGCGGGCTCGTCCAAAATAAGGTTGATAAGGCCATGGTTGACACCCTCTAATTTTCTCGTCTGGAATTATCAGCTTGCACTCTTATGGTCTCCGGAGGCTCTGTATCAATCGGATACAGTTTTTTTGGTTCGTCTTCCAGTTCACGGATAAATGTGTTACATGGATAACAGCCATACCTTGCGACGAGGTTGTGGATATGCGAGTATGGTACCTCAAAGCCACGTCAAAGCAAATGTTGATCCTCAAGTACATCAAAGCTGCTCAAGATTTGCCCCTGTGATACTCGACTGGAAGAAGATTGCAAAAAACATAAACTTGTCCTGCTGAAGATACCAGACCAGCGGAGCTTGGGCCGTGAAGCCACCTCCCAACTGTCTGTCATTTGCATGGCCTAGACTGAAAAAAAGATATAGGACTAGCTATATCGAATGTGGTAGTATTGGGCCTTTAGGCAAGGAGAGAGGCGGCCAAGGTTTGCGTGTTATACCCAAAAGGCTCATCCATTATGCGCCGCAGTAGCACACGTGACGACACGCAGAGCACGACGGTTGTTTCCAGACATTTGACAAAGAGAGGAAAGTAGTTCTTATCCGCCACACCTTGCGAAGGGCCGCACATTAGGAAGGAAGATCGGCTTCGGGAGCTCTGAAATGAACCTTCACATATTTTCGATCAAGTACCGGACAGCCCATAGAGCTGACAATCCTTCTAATAAGAGAAGATGATTTAGTTCTTACCATTGAGGTTAGTATTCTGTTTGTTGTGTCCCGCCATAAACTGAAAAGCACGGGGCTGAGACATGCGCGGTTGTTTGGCTGTTGGCATGCTCTGTTGCGTAAGGCAAGGCAGACTAAACACCAGGTTTCTAGACCACCAAATTCTAATCAGCTCCGTAAAATATTACAGGGAAAGACGCATGACTACGGATTAGTATAAGCCTTTACCTACAGAGTCGCCTGGATTTGCCTTCCATGTCATATACAGGAGAATCGTTTTTAAAACCTAATCACATGATATATGCAGATAGCCATGCCCTCCAAGCAGATCATTAGACAGCCTGCCAAGTGGTAGTTCTCGCTCCTAGTGGTCTTGGAGTGTAGCACTTCAAAGGAGCATTAGCTGAAGTGTTTCCGTAAGTTGCCTGAATTCTTGATGCTGTTGATTCAGGGCAAGAGAATGCACGTGACGTCGAATAAGTCGAGCCCAAACTCAAGGGGAGAGCAGTGGGTTCAAAGTAGATAACAAAGACCATTCCAAGATTCCATGATATTCAAGAACAAGTCCTTGGCCGCCTGTGCCTGTGTCCGCAAGTGTTGCTAAAGAGTCGGGTGGGCCTGCGTGGTGTGCCGTTTAATA
The DNA here is from genome assembly GCF_047715535.1 of Aspergillus foveolatus. Taxonomy (NCBI): domain Eukaryota; kingdom Fungi; phylum Ascomycota; class Eurotiomycetes; order Eurotiales; family Aspergillaceae; genus Aspergillus; species Aspergillus foveolatus. The sequence goes on from NW_027396075.1 coordinate 455,782, forward strand.
TGATGGCTGCCATTGACTGCACCTAAGACATGCAGCACTCAGCCTTTCAATCCAACTAGTAAGAACAAATATCTTCTTGGCTATCTGTCTCATTGGGCCCAAGAGTTCCAGCAGATGAAGCTCTCTGCTCTTTTCTTTGTTGACAGCAAAAACTTCTACCATTGAGTCACCTTTTTTATTAGGGTTCATTACCAGGACAGACAGCATATATAGAGAGCTGTGCGGCCAGGTGTGTTTCCATCTCTTCCACTGCATCTCACTGAGAATCATCTCAGGTCAAACCCTGATCTACTCTCTATTTAATCTCTTGCTTTCAAATTCACAATGTCTCCTGTCAAGGATTCCTCCTCTTCCGCAAAGGACTCTGCTCCCATCGTTGTTCGGCGGAGCAAGGCCATGCCCATCGACAGCCCAACAGCCAAGTTCCTTTACACGATCATCAAGCAGCTTGACCTTAAAGGCGTGAGTACCCCTTCTGTATCACAATGCTGCTACGCTAATCAGAAACAGATCGACTGGGGTCTCGTCGCCTCGGAGCTCGAAATCTCCAACGGCCATGCCGCCCGCATGCGCTACCACCGCTTCCGAAATCAGATGGAAGGCTACCAGCCCCAGCAACGAAAGCGTCCAGCAAACAAGTCATCCTCCAAGGCAAGCACAGGCTCCTGCAAAGCAGGCTTACAAAAGGGGTCGTCCCCCATGCGCTCGCCCACGCCCCCACCCATGACCAAGACCGAACCACCCGAAGAGAGTCAATGCGGACCAAAGAGCCCGTCTATTAAGCCTGAGCAGCACGCCTCCGGCCAGCAAGTACCACGCCTTGCTACTATCCCGCAGTATGGCTCGCGTATAATTTCTGCACCGTATCCGCACTCACAGCGGCACCCACACTCGGCGGCATTCTTGCCTTCCATCGCTACCCCGTATCACTATCAAATGCCTCCGTTAACTCCTGAGCTGAGAATGTCTTCTTCACCTGCTTATTCGTCCACGCCTCCTTATCCACCAGTCCCTGTGTACGAGACGGGGTATCGTTCACCGGTGGCCTGGACGCCTGTGAAGGCTGAGCCAAGGACCCTGCCTGAGGAATATAAAGGGTTGGAAATCGCGGAAACTTCGATGGTGAAGGAAGAGGTACAAGACGAGATTATGATTCGCAATGACTAGTTGAGGAGCTTGATTCTATGCTACTGGGTTTGGTATAAGACATTTGTTGGCTTTCTAGGTATATTGGTATCAGAGATATCATTGCTGGACATCTGTAGGGTACGTTATACCATCGAATTTTGTTTATTTTTATTTTTATTTCTTCTGGATCTATTGAACGCAATTCAACCGGAGTTTATTTGAACAACAATAAAACTACAAATAAGAGCCTGAAAAGAGGCAAGCTACAGGGCTCTTTGCTCTTCGGGTTGGCTTGGCCTTCCCTCACACTGGACCTGAATGGTAACAGAAAGTTCTCTCGCTTCGGAAGTCTTGCCGAAAGACTTAACTAGGAAACCTCTCACTCCGCTCAACTGTCTTAAAATCAGTACTCTGGTCTCCTGTTATTGCTTCCCTTCATCTTCTTTCCCCATCTCAGAGCCCTCTTGTTCTCTTGCTCGAAACTTATTTCCACACCCACAACTCAACAAGATCCTCCATTTACTCACAATTCAGTCCGTTTATTGGCAAGCTCAGAGATTATCAAGCACCTCCTGCGTACCTTACTTGATCATCAACTCACATCTACCATCTCCTTACCATCACACCCTACCATCAACTTTCATCCACTATGTCTTCCACTACCGAAACCGACGCCGCCGACAAGTCCGCGGTGTCCAAAAAAGACGCCGTTTCAAGTTTTGAATGCCTCCAAAATATCCTTGACGACGTGGTAAGGCAAGACTAGACAGTCAGTTTCCGAATCTCGTCCGACCCAGCCAAGAGTAGCAGCTAGCATCAACCAGGTCGACCTCGCAGCAGCCACCCAAGCCTGCAGTACACCAATTTCAACGCCAGAAGCGTCGGTAATTGCTCCTGCGCCTCCTGCAACAAACACTGTTTTACCGGCCTCGAGTGCACCATAGCCAGTCCCAACGTTAGCACCGAGAAGAGGAAGGCCATCGGCAACGAAACTATAAATAGTACAATAAGGATGGCAATATTTAGTAGCACTGCGTTCTGCTAAGTGTCATCCCAGCAGATTTAAGGGTCCAGGTGATGGTAAAAGGCGCAAAGAAGGGTGCGAAGGACTCTGCCGCCGAGCGGGTCGCCACGCCCGAACCTCTTGTTAGAGCTGAGGACAATTCTGGCAGATTGAATAAAGGGAAATTGGCCCTGGTGCTAGAACTTTGGTCAATGGTATGTTGACTGTTTGGCAAAGTGCTACAATCAAAACAGTAGTCGGGCAAGAGTCTTCCATAGCGGAATACCCGAAATTGCATAATAGGCCATATCGCGGGCATTTATTTTTGGGATAGAACCTTTAAACTCAGGCATATAACTTGAATGGTTCTGGCAAGATATGGCTCAGGTTACTGAGACCGATACGATGTCGATTTGGTCTTGCTTTTGCGTCCTCGTGAGACCTGGGCGTGCAATTTCAGAGGAAGGGCATTTAGGCGCCTCTTGTTAATCTAAAGGGACTTGTTAATGATTTTAATATCTTTTCGGACTATACACTCTCTATTACTCAGGACGTGACAGAGCGAATGAACCAGTGTTCTAACATGAAATGCTGTGAACCCTCTTATGATACCACCTTTACTCACTTTTTAACAAGAAGTCTTAAATCAGTCAAAGAATGCAGGCAGAAGGAAATAAAAAGCCATCTCCTTTGCTCAGTATTTGAATGGTCATACTGTTAACAGTACTCAGAGTGTTAGGCTCCCAAATCCTTCTCTTTACCCTTATCATAGCATCTCACTCATCTCACTTCTCTCAGTTCTGCTTCTAATTTACTAGTCCTCTTTAACTCTCCTCCTCAAACATTCAGAAGCCCTTCTTTGTTCAGCTCCTTCAATTCTCTTCCATACCACTACCAAAACTTCAATCTCAAGCACAGACATATATCTTCCTGCCAACATACGTACGTACTTACTTCATCAATTATATAAGACGACAGCTACAAACCAACAGAACGACCCAGAAAGCAATCAAACAAGCACGTAATCAAGAAGCCAAAATGTCCCTATCTAACGACGACCATGTCGTTCTCCTCCTGAGCTGTATTCAACACTCCGATATCCAAAAGGTCGCCAGAATACCCTCACATCCCCTCACCCTCATGCGTGACCAAACCAGCTGAAATTGACACTATAAAGCTAACCGACTCGAACTAACGTCGATTTTACTTATTAGATTGACTTCGCCGCCGTCGCACAGCAATGCAACATCACCACTTCAGGAGCCGCGTACGTATCCCGACCTCATAAAGCCCTTATCTCCAACCTTTCCCCGGAAGAAGAGGAAACCGAACTGAAATGCGACAGTGCAAAGCGCTATCAACGCCTTCTAAAAGCCCATCGCGAAGGAAAAGTCACTGCTGGAGATAACGGCGCCTCTGCTGGGACCGGCCCCAGTGAAGTCGACCAGGGCCAGACCCAGACCCAGATCCAGATCCAGACCGCAAGCGGAGCGGCGAAGAAAGGCAGGAAGCGCAAAGAACCGGCTCCTAAGGAGGACGGTAATGGCGACGAACCTGCTGCGAAGAGGAAGAGGGGGAGGCCTCCCAAGGCTAAAGCACCTACGGAGATAGCAGCTGAAGAGGGGGAAAATGGCACTTCTAAGGAAGAAACCGATCAAGCGAGCAATACTCATAGGGCTTTTGGTGAAGATGAGACTATGGATGAGGACGACGAGGCATAGAGCACACATGTTGATTGGTTTCTTACCTATGTTCGCTGTGTCCTTTGCTCTCGCTTCTGGAAAGGCAGGAATTGAGGAAATAATCAAGGGCGGGACAAGCTATCGCGTTTGAAGGCAGCTGGAACGTTGGGTTTTCAGCGATCTTCAACTTTCTTTCGCTTCTCTCTCTTTATTTTGTTCATGTGCAACATTCTGTTCCTGACTCTTACCTACAATAAGGTTCATACAGCGCTGCCACAGAAGGATCGAGGCAGACAGGGAATCTGACCATTTGCATCCATTCATTATGATTTGGACTCAGTGCAATCGTAAAGTAACATTGCTTAGTGGGTATCCAAAGTGAGGGGAAACGAAAGGAAACAGTAAGCCATCGCGAAGTAAAAGATTTTGGGTATATGGCAAAGTGGGAACATGACAGACATAAAATAGGCCAAAGATAAAAGTATACAAAGTATGGATCGTGCATGGCAGAATATGGCGAAATAACCCTATATGTCTGCCATGACAGACTCCAGGATCTTGCGCTTGTACTGGGACAAGGATCGTTCCCTTTTCTGCATTTGTGCGCGGAGCTTCATGTACCGCTGCTTCCAGGTCGTTTCGGTTACTGCGCTTTCTCCGTCATCCATATCATAATCAGCGTCTGTCAAGCTCTGTAACTCAGCGACGCTATTATCCAACTCGTCGTTCTGACGCGGGATATTGTCAATTGTGCCCGCGCTTGGGCCTGTTGAGGTGTTGCCGCCAACGTTGCCGATGTGTAGATCCTCAAACGAGACACTATTCAAAACGCCTGATCCATGCCTGTGATCCAAAAAAATGCTGTATACGGGGGCTACCGGGGCCTTATTCGGACTGCAGATTCCAGAGCTACCGGCATTTCTGTCTTTGCGCTTGATGTGCACCTTTATGGTGCTATTTATCGTCCCTGGGTATCCGAAGTAAGGTCCCAGTCCGAGGTGTAAAGCTGATGCTAGAGCAGCAGCACCAAAAGGCAACTTAGAATATAAAGCTGTCAAGTTCGTCACTACTACAGATGCTAGTGCCTGCCCCTCTTCGGGACTTAAGGGAGTCTGTCGCCCAGTGACCCGTGCTCGTAGTAGTTCCGCCGAGAGTGTCCGTGTCACGTCGTCAGGACTTATGGTGGTGCTGAGAACGCCACTTCGATTTATATGAGATGTTGTGTTTGTGACGACTGTGGCACTAGATCCTTCCCCTTGAGAGGCCGCTGCTCCGTTATTTGCGGCGGCCGGTTCGTTGCTCACCCCGTTTACGAGTAATGTAGGTGGAGTCGCGAGCCTAACAGGGGCACCTGAATGCTGTGGAACTTGTAGTTGGAGTTTATTTGGCTTGCCATTGGTACTCAAAGGCGTTGGAGACTGGTTGTATTGGGATTCAGTAGAGTCTTGTTGCAGGACAATGGAGGGTGAGGGTCTCATCCCGGTACTGTGGGAATGAGAAGGATCTGAGCGATTGGGATTGACGGGAAAGGACGAGAATGGTCCAGATACTGTTCCCCTGTTCGGAGGCCTGCCGCGCATCTTTCCAGTAGACGAGGTTGTAATGTTTGGCCACGCAGATGAGACAGCGGGTCCGTGTCGCCTTTTAGCACGAGATTTATCTCCCGAAGATGGTGTCACCGCAGATCGTGGTTCTGCAGACGAAAGGAAGACGTCTGACGAATGGTGCCCTCTCGGAATGACTGCCGACTGCGGATAGCCAGCAGGAGATATCTCACGATCGAGACCCTTCCAGCGAAAATCCTGCCCCTGATGAGTACTGGACGCGTCTGGAGGTGCATCAGCTGGAAATGAGGACGCTGTCATCCACGGGTCATTCGACTCTATATCATCTGGGAACGCGCTGAAAGGGATAGCACTCTGCGGGAATGTGTGAGAATGTGCTGCAAATGTGCCTGCGTGAAATGAGCCAACAGATGTGTCAAGCTGCGGCCTCTTAAGGGCCCTTTCGCTTAAGTTATCTTTCTCCTCTGCCCTCTTTCTCCCCCGTTTTGGTTTCCACTGAGGAACAAGAGCTCGCAAGGCGAGATCCTCCTCCAAAGGAACTCCATCACGGCTATCGCTGACAACAGCGTTGCTGGACGGGAGTTGGGTGTAGTATGAATGCGGATGACCAAGACAGTATTCAAAAAATGCGTCCACGTGCATCGCGCGCATCCAACGCTAGAGAACGATTAGTTGCAGGAACAAAATATGCGCGACGTCCACATACTTTAAGACGCACTGCGTATTGCTGAACCTTCTGAGTGCTTTGTTTCTTCTCCATATCAGGCGGTTCCACCCCTAACTCAATTGCCAGCTGGATCCACGTTTTCAACTCCTTGCTATCTAGCTTTTTTATCAGCTCCCATAGTGTAAATATGCTAAAGCTCTTCCCGTCACTGCGGGGAGGAGACCGAAAAGTCTTGCGTAACTCGGTCGAATCGGTGGAGAGGGGCACGTTGGGATTGCAAAAGAAGATGAAAAGGACGTAGGCATCGTCAATATTTTCATCCGTGATTTCGCGAGAAGGCAGGGAACGAACCTCCGCCCGGTCTATTTGATCGCCCATCTGTTTCTGGTGCGAGTTGTCAAATACTGGAGGAGACATCGACGGTCCTGAGCGCACCGTTGGTCCTGGTGGAACAGCCGAGCGCGCGACAGTAGGCGACGATTGTAGACTACGGGGAGTTGCTTTGCGCTGGACCGGGGGAGACTTGGAGATGGCCATCTGGGAACTGGCGCTACCAATGGATGAGGCGCTCTGCAACCCAGGCTCCAGGGAAGCAGGGTACCTGGCATATTGCTGAATTACCAAGGCGGTCCCGCCTAGGTCATTCCGTTCAGGCTGACTGGCCATAGTCGGAAAAGCGCCCTGCATCGCGAACGACGATTTCGCGACAGACGAGCAAGCTGTCGGAAAATGATAGTTGAGGGCTGAGCGTATATATGCTTCATAGAAGATAAATCAGGGCGCATGAGGAGCTTCGGGTAGACGATCTCGAAAATGATCTACGGCAAAGCGCTAGTATCAGGTTGTGGCTGAAGTGTTGGGAGCCAGGACCAGCCTGGACTAGGCGCATGAGATGATGATGTTGGGAGATATATAGACAAGAGCGAGGATCATGCAGATGATTTAAGTTGTCAAATTGATCATCACAAAGGCCCAAGGGGTAGCAGTCCGCCATGGCCCTGGACAGCAGATGGGGAAGAGGGGAAGGGAGGGTGGCTGGAATTCTGCCGCTTTATCGACCTGTACGAAAGGCTACTAGTACTTCTAGGCTTGGGCTTAGTGCTACTATTATTATCAAGGATCTGGGACACACAGCTCACGAGCCATGCCATGCCCGCACGAGCCTACTTAGCCTGGTCACCTGACTTCCCTGCACATCAGACCATGGATCCCCTTGCTCTTATCGAATTGGATTGGAGACGGTATCGATAACCTGATTAACCTTCATTCGGCCAGTTGACGACTCGACTTCATCCCATCGTCCATCCCACCCTTCACCGTAATAGCTTCCTTTAGTGATGACTGCCTCGCTAGCTTTTCTTACATGTCACTCTCTTCGCTTCTAGCCTCGACCCGACTCGCAACTGAGGGGGACATGATCCGCTTTATCCTCCGTGTCCCTCCTCCCGCAGTACTCCGGTACCGGTACGGCTATAGTCATGACACGCTCTGCAAGGCGCTCGCGACCGGTTCGCTCGAATCGCACTCACGTCCCCTCCTACAACGAAGATAGCGGACCCAGCGATTCCCTGGGCGGAGACAGCGAGACCGACCAACAGCGCTCTGGAGGCTTGTCGCATTCCTTACGATCACGAGATTCGAATCGCGTTCCTATATCATACCGTGAAGAGTCGACCGATGATGATGACCTGGATAACTCTCGGGAGGGAGATCCAGATGATTCGCTTCATCGGACCTATCCTCTACCCGACGCCGATATGCGGGCCACGCCTACAACACAATCGACGGCCAGCCGTCCTCGTCGTAGACGGTCTGTTAAAACAAGGTCCCAGACGCAGAAGGCAAAGCGGACACCGACCAAAAGGCGACTGGAGTTGGGACGGCCTCTTAACAAGCGGAGAAAGGCGGCGGACGAGACGGATACCCTGTTCGCTAGTTCGGGAGTGATTCCCCCATGGCAGACTCTCCCATATCATATACTGTTGGACATTTTCCTCCGTGCCTCTTACCCTCTTGTAGATGAACGAGCTCTGAAGAGGAACCGCACGGTGGGTTGGCTTGTGAATATTGCGCTGCTATGCCGCAGTTTTCACGAGCCTGCGCTAGCAGCCCTCTATCACTCGGTGCCAACGATACCTGCCCTCAAGTCTCATGGCTTGCTAAGCCTTCTTATGAAGCCTCAAGATTCGCTGTCTACAAACTACCGTAATAAGATCAAGGAGCTACACGTCGATGTTGAAGCCCTTTTATTGTACAAAAGCGGTCCTGCCTTCGGGTATTTCGACCTATCAGCGTTGGTCCAGCATACTCCCCAGGTCAATACACTACGACTCTATCACAGAGATGATTTCATGGTTGGCCTTCCTCGGTGGGGTATCCCTTCTTCGAAATGGTTCTATCCTGACGCCCTTTTCAAAACTATCAATTCGAATTCGATCCGACTTCACAGTTGGGACTGGAATGCCCGGTTCATGACCACACAAAATCTGCTTCCACTCATGTTAGAAAATCATAACGAGGCTTCGTTCAAAAGTATTCAGGATCTCAGGATATTTCACATCTGTGCGGAAGATCCAGATGGTGATGACCAAGTTGTTGGGATGACTGATACCAGAGAGGACGTTCTGGCGGCGGCCCTCAACGTGCTTCCCATGTTGCGCCGACTGGAGTTTCTGGGTTCCTCTATACTGAATGACTGTTTACTACCAAAATTACCGTTGAACCTAACTTCCCTCACCATCAACAACTGTGATGATGTAACTACGGCCAATTTTAGCCTCTTTCTTGGCACCCACGGCCATAGTCTGCGTGAATTGAGCCTCAGTCACAATCGTCATTTGAGCCTCTCTTTTGTTGTTGATCTCAAGAGATCCTGCCCGTGTTTGGAGAAGTTCACAGTAGATATATCGATACACGACCTTTCATCATATCACGACGTGGAGCCTCATTTTGACGAGCTGCTCTCTTCTTCGGAGATCCCATCATGGCCTACCACCTTACAGCACTTGGAGTTGATCCAGTTGCGCAAGTGGAAGGAGAGCACAGCTGAAGCATTTTTTGCTTCCCTGATCGAAGCTGCTCCTGAGCTTCGTAGTCTACGAACTCTGGTGATTAGCGCAATTCTCAAGACAGGATGGCGTGACCGTGCCTCTTTCCGTGAAAGGTGGATTGGCAAGCTGAAGAAGGTCTTCTTACGACAGAGCACGCCACCTAATCCAGCACTTTACATTCTTGCACGGCATTCGGAGAGCCTATCTTCAGGCAAACCAACCGAGGATTCGCAGCCCAACGACACTGAGTTCGCGTCTCCGTCGAAACGAAAAAGCGCGCGAATCGCCAGCCTCAGACATTCCGATGGTGAAGAAATCCGAAGCTTATCGCCCCGGGCTCATCAGATGAATGAAAATGACAGTGAGCTTGATACTCCCGCCACACAGGGCATGTGCGATGTTGTAGAAATTCGAATCGACAACCAGCGCCCGAGGGATACACAATTTAATGAATCAGACTTTTTGGACGATGAGTTAAGTGGGGACGAAGAATGGACAGGTCAAGACGTTGACCTGGGCGACGGAGGCCATGCTTGGTGAATGCGCTACAAGGGGCCAATCCTCTTTATTCGCGCTCGCGGTCTAGTCCTACCAGACCGTCGCTTCTGTATATGCCCTCTTTCATGGCTATTGGCGGCTACTTCTCTCTGGGACTCTCGGTGTTTTGAGCTATAAGGGGCGGGTCATGGCGTTTCCAAGTCTTTGGGGTTTCATTTCATGGTTAGGGGGCTCTTTACTTCAGATTTATTTGTTATATGAAGTTCTTACCTCGGTTGTTGTTCTTTATAGACTGCGACTCAGCTTGATGCAAATCCTAAACTTCAATTCTAGCTCTATGAAGGTGCAGTAGGCCTTTGTGCAAGTTCTAGTTATTCGTCGTCAACCCACAGCGCATATAGTGGGCGTCCTATGTTGCGATGGCTTATGCCCTCCAGCATATCAAGAGTGTATCATCCGCCAAATCCACTCTTCTGCCGGTAGATTTGTCTTTATATCCCTCTGAAGCTTTGGTCAGACAAATTTGCGGGGAAGTCATCGGTGCACGCCGAGCTAGTGTTCCAGAACCGGAATAGCTGACTGGCAGTACATGCATGCATCAGATACACGGGCCAATCCACGGGTCCGTGACGAAAACACCAACTCCCTCAACAGTGACCCAGAATTCTGCAGCAACACCTACGCTAGTTTCCGTTTGACGTTATCCCGGGACTTTTGGCTTCTCATCCAACAGAGCGCTAATGATCTATCTGCAATGGTTGTCTCCTCATTCGTGGCCCAGCGATGCTTCAGCCTTTCACGCCCTTGAGCTGCAGTTCCTACCCGAATGTGGAACTTTGGAATGGTCCATAAGTGATATTTAATTCTGTCATTATAATCGTACGAGGTCATAGATACTAACCGTGTTGCTGTGGTTTAGGCCGAGCTACTAGTACAACTTTCCTTGGCTCAATGACAACAATGAGACAATGCCAAAGTCAGCGCTTGAATTGGAGTCGCCCGCCTTCCCAAGTACCTCTCGCTTTTGGCAATAGCAGAATTGCCGTTTCTTTGATACAGGGCAAATACGTAATTGGGCTATCGTAAGCAGCGAGACGCGTCGAGAGAGGAATATGCTGAGCAGCTTTCTTTAGTGACTTTACGGAGACTCTTCCTTGCTGAGTTGCTGGGAAAGATTTGTCTCCAGTCCAGCTTTGCGTCTTCACCTCTGCACACTGAGATTGACGATAACCAGATATCTCGGTTTATTTCCGGTTCTTCTCGACCTAAATATTGAGCAGCCACGCTCAGTCTGGCTTTCCAAAATGTCCTCAAGGAACTAGACCCATTGTTATACCTATGATACGAAGCTAGCAGCAGACTAGGGTCTTGGACTAGACGGAAGGATTGGCTAACAGGTATCGCCGTACGACTGCATGTCGCGTCCTTGATGACAAGTCCATTAACCGGTGAGGATTACGGCGACAAGCTCAAAGCAGAGCTTGTTGTTCAGTACATGCCAAAGACCGAACCGAAGAACGTATCTGAGAGATCAAGATATTACCAGGCTTTAGAGGAGTCGTAGTTACTGAGGAAACCCGGACTGTCAACTCTGTCCCTTTCGAAGCAGTGTGGTAGAGGGGTAACGTCTTTGCCAACAAGCGTGAGGGGTCGAGCCTCCTGTGCTACGTGCCCACCATCGAATCACGCAGACGGCAAAATGAAGCCTTGACTTATCATCCCACCCAGCGTACAAGACGAGGCCCAGGCTCTCTTGGCTTTGAAACTCTCCAAAGGCTTCGCGATTTCACATCCACGCTTGATTTTATGTGTCCTGGGCTCCTCTATTTAATATACCAGCCGTTCAGGCCTTCCTTTGGCAGTGTAGAAGCATACCTATAAAGGTCCTTCCAAATAATCCAGACTCTGAATCAATATAACGGCACGTGTCTTTCGAGGCTAGACATTTGCATTGTCGCAACGATTTCCGTTGGAGTCTCGAGGCCACCAGCCACAGCTATTGCAGCTATTTGGTCTTAATGGCCCCGTACCAAGCTAAGCATACGCCCCTACAAGCCTTATGGGCACATCTGTGCGCCACAATTAATGCCGATTTGGTAGATCAGAGGCCGACTTATAGGGGACCTTAACCTCAAGATTAACTCGAGAATTCGGATCATAACCGTAATAAGTTGTATTTGTACTTCATCATATTCTCCATTGCCTCGCGACCTGTCTGGCAACAGGCCTAGGTTTGAATGCAAAGTCTGTCAGACTATGTTGCATGGAATATGCACACAGATTACATAGGTCTAGGATGCCACATCCACGCACCTTTCAGAGCCATGAAATAGGCCGCCTATTACTGCATTGCGAGTACGTCTGTTACGTGTCAAGTCCGTCTAGTTTTTCCGTATTTGACGGCAATATATCAGATAACTACCCAAGTATGCTGTGTGACAGATGGAGTGTAACCCCTGTGACCCCTCTTACCGAGTCTGCCCAGTCATCAAGCACCACTACAGCCACCGGAGGGCATATACAGGCTAAATTATAATACTCCCCGGCGATCTTTGTCAATGAACTGTTCAAGCTAGCTGACCTTTTGTTTGACCTAGGCATCGCTTCTACCTTGTCTTTACATAAGTGCACCATCCAACGAAGCATTCCCCGCCCCTCCAAATCTCACTTTCGCGGTTTGAACAAGAGGAAATGGACCCCAAAGAAAGTACCCTTAAATTTTTGGCCTCTGATATTCGAAGCATAATCTGGCGGCTGGCAACTTTGATATCGGTGGTAGCCATACTACGAACAGCTTGGGTCATTATATATCGAGTCTATTTCCATCCCCTCGCCAAAGTCCCCGGACCGCTTCTCGCCAGGATAACTTGGCTCTACTCTTTCTGGTACAATATTATCACGAAGCGTTTCTACCTTCGCGTTCAAGAACTGCATGAGCAATACGGTATAATCTGCACCCGTCGGTGGCTCCCTGCTGAGATTTACTAACCGTCCCAGGCCCGGTAATCCGCATCACCCCGGATGAGATCCACCTCAATGACCCCGAGAACCTGGAGAAAATCTATTTTGTTGGGTCACGATATCCCAAGGATGCTGCATTCTACGGTGCATTTGGCGCGGACAGGTCCGTGTTTACGGCTCCAAGTCCAGACGTCCACCGCGTGAAAAGAGCCGCCTTGAACCCGTTCTTCTCACGGAAGAAGGTACTCGAACTGGAAGATATCGTGCAGGATAAGGCGGAGAAGCTCGTTGGGCGCATGAAGAAGGCTTTCAATTCCACTGGTGCTATTGACCTTCATCATGGTTTCCGCGCGATATCGGTCGACGTTATTACGGACTATGCATTTGGCGACTCGTACAACTTTCTCGACCGAGACGACTTTGGAATAGACTTCTTCAACGGGTTCCGAGATACAGGACCCGCGCTGTGGACCTTCCAGCAGTTCCCCGTCATCCAGCGAGTAGCGAAGAAAATGCCCTTTTGGCTGGCAGAGCGCCTTAGTGCCCCGTTGGCATTGAGGAGGTCTCAGCACATGGTATTATTCAATCTGGAATTATTCAGTTACTCTACTGATGTCGCCTAGAGCTCGCGAGCCCAAGTTCTCAAGGTGAAGGCTGCCGTGGAAAGAGGCGAAAAGGTCTCTCGCACTACCATATTCCACGAACTATTACGTCCTGATGCAGCTGAAGGATACGCAGTGCCAAATGTGGACGAGCTCTCGAGTGAGGCACAGAATATTCTTGGTGCTGCGTCAGATACTACAGGGAACGTGAGTATTGCGTATGAAACTAATGCTGAATTAACGGCGATAATGCCTGCAAATCGCCTTTACGAGATGCTGACCTTCATGGTATAGACTTTGACAATTGCAGCATACAATGTCGTCCGTAATCCTGACATATACGCCCGATTGTCTGCCGAACTCAAGGAGGCATTCCCGAACCCCGAGGGCCGTTTGGAGTTTGTTGCTTTAGAGAAGCTCCCGTACTTGGTGAGTCACTTGCATTTACGGCTGTATAGAACCATATGTGCTAATCAGCTAGACTGCCGTAATCAAAGAAGGACTCCGGTAAGCTCTGCTGAACGAGTACTATCATCTTATATCAACAGAAGCAGATTGTCCTTTGGCGTCCCTGGCCGGCTTCCTCGTGTAGTCCCACCCCCTGAAGCCGTATTTAACGGCTACCGTGTTCCACCTGGAGTATGTTTCATTGTTCTTGGTATCTACGTAAACTGACACAGACCTATCAAGACTGTGGTGAGCATGAGCTCCTGGATAATGCACCATAACGAAGACATATACCCCGATGCGGAAAGGTTCAACCCAGACCGCTGGCTTGATCCTTCAAGGGCAAAAGTGCTCGAACGATACCTGTTTTCGTTCGGAAAGGGGACGCGAGGATGTATTGGCATGCCGTATGTGCCTTTAGCCATATCCAACTTCTGATAGTATTAACCTAGACAGCAGACTCGCCTATTGCGAGCTCTACGTGACCCTTGGCCGGATGTTCCGCGAGTTTGATAACCTGAAAACGCCGGCGAAGAGTAGAGAGGAGTTAATTGTGGACGATGGCTTTTCAGCGTATCACCCGGAGAAGAACAATAAGTTTGTATTTAGCCTGGCTTAGGTCTTTGGCTGTTACACGCTACTTGGCTCGCCTTGTCCTATGTTGAATGGTGCTATGCTATGTTCTCTTTTCAATGGCTATTGTTTAGCTTCACTTTAGTTCAAAGGTGTATCATTGGCGAGGTAAATAGCGTGTGTTATTCTCTTCTCTTTTACTCACACTCTCAGGCAGCAGTGAAGCAACTCTTGTTCTCCAACATTTGTCTCCCTCTTCATTCACTTCCCGCCAGCATCTAGCCGAGTGCGCCTTTATTAGACTTGAACCATCTGACCGCTTTCTTTCTCCATCATAGCAGCTTCACTCCTAACACTGTTGACTTGATTTACATCCACATCTGCCTCATACCATATCATCCTCACAAACTCGAACTCAGCAAATCATCGACTCATCAGCATCGCACAATCACTCCAAGATGCCTATGAACCGGAACGACCAGGCGGACGCCAAGGCACGTACAGCACCGATCACTTATTCTTATCGATTCTCCCTGCGTTGTCGTAAGGCATGAAAATGAATTAGGCCAACTCACCCAATTCGCTTCCAGCTCCTAGGTGCTATCATACAAACAAGCACCACTACGATGGATTGGAAGGCCATCGCAGAGATAATGGGCCCCGGTAAGTCTCTCACACCCTTTAGTATACTATCCTCTCTCCTTTCCTTTCTACAAGACTCTATATCAGGACAACTCCAGTCAAAGCAAAGTTTATATGCTAACGGACTCTCGTGTCTTCATCCACAGATTGCACCCCGTAGCCGTCATGAGCCGTGTCTCTCGCATCAAGAAAAAAGCCAAGGGTTGTGGTTCTACTGCTGCCAAAGAAGGAGGCGATAACGATGATGGACATGATGATGGCCCCAACTCACGTCCTTCTGCTCAAACGACTCCCGTGAAACGTAAGAGGGAACTGGCTAAGAAGAATGCGGCGGCTGTAACAGCTGGTGGAGCCGATAATGAAAGTGCGGATCTTAACTCGGTTGATCCGGAAGAGAGTCCCACTAAAAAGGCTAGGGGCCAGTCCAAAGGGAAGGAAAGAATGGCTGTTGCTAGGGCCAACGAATATGCTGATAGTGATGGTGGCGAAGAAGAGGATATCAAGATGGATGCTCTTCTGATTATGGAAAAGGAGGCTTCTGATACGGACTTCGACTGACCGGATTTGAGTTGGCTATCTAAGAGTTCGCCTAGGACTTCAGATTGGGCTCTCGCATTCATAGGGTATCGGAAGGGTGAGAAACTTCGCGCTGGCTAACACTCATGGATAGTGGCTTTTCAGGGTAAGATTCGGTCATGTGAAAGCTAGGGATATGAGCTTGATTCCATGTACGTCGCCACAGAATACTTCTTAAGACAAGCTAGCAGTGGTCAAGAATACAAACCATCCCCGTTTACGGGAGCAAAATGGTCAGACTTTAGCTAGACCGTGCAAGATCAATCGTCTCCACTCGATCTCTCTACTGTTCTTCGCTCCTTCATGAGAAGGCGTTTGGGCCTGTAATATTGAGCCCTACCTAGCCACGCCTCAGTTCTTCGAATAGCAACAAACAAGTGATGTGTCTTGCGTCATGACGTCTGTCAGCCTAAGGTTACTCGGCTCGTAGGAACGGCAAGATCCAATTCTGTAGCATACTTTGCCCGATGTTGCCGCACCGAATGACGAGAAGCCAGCATGATGAACAAGCCAGCGGCCTGATCCGCGTGGCAGACTCGATTTTGATTCAGAAGCTAGATGTCCTGGGCGCAGGGTGGTTTTCAGTGCGAGAGAAGCATGTCAGTTAACGGGGAGATCTGGGTACACTCCATAGCCGTTTGCTGTGCGCCTGATGAAATCTCCAAACACAACATTTGAACCATCAAGATGGAACCTTAGTCTGTTCTTATTGTAGTGAATGAGACAGAGACATGATCGAATATCTTTGTGCAACTTTGCAGGGCTTCTGGCGGTTCGGCGATTGTACTGGGTAGCCTTGTATGTGGGATATCCGGCCACGCCTTCTAGTTTCTCCGGCACGATAGTGACAAGCTATAATACGACATACGTTTTTCTTTCTCATTGGTCTGCTGAAAAGATGGACAGTCCGTCGTGTCCACCTAGGTCCTAGCCTTGAAAAACACCTCCCAAAATTTCCCATCAAACCACGTCCGATCAGCCTCCCACGCCCTGACAACCAGTTCCCTACCAAGTTTGACTAAATCGTGAATCTGCTCCTGACTCCCCCATCCGGGTGTTGTACTACCCCAGAAAATGAAGTGTACACCGACGTGGATGAGCGTTCGGAAGGCGATCCTTTGCGGGATATGCTGATACCCATACCCCTGTAAAAAACCTTCTATAACCCACAATCCCGCATCAATGTCCTTGTAGTGCTTGAGCATGTACAGTTCCGCGATCATTTGCCCTAAATCAAGAGCTCGAGATCCACGCTGAGCTAGTTCCCAATCTGTGATGAAGAGCGGGGTCGGGGTTGTCGGTGATGCTGCTTGATCTTCAAACGCAGTTTTGTGAATCAAGACGCTGGTATTGTCAGCATTGAACTGCAAGGTTGAGTATAACAGGCTTGGGGTTAGGAGATTCGCATACTTTCCAGACCAAAGGTCGCCATGTATTGGCCCAATAGTCCCGTCCTGGGTGTCCGCATCCTCCAGCTCAGCAGCGGCAGCGTCCCTAACTCTTTGAAAGACAGAACTGGTATGACTATCCCCGAGGATATCAGGGAATGCATCAATCATGCTCACGAGACTGTCGTAATTGATAGAAAACTTCAGATCCCGCATAACCGTGTTCTCGGCAAGTTGCTTTGCAAACTCCGCCTGCGCTGGGTGTATACTCCAGACGTGGAATAAACGTAACCAGGAACCTATAGTGCGGCTGATAGACAGTACCCACTCCCTTGAGACCCTTTCCGAGACATCAAATGAGAGCAGGAAAGTCTTTAGGTCTACAGAGTCGGGCAGATCTTCCATGACCTGGGTATATGTCGACCGGCTGAAATGCAATAGCTTGGGCGATTTGACGGTTACCTGATGTTTCTGATCAAAGTCCGAGTCTTCCTTTGTCGTGGTCTCACTTTGCATGCCGTCCAGGGCCCGCAAGGCGGCTTCCTCGACTAACTATAACTGTTAGCCACGCTGAGTCCCGAACAGAAAGGACAAGTCATACACATCGCTTTGCAGTCAGCTTGAAATCTGAGTTTGAAGCGAGATATTCTTCCGCATGCTTGACAATAACGGTTGTCGTGCCATTTGGAAGAGGCCGAGAGAGAACGCCGCGATAGACGAAATTGGCTGTTCCTCCACTAAGCTGAGCGAGTGAGGAGCAGGCAAATGGGCTGCTGGACAGCTCAGACGCAACGGCATCTTTTACCTCCGAGTCTGTCATATTGATGGTGTATCGTGCATCATATTGCACATCCGGGGTTTTATAAGGAATGCGGGGTCCGCTTTGGGACTAGCGAGTAATACGTGGAACGTCAAGAGCATAAGGGCATAGCTCGTATAAGAGGAACAGCTTGAGTAGGTATTTCGAATATGTTCTCTAGCGGGGTTAAGAAGGTTGTTTTGTTCTGTTGCTGGGCGTTGGTCGGTGTGGGTTAACGGTGCAAGAAATCTAGAGTATGAGAAGCGCAGACACAAGTAATCACATATGCAGCACTCATATCGAGACGGAAGTGCTTGTCAAGACAGAGAGCAACTCACCTGCGTCGGGATGGTATCGGAACATAACTGGGCGCCCTTAATATTGAGGGCGCGTTTTGCCCAGGCGATGAAGAGCCGTAATTTGAAGAAGTTGTTTAGCATTTCGGCATACCTAACT
Organism: Aspergillus foveolatus; assembly: GCF_047715535.1. Classification (NCBI taxonomy): domain Eukaryota; kingdom Fungi; phylum Ascomycota; class Eurotiomycetes; order Eurotiales; family Aspergillaceae; genus Aspergillus; species Aspergillus foveolatus. The sequence continues at coordinate 473,819 of NW_027396075.1, forward strand.
CAATTGTCGTACTGTTCCTGTCCGTGCGAAGACTCTATCTTGGCAGTTACAACATCCATCCATCAATCAAGAGCAAAACAAAACACCAAATAGCTGGAAGTCCAAGGCCACCTATGCAAAATCCTCCTCATCTAAAACGGCACTATCAGGGACATAGTCCGATGCCGAACTGTCCACTTCATCCGTATGTCCCCCGAACCCGTCCTCACCATCAGCAAGATGATAAGTATAGCTGATTAAGCCGAGTTTGGTCGTAGCCCGGCGGGCCCTGGAGGTGCGCTTCACTGGACTTCCGTCACCAACAACATCAAGTGACTGCTGAGCCTCCTTTCCGATCCTCAAGCCCAAGCTAACTCCAGCTTGAACATCAGATCCCTCCTGGGTCTGTCTGGAGCCCATTAACCCAGCGGTAGCAGCAGCAGGGCTCGAGGCTGGGGGAAGCGATGGAACCTTGAACGTAGGAAAGTTGAGGAGCCCCTGTCCATTCCCCTTCTTGGTAGGCGTTTTGATGGAAATGCTGTCGACCTCCCCCGTAACAAAATCGGTATCCAATTCGTGCTCCGCGTCCGCAGCAACAGTAGTATCGTCATCATCAAGGTCCATATCGCTTTTGGGCTGCGAGTTCTGGGTAGGTACGTTCTTGCCGTTTTCGATTTTATCTGCAGCCTTCTTCCGCTGGCCAGACCGAGGGGTTGAATTCGGGGTTCCAGGTTTGCGTCCTCTCTTCGATGCAGGAGACAAGCTGCTGGATCCAGAGCGAGGGCAAATCATGGAGCTGTTATTGCTCTTTCCCGGTTTAACCATCGCGCGGATGCGCGCGAGACGCTCAGTGATGGCACGGGGAGTAGGTTTATCCTGATTTTCGATGGTCGCTGTATGTTGGGTTTGTTGGTTAGGCCTGAACTCGGACTTGGAAATAAAGAATGGGCGACGAGACTTACGCCAGACTTCAGCAACCCTTTTAGGATCCAGTCTGAAGTCATGAGTCTCGAGGATCTTCAATAAGAGCTACAGTGTGAGAAGACTGGTTAGTTAGATGCAGAAGGTAGATTTTCAGGGGGCTTTAAACTAACAAGCTGATCTTTCTCAGGAGTCCATTTCATAGGCATGGTGACGGTACTTTGAGGAGAGAAATGTAAGAGAGTCTTGACAGAGAAGAAAGCCGACAGCTCGTTTAGCTAGTGGATAAGTCGAAGGAGAAAGATGGTAAGGCGTGAGGAATACAAAAGAACAAAGGGAGAAATAGAGGATTGGGCAAGATTTAAGAGATCTAGGAGTGAGCTGTGAACCAGGTTGAGGGGGCAAGGTCTTGTGTTAATATTCTCCCTGCCTGAATCTACTCTTCTTCACTTCTCATGTAACATCCCTCTCTCAAGATCAACACAGGCCAGGAGCAATCTGCTTGGTTCTAGCTACCTTAGACTTCTAACCTCTCTTCTTTTGCATATTCTTCAGCATCTCCTATACTGATACTTGTCTTTCAACATTGATATCTTGTTTTTACTTCCACGCGTTTTTCACCTGCCTTCATCTGGCTGGCCTTCGACACCTTCAAGAGCTGGTTTGACTCATTGACTGCACTTAACTGTGTGAGCTCAGAATTTCCAGTAATGGTTACTGGTTCATGCAAAGCTTATAGTGCGATGAAGAACCATGATAACTCTTTGCAGTCTTGGTCTTGCAGGCTTGCTGCTAACTGTCTCATGCAAGCTATCATTGTTCCCAGTGATAAAGACAAAGCTGGTGTCACTATGCCTGTGAAGCGTATGTGTTTGAGCTTTCCCTGCCAAGGAGAAGTTCGATACGTTCGGCGTTCGTGGGCGCAGTGTCCTACCTGGACTCAGACAGCGACGAATATATAAAATTTTGCCAGTTGCCTCTCTCACTCCTGGAGGCAGGCAGAAACGTTTGCGTACCCGACTTTCGTGTGCCTCTGAGAAACTTTGTGAACATGGATCGTATTGATGAGGAAACTGCTTAGACTAGGAACTGCCTTAACTTTGGCTTGCCTGACCTGCCGCTGGGTTGCTCTGCACCCTCATGTCTGTCGCTTGCCTCCATATTTTTTGGTTACTTTTCAGACCTAGTTGGCGGTTATTGTGCAAACAAGGTGAATTGTCAGAATGTCTAGCAGCATGCGATGGGAATATCATTATTGGACTGATCTGGGATGAACAAGGTCGGCTCGCACAAGGTTATTATGTACTTGTGGTTTATGCTTGAAGGACGATGATAGAATAGATCCACTTGTTGTGCTATTGACGCCTAACTGTGCCCTACTCTGTGAACGCAGCTTAGACTACAAGACAAGTAGGCAACATATATAGGCAGTAGGCAGCCGGAAATAATGGAGTACCAGCATGCAGATACAAGACACATAGTATAATGAGAGCTACCTCAAGTGATCCATCTTCTTTGCTCCTGGTCCGCAACAACTCCTTCAATACTAACTAACTGACTTTGAACTTTAAGTACATACAGAGTGACTCTCCCCTTTTAATCAAGGTTTTGTGTTCGACCTCCAAGTTGTCATTCAAAGGACAATAAAAAATTTAGAAGGAAAAAAAATGACAAGGGTGGGATTCGAACCCACGCACCTTTCGATACACGGAAGCTTAGAAAGCAGGATCAGGTAAACCTGAACCGTGCGCCTTAGACCACTCGGCCACCTTGCCAGTTGATGTAATACTGTAATTTGTAGTAATTTATAGGCAAAAACACTTTGCAAAACCGAAGGTCCATATTCCAGTCCCCCGCCAACTGAATGACCGATTAGAATCAACCTTTCAAGATCATCTACAAGCACAGGATCCAAGTTTAATGGATTGGATTCAAGGAGTATAAAACAAAAAAAAAACAAAACCGAGCATGCTCCAATAACAATGTCAAATACAACGGCAGTGGCTAAAGAGTTAGCATAAACAGTCCCTTCACATTTTCGCTCTCTTTGAGTCCTTCCTCAAATCTGAGATATACACCACATGATTGCTCAGCGCAAGGATCTCTCCTTCCTCGTTTAGAATTTGGACATTCACATCATACCGCCCGTCCACAACCCTGTGCGAATTCGACCGCACCAAGACCCATTTCGTGCTCGGGTCGGGCCGTTTTTTGAACTCCACCGAAAGACACAGGGTGGAGAGGGCATAGCGCGAATAGAAGCCCGCTGTGTGAGTTGCAGGCGGTTGGAGGGGCTGTATATAGGTTAAGATATCATTAGCCGCGGGTTTTCCATACGTAATAATAAATTTTACAGGATGTAATGCGATCATGCCAGAAAGGGGACCAAAGCGTCAGATCTTTGAAGCTGAGCTTACCATGTCCGCAAGCAGCGCCAAATGAAGAAGATCTGAAATTGGCGATCCGTCTCGAAAAGATAGCCAGACTTCGCGCTGGAGTCCGCCTAGCCGGTGACCCCATAGACCGTCCGCAGAGCGAGGAGCAACCCAGTGTAGTTTTCGGGTGACAGGAGTTGCATCTACCACGGGGTCGTCGATTGCGACGCAGTCTGTCTCTCGAGACGGGGGTGGATGTGCACCTAGTTGCTTCGATTGTGTAGAGTCTTGTGTCAGGCCCTTTTCTTTATCCAGATTGGCGAAAGTAGCAATCGCGATGCATGCAGGGAACTGTTGCGCCTCGCCATACCCCGACTCTGACTCTCGAAGGAGCTCCAGGTCCACCTTGACAACGCATAGTCGGGCTGTGGCGCGGAGTATCTTGCATGAGAAGGAGACTTGGCCCGGTGGTACCTTGTGGAGGAACTGGATGAAGACATGGATGGGGTCGGGATATTTGGCTACGGCGTCTGCGTTGCTGTTGATAAATCTGCGGGCGGCGGACAGCATCAGGGCCGTTAGGTAACCTCCCAGGACGGAACTGTGCTTTTAGTTAGCATTGCTAACTGGTAGTTACAGTGTAGCCAATGGAGATTGGATGTACTGCTGCGTGCACCAGTCGCGGGAAATTCTGGCTATCAAGCGATCTGGGGAACCATTCTCGGGCGATAGCGCAGAGGTTGCTTCTAGGAGTGATGGAGTTGGACCCCTGGACGCCATATTGTGGGGGTATTTAGACTGAGTTGCGAGCTTAGGGAGAAAGATAGGGATTGACGATGCGTGAGTTGTCTATCCAAAGCCAAAAGTCGCGATCACATGGTGACACCGTGGAGGCACTAGTATAGGTAGAGTGTAGTATTCCACTTATCCACCCTAGAAGTTTCCCACACTACTGCACACTCTAGCTTAGCTCTCTTCGAGATTACCTTTCCCATCGTCCACTGAGTGCATCGTTTGGGATTAGGTCTGTGTCTGGCGATCGACTGCTGAGCAAAACCTCATAACTGGGTTAGAGCGCGATGGCTCGCTCCCTTTCGACCTCAACGAATGAACCGTCCGACTTTCATCATTGCCGACAACCATCTTCTACAAGGCCGACCAGCAAGGATTATTGACAAGCACCCCGGCTCACTTAGCGGGTAATCAGGGGCATTAGCTAGGGCTAAGTTGCTCCTTTTACGGCACACTGCTGAGTTGCCGAGGTCTGAGATCGGCAGTATGTTCTAGACACAATCCGCGATGAGATATAATCGAGAAACTGATCTAACACAATGACCTTCATGCCCAAGCTCGCAAAAGAGCAACAAGACGGCTTAGGGCATGGGCATGAATTAGAAGGGATTGTCGAATCCTAGACTCCCAATGCGATGATAGAAGGGCCTTTTTTTCAACAAAATGAACAAGATATTCAATGGTGGGCAGATGAGCACATAAGATACGGATGTTTATCTCCTGCAAAAAGTCGTATTGGTAGGTTCGTATTGCATGACCTATCCAAGTTGGCACACCGAATCTTGTCGAAGGTAAATCAGCAGACGGAGCGGCGTTTCCGAGCGACCGGCAACCAACACGGCTGTGAGACGACCGTGGAACGTTTATGAATCTCGGGTCATAGATCGGAGCCCGACATTTTCAGCATGCCTCCCGTCAAAAAGAATCGATTGGCGTCCGTGTAGATGGCGAAATAAAAAAGAAAGACGGAGGGTATTCCGTCTCACGTGTCTCAAACTCCTGACGCGGAGTGACCGGAGAACGCGCTCTTTCCTTGCTTTTTTCCGAGTGGCGGGGATTTTTCAGCTCCCGACATGTAACCCAATCTTCCTCCTCCCCGTCCTCTCTGCTTCGCTTCAAACCCCTATCTTTTAATCGATCAAGAAGGAGGCCAAGGAGGACCGGGACGAGCATGGACCAGGGTATAACTGTTTTTCGCAAGAATGAATCAGACCTCCAGAGGCAAACGGAAGCAGCGGTCAACAGGAAACCCAAGCGCGGTCCGCTCAATACCATCGAGCAGGCCGCTCTGATCAAGGTCTGCGAGAAGAGAGCCAGATACGACGAAGTTTGCAACATAACTTCTTCACAATTTTGGGTCGGAATCGAGATGGCTCTCGAAAGGGAGATTGGTCGTCGCTACTCGCACTATTCCTGCAGAAAGCGCATCAACGACTACATCACAAATCGTGCTATATATCAAAACGACATCAAGAACGGGATAAAACCGGATCCTGTGCACTTGCCCGACCCAGAGATCCGCAAGCTGCTAGATCGATGGGAGGAAATGGACAAATACAAGGAACAGCTGGAAAGAGAGAAGGCATTAGGCCAGCTTGTGGGACGGGAGCCTGAAGTGCCGACAAAAAACAAACTACAGAGAGTCGCGGACTGGGTCAGGAGCCTTCCAGACCCGGAACCTCAAGCTCGACCCCTCGTCACTCCGCCTTCCACCAACTCCTCCCAATCGCCAGTTAAACAGGATGAATCCACTGCTCTTTGGGCTCGATATCGGAAAATTGAAGATTATCGGGCCATTGCACGGTCTAATCAACTCCGTGCCTTGAACAATGATTTAACGAGCAATCGACAGCTTCTATCGAATATTAAAGAACAATTACACTCGACCTTCTACGATCCGCCGGCCAACCAAACCACGACAGGTCTAAAGCGATCCCGGGAAGACGAGGTCTCTCCCGACCGAGCAGCGCCACGTCCTCGAACCGAATTGGCCGAGTTGGAGGCTATGGTCAAGCCACCGTTGAAACAGAGTCCTGGTAACTCGAATGTCCTTACTCGATCCGAAATCCCGCCCGCCCAGATGCCGATCGAGACAGTATTCAGCAAATTCTGGGAAAGCATGCTGCCATATTTCAAGGAACGAGCTCTGAAAGACGGCATATGCCTCATAAAGTCCGAGTCCATCATGCACGACCTATTTAAAGAAGTTGGGGCCGCCATGACCAAGGCATTTATGAAACTAGAGCAGCAAACCTCTCGATCTCCTTCCGCTTACAAGCCTCCTATATAAGTCCGCTTCACGTCGCATTCCAAGCATTCGCATCGTCATTTCTGCTATCTACGAGCATTTTTCCTATTCCACTTCCGGCGCGCATTGTTTTGTCTTCACCTTCATTATTGGCCATTTCGTGCTTGATCCAGTTTTCTCATTAGACTGCATAGAGTCGATACCCCGTTTTCTTTGGGTCGTTTGGATTTATGATTTGTTTTACAGTTGCATCGCAAGCATCACAAGCATTGCATTACATATCTGCTTGACGTCTCTTACTCTCCTTTTACTTTCCTGTACATACAAAGCTGCCTGCTCGATTGGGCTGCTGGATATGAAGCATCACTCAGATTGATGAATGAATTAAAGTAAACAAACACAGAACAACTTCATGTACATGCTGAGTACTCGAATTCTCAACCAAAAGGTACAAAAACGCTTTGTCATCTCTACTAGGTCGTGCTTCGTGAGTTATCAATAAATAAACGCCATGAGAGCCTAAATCGCTGTACTATACCCATCCACCACCGCCTAGAAACGCCCCCGATGATATCCAAAAAAAAGATGCCAGATGCCGATACCCAAAAGAAATCTAATGACATAAAATAATCCACTGGTTGACAATCTCCTCCATATCATGCGCAATGCCCCACTGCGAAATTAGACACCGAAACAGCTTCTGCATCGAATTCATCTCATAAAGAAGGTTGCGGACCGCCGCAACCCCGGGTGGAGAATCCGTCCGTCCCTCCGTTACAAAACGGCTCGTTTCAGAGCCTGTAGATGGCCGGAATCCAGATTCACAGCCGAGGTTCAAGTCCGCATGCGAGAGCAGCGCGTCCTGCCATACGATTGTGCGTGGGAGATGGATATTCGCTATACCTGCGAGAGCGAAGACGACGTAGACTGTTGCTGCGGCGAAAAGCGAAGAGGGCATGTGGATGACGTGGGCGCGGCCGCGAGGGAGTTGTTCGATTATGTCTTGTATAGCGATGGCATGGAGTAAGGCGCGGCGGGCGTCTTCGGTGTTAACCCAGTTAAGCATGTCGAAGCCTGGCCGGAGGGTGCGCGAACCGCCAGAAACTTGTTGCGGGATGTCGTAGCGGGCGCAGACGTGGCGGCAGAGGACGGTAGAATTAATCATGGTGTCGAGGCAGATGGTGTGCCAGCGGAGGAGGACCTCGAGGCGTTCCGGGGCGGAGAGGTGGATACTCATTGTGATGGTTTCGTGCACTTGGGCGAGGGCTCGTCGGACATCTGAGCGGCCGGGGACACCAACGGCGGCGAGGTCGCACTCGTCTGAATCAGAGACGAGGGATTGGAGGCCTTCGAGTATTACGCGGAGGGAAAAGGCGGATAATTGGTAGTCGAGAGCTCGGAAGCTACTCGTTGGTGGGAAGAGGGAGCGGAAGATGAGTCGGAAGGAGGGTTGTTCTGCTTTCTGAGAGCGCATGTGCGTTAACCACTCGTCAGCACTATTGGCGTCGAATGCGGCCTCGCTGCTGGGTAGAGTGAGCGGGTTAGCAACGTGGCGAGTGGAAGCTCCATCACCAGACATCTGTGCCACGAGTCCATCTAGGATATAGTATGCTAACAGGGCTCGCTGCTGGATCTCTCGCGCAGCCCATGTTCGCCATTTGCGGTCTTTCTCGGAGCTGGGTGTATTGGGGAATGGTACGTCCTCTATAGAGAAGGGTTCACTATCTAGCATGCCGCAGTGTCGTGCCCAGAAGAAGCCGAGGGGACGGAAAACCTGGCTGGTGGTGCGAATGGCTCGACTCTACATACGGAAATTAGGGCAAGGAAGTGGCAAGGGCTTGCATCAAAACGTACCTTGGACAAGGCCCCATATATTTGTCCCAAAAGAGCAGTAAGCAGAAGCTGTACGCCGTTGCAAGCGTCGTACGGGCCGCGGTGCGTGATCAACGATTGCCACTAGAGATCATCAGCGACTCACAGTCCTTGTTCCTTTGCAAGGTATCTGTCATACCGAGGTCGAAACCGCTGTATGTGCTAGCCTCCATAATGCTTCTCCCTATAGAGAATTAGATAGGATTGGTCTTGCCAGAGTCACTCGACAAACCTTCGCAACCGAGTCCTTGGGGCCGAGATACAGGGACCCGAGGGCCATAGCATTTAGCAGTAGGGGATGGGTGCAATCGCGGAAAACAAAGGTTGCTCGATGCAGGATCGGGAACGTCGGAATGAACCGTACGAAGAACATGTGTAGACATTCGTCCAGAAATACAGATGTAATCGAAGTCGCCTTTATCGCAGCAGTTACGCTGGAGGACTACATATCATCAGCTACACGCTTCATAGCAGTCACAGGAGCCGCGTAGGTATCTTACTGAGCTTGTCACCATGTCCGAAACATCCCGGACAGCCTGATGGCTCCCGCCCGTGGGAATCGTGCCGATAGAAGAGGCTCGGTCATCGAAAGAGTTGGGAGAGCCAAGATTCATACCGCTCACATCCTGCACGACTGGAGGGATAGGGAGAGATCCGAGAGGTATCTGCCACTGGTCCGGAGAATCCGAGGACATGATACTCTGGAACAAATTCTCGGAGTCGGGCCATATTAGGGCAAAGTCGAGGTCTGAGGCTACACCCTGCAACCCCGACGCCTGCTGAGCATCAGATGCCATCCATGGCCGGTCTGTTGCGGACGTTGACACCGCGGCTTCGGCCGGTGGTCGAGCAGCATCCCAGGTCAGAGTGTCCAACGAGGTCACCTGGGGCACCTGCAAGGACTGCTGTGCCTGTGCCTGCTTGGTCGCAGCGGCGCGGGTATGCAATTTCTCGTGGCGGGTCAGGGCATCTTGGCGCGCAAATGGGCGACGGCATTCTTTGCAGACAAACGGCTTAGATCCGGTATCTTGATTATGCCAGGTTGCCGGTCAGCTTTGTTTCTGCTTCGACTTTCGGCACATTCCGCGTCAAGCTGTGCTCTCTTGGGGAGTCCTTACGGCAACGTTCATGTCTCTAAATGCCGGCGTTAACCATCGAGTCTCCACCGCCAAGGGAAAACTATTCCGAGGTATATACTAACCCTTAAATGTTCAGCCTTGGAGAATCCTTTCTCGCACACTCGACATATCAGAGGCTTGGCCCCTGGGGATGTGGTTGATGGTGGCATCGTCCAGCAGTAGTAAATTGCGGGTTAAGCCGACAATTCATCGACAATCCATCCACAAGGAGGCACCAGCAGAAACACAGGTCTGGGGGAGTGGAGAGTAGAATTTGAAGCCTGGAGGTTGGAGAGATTGGCTGTGGGAGGATTGTGGAGAGTGGAGATTGTGGGAAAGAGATTAAGAGAGGCGTGACTAAGCGTCACCAAGCCTGTCGAGACTCTGGTTCTTTGGCTCTTGGCGTCTCGCTCTCGACTCTCCCGAGAATCATACCAAAGTGCCGTCTTGCGATCCGAAACTTATCCATCCTTTGCCGGGCTGAAGCCTTCAGCCACCGTTCTGGGCTTACACTTGGCAGCCTTCGGCTGCGTCTACCCCTGGATCCCGACGGGATTGATGATTATTTTTCCCGAAGCCTAATCATAAAGCATTCTAGCATACGCAATGATGCGCTCTTGACGCGATATAAGTGGGAGCACGCCGGTTTCCCGTCGGACAGGACCTGTGATTGTCACTATTATTACTGCCTTGCGTAATTGCGTCTTGGTAATGCTCTTTACACAGTATGCATTCAGGCACCTGATCATCGGTGCTGGTTCGGGTCAACACCTTGGCCCGGCTTGTACTGTAACAGTGTGAAAACTTTGGGAAGCCGCGTGGCTCGACGGCAATTTGGTGGTGGCCCGATCACGGTTAGCTCTTTCCCTAAGCGAGCTTTCGAAGCCAATTCAGCCAGTAATTCAACGCTTAAACAATACGACTCTGCGGTCCAGATCCTGGGCCTGTAAGCAGTAGATGCGCTTTTTCTCATAGTACGCGCTTAGATAGGACTGTAGTCCGTATACGACGCGCTGAATCATCTCGGGAATTCCGAACTTTTGCGTCGACGGACGACCATGCTGCCTCAGACTAAGCCAGTGCCTCGTCAGAGACGTCACTAGTTAAGGGCTTGGTCGAGAGCGCGGCCACAAATTTGCTGCTAGAGTATGGTATCTAAGCGAGCTCACTCGTTCGCATGGTGGAGAACTAGGGAGACCCCGGTGTCACGCTCTCCGCGAGGCCTTCCCAATGGTGCTCGCCTGGTTGACTGAGTAAGGAAAGCTCCACAGTAATGTCACTCCCCCCGGGGGGAGAACGCCCGTAACTAGCCAACCATGGGACACCGATAGGCCAGAGAGAGCCATATTCCCCGGCTGCCCAGATGAGTGCGGGACTGGCTCTTGCTCAGCATCCGGCAGATGGTGCTCGATCCTCACCGAGACGCCACAACCATTTGCTTCTTATTCCTTCCAGTCCTTCCAGGCAGCCAGCCGCCGTACTCGAAATAGCCTCTCCCTCAACGTCTCTTTAGATACCTTTCAGAGAATCTTTCAGAGAAACAAATCCAGGAGAGGGGTTGAGAGTTCTTCGATAAAAGCCTCAGAACACGACGACTAATCCTCGCCGGCTCTCAATATGCCTACATCTATGGAGATGCATCGCACCTACACTGCTGGGGACTCTCCCGAAACAGAGATCCCTCAGCAAGGGTTGAAAAATGGGGTTGACCTAGTAGAAAGCACAGAGGCGGGTATCCCTTCAACATATGCCGATATAGTGGCCTCGCGTATCTCGACGGCACACCGCGATTTTCTGATGGAGCGTCACGGCACCTTGGAACTGGATCCTATCCCCAGCATGGACCCTGCGGATCCTTACAACTGGCCCTCTTGGAAGGTGAGAATTCCCCTGACAAAGAGCAATCGACGAGGTTTGACTGATGTGTTCTCTGGGTAGAAAATCGCCAATCTTATTCTAGTAGCCATCCATGCCTGTATGGGGACGTTTGCAGCTGCCGGTATCATCCCTGCTTACGAAACGATTGCCGAAGAATTCGGCGTCACCCTTCACCAGGTCACCTATTTGACGTCTCTGCAAATCGCTATTCTGGGTGGTGCGCCCCTATTTTGGAAGCCGCTTTCCAACCGATACGGCAGACGCCCGATTTTCCTGCTTTCCTTGATCTGTAGTTTGGTTTGCAATGTCGGGTGTGCCAAATCGCCTGACTATGCCTCAACCGCAGCCTGCAGAGCTTTGCAGGCGTTTTTCATTTCACCAGCGTCAGGTAAAAACCCTGCTCAGGAGTCCAGCCCCTGAATCATGCTGACGTTTAGCCCAGCAATCGGAAGCGGTGTTGTTATGGAAACGTTTTTCAAGAAGGACCGAGCAAAGTATATGGGTGTGTGGACGCTGCTCCTCACGCTTGGAATTCCTCTGGGACCTTTTATCTTCGGCTTCGTGACCTACCGGGCAAGCTATATTTGGATCTATTGGGTCCTAGCAATTGTAGGTCCCTGATCTTCCTTTGAACCGCTGTTTATTAACGTCAGGCCAGATCAATGGAGTTCAGTTTATCCTGTATCTATTTTTCGGACCGGAAACCCGCTATATCGGCACCAACGAGGATCCCAAAGAGCCTGCGTGGAAGAGAGAATACCTCAAGGTTCGACGAATTGATCCTACCCCTCTTCACTGGTCTGAGTTCATCAAACCACTGGGACTGTGCTTCCGACCTTGTGTCATTGTACCTGCTGCTGCATATTCCATGATCTTTCTCCTCAGCAATGTCTTGGCCACAGTTGAAGTGCCACAGCTGCTGCAGGGGAAGTTCGGTCTCAATGCGGAACAGCTAGGACTGCAATTCCTAGGCCCTATCATTGGTTCACTCATTGGAGAGCAACTCGGTGGCCGCCTATCCGATCTTTGGATGAACATGCGGGCGAAACGAGTGCAGCGAAAACCAGAGCCAGAGTTCCGACTTTGGCTCAGCTACTTGGGCTACGCCTGTTCCATTGTCGGCATTATCGTCTTCCTCGTCTGCACCGAGAAGGCCGAGGATGGCAAGTGGAATGTAGCTCCCATTATCGGCATTGCCATCGGAGCCGTTGGCAACCAGCTGGTGACAACCGTCCTTATCACCTATGCGGTAGACTGCCACCCCGAAGATGCCTCCAGCGTCGGCGTTTGTATCACGTTTGTCCGGCAGATCTGGGGTTTCCTCGGACCGTTCTGGTAATGTTGAATTTGACTCGATGCGCGTTCGCCTCGCTAACAGGTATTCAGGTTTCCGGGCATGTTCGAGACCGTCGGTATCGCTGCGAGCGCTGGTGTCTGCGTGGCGCTTATGGTCGGAGTCAGTGTTCTACCGACAATTGCTCTGCAGTGGAAAGGACGCTCTCTCCGGCCGTCAATGAAAGAGTAGCTTAAGAGATGCTCGATTAGTATGCGACACATTTGAACTTTGTTTTGGTTGTTTAGTCATGGCTTGAAGACATGGTCTGGGAATACTCTGGGATAGATCTGGGATAGAATAGAGAAACGCAGCGGATTTAGACGGTACAAGAGAATATAAAGGACTTCCCCACGGACGAACACTTACTAGTAGAGAACTAGCCCACGTCTAGCAAAAAAAGATGCCGAAATTATCGGGGCCAAAATCAGACCACCTGCAGTGGTGCCATATCTATCCATCGGCATTCCGATCGGCCTGCCCCAACGAAGCCGGCACATTCAACTCGGCTTTCCGAAAGAATGGTGGTTGAGCTGGGTTTCATTGGCAGTATGGCCGGGTCATAGAGTACTAAATATCAGAAATCTAGCAGCGGTCAAGGACGATATATACGGAGTTACATTCCTCTTAGACATTTCGTTTGTTCTGTATGAGCTGTAACCACTGAAGCGATCACAGGGCTGACGGCGGATAAAGTGTGTTCCGCTGGGCTAAACTCATAACCTCCGCTTCTCAATGTACGATCGACTATGAGCCGACACGGTGTACGGGCATACACAACCTTTAGAGTATACTTTAAAAATCCTGTTTAGGGTTTTCCTTGCCTACAGTGGCGTCTCCGGTCGGAATTCAAAGCGATATATGCACCGACTATTGTACTGTCAAATAGGACATTCAGGCATAACATATGTACATACTCTCGGATTATCCGTGCAATTGCAGTGTGGGGAGAATCGTGGGGATGTGGGAGGGGGACTATCCGTATACCAATACCCCAGGCTCTTTAAGCTTTGCTATTCCAACGAACCCAACTTCTCCTGACACACAACTACAATATACAAGTCACTGTGATTCAAAATGTCCTCCCCGAAAGGCCCCTTCACCCTCATCACCGTCAACACCGCGCCCGAGCGGGCCAAGCGCCTCATCGGCCGCATGGTCGAGGCGCTCAAGGACCGGTATACCATTATCCATGTTGATAACTGCGAGTGTACGTTGCCCACCTGCTCGGTAGAAATCGAGAACATAAAGCTAACAAAGACACAGCTATTGAAGAGGTTGCGCCCAAAGTGACGCAGCATAAGCCTGACGTTCTGGTACGCCGCAACTTCCTGAACCCAGTTCCAGCTCAATTCGCCTTCAGATCTGGATGAAAGATGAGTCTGTTAGATTGAGGTACTGACGGGAACAGTTCTCTGCCTCAATGTGGTCCGCCGAACAAGCGGCTGAGATCCAGTCCATCGCGCGTAGCATCAAGCCCGATATCAAGCTGCATGCCATTCCGCAAGGTTTACAGGTCGAGAAGGGGCCTGACGCGATTGTTGAGTACTTACTCGAGAATGTGCCGGGGCTCTTGGATGATGAGAATTAAACTCAGCCGTGCGTTACGAGGATGTTTGGCAGGTGAGGTCGAAGCGGGTCATTTACGCATACGAAAATATGTACTCTGCAAGGCGCGTATGGAGGATTTGGTACTGCATAAGGCTGATCTGATTCATGTATAGAGGAATAAGACCATAGACAGCTATTTTGTCGATATGAGCAATGAACGAAAATGATCTCGGATAGTCATGACACATGCTTCGCTTGATTGTTATCAGCCAATTGCGTTCTACACGATCAAAATCACGCAAGCAGAGACAGAAAACGGCTTTTCGATATCAACCCATACAGATACATCGGAGAAAAACCATCTAGAAGAAGGACTAGACCTCGGAGCGTTAAACGCCGATCGCTAATTTAGAATTCTACAAAATTCCAACCTCCACCGAGGTTCCATTCTGATTTGTCAGCGTGCATAAGTCGAGTTACTATACACAACTTAGCAGGATATGGCAGATATAAAGCAATGCCAAAGGCGCAAATCAGTATACGTCGCAGTCAACCGCGGTCTAGAGCACCATACAACCAGTCCCCAGATCCTAGAACACACCCGCCATGTCAGACCTCGCAACCGCTCCCTCACCTTCTTACCCTGGAGCCCCAGGGCTCACCTACTTCACACCGGCCACCAACCCTGGCGCAGCTATAAACCCAGCAGCCAAGGAAACACCAACCCTCTTTCGCCCGCTCACAATCCGCTCGGTAACGCTCAAGAACCGCGTTATCGTCGCGCCTATGTGCATGTACTCTTCCGAGTCCGACCCATCCTCACCCTCAGTCGGCGCCCTGACGGACTTCCACTTGGCACATCTGGGCCACTTTGCACTGAAGGGGGCAGGGCTGGTCTTCACTGAAGCGCTCGCTGTCCAGCCGAACGGACGCATCTCGCCGAACGATGCGGGAATCTGGCAAGAAGGTACTGAGTCTGAGCAATTCAAGGGCCTGAAGCGCGTTGCGGATTTCGTACACTCCCAGGGCGCAAAGTTCGGTGTGCAGCTGGCGCACTCCGGGCGGAAGGGAAGCACGGTTGCGCCGTCGCTGGCCGCGTCAAGGGGGGTGAGGGCTCTTAAGGCTGATGAGGGGGTGTTCGGGTGGCCAAAGGATGTTGTTGGCCCGAGTGGCGGGGAGGAGAACAAGTGGGAACCTGGGGATATCTCATACTGGGCTCCTCGGGAACTGACCGTGGCCGAGATCCAGGAGATCGTCAAGGCGTTTGCGAAGAGTGCAGAGATTGCTGTTAAGGCGGGTGTGGATGTGATTGAGATCCACGCTGCGCATGGCTATTTGGTGAACGAGTTCTTGAGCCCCGTCACGAACCTTCGGACAGATCAGTACGGAGGCAGCTTTGAGAACCGCACGCGGATCCTGCGTGAGATTGCGTTGGCGATTCGCGAGGTTATTCCAGAGGGGACGCCGCTGTTTCTGCGTATCAGTGCGACGGAGTGGATCGAGGACCAGCCTGCTGCGAAGGACTTTGGATCCTGGGATTTAGAGGCCAGTATCGAGCTGCTGAAGTATCTGCCTGAGTTTGGAGTGGACTTCTTGGATGTGAGCTCCGGGGGCAACCATAAAGATCAGAAGTTCCATTTCTTCACGGACTACCAGACCGAAATGGCCGCGAGACTGCGCAAGGAGCTCAGGGCCTCTGGGGCGAAGACACTGGTCGGCGCTGTTGGGTTCATAACGCAGCCTGATGCTGCGGCCCAGATTGTCCAGGGAGCCGATGAGGAGGGCGTTGAGGCCAAGGCCGATGCTGTGTTAATAGGGAGGCAGTTCTTGCGTGAACCAGAATGGGTCCTGAATGCGGCGAAGAAACTAGGTGTCCAGGTTAATCCCCCTATTCAGTTCGGTCGCGCGATGTGATTGAATATTATGGGTTTCTTTTGGTTTAGAGATGATATCTGTTTTGGGGTACGGCTGGAGATAGTGTCTCAGTAAACTGTATTCAGACTACGAATGAGTCACTGAAAAGCAACAACTATTCTGAGCACTTGAGCGTCTGCGCCCATCTATGAATGGGCATAACGGCACAGTGAGCACCTACAAACAGGAAGTGGTTGGGTTATTTCTTCCTTGATGAGACTCATTGCTGTGCAGCTGAACTGTTTTGTGGTATAGGGGTCAAAAACAAATATATATATATATATATATATATAAAGAGAAAGGGAGGGAGGAAGGAAGGAAAGGAAAGGAGAAGATTTGACACTGCCAAGTTGTGAAATTGAGGGTTCACTTCTAACAGAAGCAGAGAGAAGGAACTGTGCTCCATGTTACAGAGGTCAGAGGTGCAAGGCGTCTTTTCGCTTCGATAAAGAGGCCGTATTGCTCGTAGCTTCTGGATGGTTCGCTTGTATTCTCAAAGGCTTTACAGATAGGCATAGTCCTAGTCCTCGAATAGCGTTCATGAATCTGGACAGTTAGCTAGCCAATGTTCTAATATCCTGTGTAGATCAGGATAGCTCAGACGGCGGGATACAAGTCCTTAAGTCGACTGTTTCTTCTACTGCTGCATAATTTGCATATTCAAGAGAAATTATAAAGAAGGACTCTTGTGAAAGGTGTTATCCAAAGCTAACAATGGCCTTAACCAGGTTGTAAAGGTTGTCGAATCCTGTCGTACTCATTAAGGCAATGGGTAACGTCCACATTACCCACCCAACACAAGACAAAACCCTACATTTGTCCATAACGTTGTTACATATATCTTGCTTCACGCACTAGTCGAGAAGCGAACAGCCTCTGAGTGTGTTAGAGAACTTGATGATGAGAGCCGGCGTCATTCAATCGGATTGGCGATGGAGAGAAGTTGAAAGCGTAAAGCTGAAAGCCGTAAAGGGTTCGGACGCTTCTTTTCCATGCTGCTGTTTGTTGTGATAGACTTCTTTCAGTTAATGAAGATGTCCTCGACGGTATAGCCGCCATGTGCGATGTATCATAGACAATGTATTGCGTATTGGCGTTCAAGGTCTTTTCTTGTTATCGGACGAAGCGACGACATGCGGTATGAGCTGTGGAAGGACTGTTTATATCGTATTCCAGCGCCCCGTCAAGATACCTCCTTCGCACTTCATCTACCTTCTGTGATAAGCTCATAGGAGTGTCCATGGCCCATTGTGTTAGCTGGAACCCACTTGCTGTGATTGGTGGTGGTAGCAATAGGAGTGAGCTGTTGTTCGAGGTTGTAGGCTGAAAGTCAATAATTGGAGATGATTTCAGGAACAGCTATCGATAAATCAGAGAAGTAACGTATGTCATCTGAGTTTACTTTGTTGTTCCCTGGCGACTTTGGACTAGGCTCGGAGCTCCCGCTACACTGTAGCTTCAACATCACTGTGAATATAGGCCAAGAGGGCGAAGGAAAGTGGGTCTCTGTATCTAGAGCCGAGCATTGGAGGGACAGAGACAAGCTTTTGTGAAGCCTAATGCAAAGCAAGGTGAATTATTTTGCCAAGGGCGAGAGGTGGCAGCAGTGTGGTCAAGATGGAGGCATGAGGGAAAGAGTCATATTCAACCATAGACTAGCTAATATCTACGGAAGACGCGACAGGTTACCTACAGTCGCGGTCTGGACTGCATTCAAAATGGCAGGACCGGCCCGCAATGGCTTTGTTGAGATGAATACGATGCACTCGTTATAAGCACACCGCCCTAACCTGAACACAGAAGCCCGTAATGCATGTCCATACACCATGTAAAGTGCGAATTACTCTATTTTCTCAAGTAGGCGTAGACGAACCCTCTATACCTTTCTTTTTTCCTCTGAGAGATTGACCAGTTCCCTGGAAACGAGGCTTCTCCGGCTCAACCACGCTTCCGCTCTCGTCTCGTTTCGGCACAGGTTTTATGGCATAGCCAAAGAATAGTTGATTAGGTGGTAGGCGTAGTGGCTGTGGGCCATTCGTTCTTCTAACGGGAGGAGGGTGACTGGGGTTTGTTGCTCCCGGCGTGGGAGTCGACGCCGTTGGCGTTGGGGTTTTGCTGCCTTTTTTGGCATTCAGCCGGTGGCCGCCGGACAGGAAGTTCGAGGAAACTGCCCGTGCACCCGCAGCAGCATCAGTAGACTCTGGTGCTATGGCTGCATAGTTGATCGACTGGGCCATGGTGCCGTGTGGGTGGAGAAGCCCGCCAGCCGGCAGTCTTCCGCTAACTACGCTCCCTGGTGTGCTAGTGCCACTCGGGCGCTGCGGCTCCTCGTACCCAACCGGTGGCGCAAAATCGACTTCAAGATCGGTCTCCAGAACAGATATAGCGTTCGTGTCATTCGCAGGCTTCGTTTCCAGCACAGCCATTTCATACACCTGATCATTGTAGGCGAATGTGAAGACATCATCCTTCGTAAGGCAAGAGAAATTCCGAAAGGCGTTTTCTAGGACCGCCTTCGGGTCGCTGATGTCGAGGAAAGAGGTCGACTGGGCTTGGAGTTTAATGAAGCGGCCGGGGGGAAGGTCTGTCGATTTGATCTGTACTAGGTCGCCGGGCTCGAGCAGGAGCGTTTGCATCAACTATGGTGTAGCTTCGTTAGCAAGAGTGATATACCAGGCAAGCTATCAAGTCCACCATGACTTACCCAGTATGGTAGGTAGATCTTCCCCTCTTCAGCAATAAACTCCAGCACACCAGCGTGGGACATCTTCTCTTTTGCACCATTGTGTAGCTCGAATAGCATGGGATATGTGATATGTAGTCGAGTTAACTTGTCCAGAGCACTGGGAGGCATAATGACTTTGCCGCCGTGATTCACGTTCTCTCTTTCAGGACCGGGCATCATGGCCACGGGGTAACAGCGGTAGTATTCATCAAAGCGGCGTGTTGCTCCATGCCGTATCATTCCTTCCATGGGATCATCCTCCCAGTAGCTACCTCGGAACTGTTCAAGTCAGCAGGTACCCAAGAAGCGAGGTAAACACTGTCGAGAGAGGCTGCACGCACCATGGTGGGCTGTAAGGTTGTTCAATCCCGATCTTCTAGTCGTCAAGCAAAGATTCCGTGTTCGGGAAGAGACTAAGCAAAAAAAAAGATCTCTACTCAAATCTCAGCTCTGAAGTAAGAAGTTGGGACGCGGAAGTGAGGCCGGAGTTTCTTTGATCGCCCGCAGTGACGCAAAGGCTCCACAACGATTTTCCGACCCGACCCCAGACAAGTCGCGTCCGGGAGCCGTCTAAATCTCAAACTTTGTAGCATCAGCTATGATATTCTAAGAACTGACTGTTGATTGAAATCAACAAAACATGTCTACCTCACTCCCGCGGCCGAAACGGGCCGGTGAAGACTTTACGCGCACCCACCATGAGGAAGATGTCGACGACTCCGGTGCCTCCAAGAAACCGCGATTTGACCTGCGAAATCCGTCCACTCTTGCTCCAGACGCGCTCGAAGATGACGCAGTATTGGACGCAGACGAAATAGGACGGCGTGGGCAACAAGTTCGGCGAAAAGCCGTCAATCTAGATGGCTACGAATCAGACAGTGACAACGAAGGCTTCGACGCGCGATCCTCAAAAAAAGCACGCCAAAATGAAGCAAAACAGGAAGCAGACGATGACGACATGTTCGCCGAGCTACAGGAGGACTTTGGTGCTGAGGACATTGACGGCGACGCAGCGCTACGAAAGAATAAGAAAAATGTGCGGTTTCTACGAGACGACGAGATTGAAGGTCAGGTTGCGTCGTCCAGGAGCGGGCGAACACTACGCGTGGATCTGAGCCAGGGTGGTAGCGAAGTTAATATTGACGAAGATGATGAAAGCGAGAGCGACGTTGCCGAGGAAGACCGTGCTAGGGTTGACAGCGGCATGGACGAAGAACTAGGCGCTGGGGCAAAGAAAAAGCATGCGCCATTATTGGATGCGTTCAATATGCGTGCTGAGCAAGAAGAGGGCCGATTTGATGAGCAAGGAAACTATATCCGGAAAGCCGTGGATCCTGATGCCATACACGATTCATGGCTGGAGGGAGTGTCAAAGAGGGATATCCGGCTTGCCAAAGAGGCGGCTGAGAAGCGAGAGGCTGCACGGAAAGAGAAGGACCGTTTGAATGATAGTGTGCTGACGTCGGATGCTCTCAGAACGCTCATCACTCAGCTGCAACGCGGGGAGACTGCATTGGATGCACTGGCGAGGATAGGGAAGGGTGCTCCTAAGAAACCCAAATGGCAAACAAAGCGGAACAAAAGCCGGAAGGGTGACCAAGATACAGAAATGGCGGGGGAAGATCCTAAAGAGGTGATGAGGAAGCAGGCAATTGAGGCTGTCACAGGCGCAGCCGACATCCTGATGGCCAGAGGGCAAGCCGAGATCTACGATACTGAACGAGAGATGCTCACCCGGCAATATCGTCAGGAGACCGGGGAGGAGTGGGTAGATCCCCCTCAGAATACAGATACAGCAACCGGAGATACCGGCCCAGTAATGTGGGAGTACCGTTGGTCTGATGCCCGTGATGGTGGCGTCGTACATGGGCCCTACGATGGTCCCACGATGGAGTCATGGAAGGGCGCAGGCTACTTTGGGGAAGGGGTCGAATTCAGGAGAGTCGGAGACCCTGGAGAGTGGGATAGTAATGCCAGCTTTGTATAAGCTTTATACAGTAGCAATAAGATACCAATTCGAAAGCATAAATCTTTTCGTCATAGACCTAAATTAACCCTAACATCAAATACCCATGATGAGCCGCAAACGCAAACAAGCGCCAGGATTATCGTACATAATCAGTCGACGTGCGCGAAAAGCATCGCAACCCGATGACAGCCTTTTTTTTAGATATAACCGCCCTTTATGCCCTTCAAAAGGGTCATGCTGTCTTCAGATACTCCGTCCATTGAACACCGAAAGGATCTAAATGCGATTGCGAAAGATGTTTACGAAATCTCCATGGCGTCCCCATTGGAAGCCGAGAAGTTCACGTTTCCTTGATCGCCAATGAAGCGCTGTTCGTACTGATTGACGAACTTGACGCTGCGAGCAGGGTCGTAGAACAATCGGTAGCTCCGCTGGACGTCATCAACACTGACCTCTTTGGCTTTCCGCTTTTGACTGAGGAGATGTGATGTGGTGATGATGTTGCTGGCGTATCTCAGGTTGGATTCTTGGCCGATCTTCGTCAAAAGGGCCAGGGCGTCTGGAGATAAATCGATCTCTTCCTCTTGAGCGCGGATCGCCAGGATCTGCCTAATCTCGTCGGCCGAGTAGTGTTGTGTGCTGACAATGACCACGCGGTCAAGGAAGTCAAGCGGCAAGCCGTGTGGGGAGTTGTATGTCGTTCCCCGAATTCGCGAGTGGCCGCGGTTGCTTGCCATAATCACAATCGGAGCAAGCTCCGCCTCCAAGGCCCGGTTGATGTAGGAGTAGCATTCAATGTCGAGCATGTGCACTTCATCAATGAATAGGACACCAGGAATAATCTCTGCCTTACCCTCCTCCTTCCACTCTGCGACTTTAACATTGATCTGATCCCTAACTTCACTCCTAATCTCCCCAGTGTCACCAGAGAAGAGCGCCAAGAAGCCCTGCGAACGCGAGTTGATGACATCAATCTCATGCAAGCTCACTGTGTGTACAATCTCCTTCCGGACCTGAAGCTCTCCCTCGGGGCATTGGACGAATTTGACGTCGGCGCCCATAGCATCATAATCGCGAGACCGGGCATAGGAGCGTCCTAGCTTGGTTATCTTGCCAGACGACTTGTCGATCGAGATGATGTCTCCAGCCATAACTCTTTCTTTTGTCATCGAATCGATCATCTTCGTTCCCATATCGTAAATCGTCTCCATGTCGGTGGTTTTGATGGTGAGCTTCCCTTGTTTGTTGCCCTGGGACGAGTCAGTACAGTCTAACGCCTTTCGCTCAAGTGACTTACCCCAGTAACGCTTCGATCAATCTGAATCTCTACCACTTCACCCTCAATAATCTCGCTCTCTTCTTTGATTCGCACTCCGATGGATTTTCGGAAAGCTTGTGTCAGGGCCTCCGTTTTTGACATTTCCATGGAGAAAATTTCAGAAGCAGCCAACATGGTGAATGGAACGTCGGGCCCGAGTGACTGTGCCATACCCATCGCAATAGCCGTTTTACCTGTGCTGGGCGGGCCTGCAATTAGGACAGCCCGTCCAGCAATTTTGCCTTCTTTGACCATCTGAAGGATAACTGCAGCTGCCTTTCGAGCCTTCTCCTGGCCAACAAGGCCCTGAGAAGCCGGTCTCGGTTGCAAGGAGTCAGCATCTACGCCGAGTCCCCGAATGTGTGAGTGAGCAGCGATGAGGTTCAGACCCCGGAGTTCCTTGGACTCCGCGACGGTAGAAATTGGCTATCTCAGGAATGAGCGATGAAGAACGATATGACACTGTAGAGTCAAACTCACCGCAGCCATAATTAAAGTCGCAAGTAAAAACAGCCACTATCTGTTAAGTATCTCAGGGAATTGGATTCCGTATCTGATCGCAAGTCCTTGATTGTTTCCGCACCGCAATAGCTGCACAAGCTGATAGGCTCACCGCCTGGCAGAACCCGCTCGCCAGACGCGTCCGCCGCATCAACAATCAATGAATTAGAGTTAGACGTGAAACCTTTTTTTTTTTTTTTTGATACATCACCTCACTTCCATTCAATTTCGCTTCATTAAGTGCTTCAATCACTTTTTAATCTATCAACTCAATTTTCTCTCAAAAATCACCGTGATTCTTCTCGAGAATCTCACATGAGAAGTTCCTTTGGTCATCTCAGAGATGCAATTCCCACATGAAGTGGAAAGTGAGTTCAGCAGGAACCCGCATTGAGAGAGATCACGTACTAACTCTTACTCTTACGACTAGATTAAAGGCTATTCTCCTACGCTCTGATATGAACCTCGATTCCTCCGTTCCGCAATCACGCGACCCGCGCCGTCGGCCTCCCATAAACACTAACCTGAGCCAAAATGAAGTGGCCCAGCAACGACCTCCTTCAGGCCCTTGGAATCACTCAGCTCTAGAAGCACAGCGTGATGTATCTGGCGACCGGTTTATCCGCAGCATTTCCAACTTCATTGAGACGGCCGTCAAAACACGAACAAAAGTGGCCGAAAGGGAACATCTATTGAAAAGGACAGCAGAAACCAAGGACTTGCTGAATAAGGCGAGCTCCCACGCAGGGTTTCCGTCAACCGTAGAGTTCTACCAGCACACCAAGGATGGCGAAGACAAAGCTCTACATAATCTCAACAGTGAGATCAAGTGTCATGAAACCGAGCTTCAGGAATTGGGGAGTGTTCTCAGAGACCAATGGGCGGCCTCTGCAAATTCCAGAACCTCCACGTCTGATGACAGGGTACGACAATTGGAGCAATCCCTGAAATTAGCCAATGATAAAATTTCTGGCTTGCATGGCGATATTGCAGGATTAATCGAACGTAACAAGTCATTGGATGCCGAACTGAAAAATCTCCAGACTGTGCTAGGCGTTCAGCAAAAGTCATTTGGGACGTTCACGCACTCGTTGGGCCTATTAAAGAATGAGACGGTCCACTTTTCATCCCGGCTCAAGCAGATCGAGGAGAAATCATCGATACGGCCAGATAGTGGGATCACACCTGATACGAAAAAGCTATTAGATGATCTTTCTAATCAGCACAGGATTCTGGAGCAGCGGACAGCAAAATTGGGCGACAAGGATGCAGCAATTCAATCCCTCAAGGAAAAGGCAAAATCTTTGGACGCGAGAATGGATGAGCTGATTGAGATTCAGCGCGCTAAAGATGAGTTTTATTTTGCAGAGATGGACACTCTCAAGCAGGATCTTAACAAGAGACTGGGCGAGTCTCAACAGATCCAAGAACAGCTCACAGCAAGCGTTAAGGAGGCGATGCTGCGCGTTCCTAGGGAACGGCTCGACCCCAAGGTTGATGGCTTGTTCGAGTCCGTACGGAGATTGGGTGCCGACTTGGAGCCTATGAAGGTGGCTCTGCTATCGCTGGAGTCAAGATATAATAACTTGACAACAGAGCCGATAGTGCAGCACATGGTCAGGGCAATGCACGAGATGTATCCCTCTGTGGACCAGCTGTGGAAAGAATTGACGGTACACAAGCAGTCCCTGGATCAGACGCTGCCATCACTGGCACGTAAGATCGAACAGCTGGAAACCCAGGGGAAGACATCTGTCTTACCACAAGACGAGCTGAATTCCATCAGGGCCCAACAAGAGGATTTGAAACGATCGATCGGTTGTCTTGTAGAGCGACATCAATGGCTCAGCCAGGGAGAATTTCGGGGGATGCAGGCGCGACTTGAGCTCCTTGCAGAAAAACAGAACAACGCTGAGGGTGCCTTTCTGCAAAAGCAGACAGCGGACCAGGAGACTTTGCGAGAAGTTAAGCGCCAAAACACGTCGCTAAGTGATCGGCTGAAGGTTCTGAGTGATGCCATCGAAAGACTGGACGAGGATTATAACCTAACAAAGGAGAATAACCAAGGGGACATGCACTCTTTGCAGCTGCGTATGACATCAATCGAGCAGAGTGCAAAAGTAACCTATGAGAACACGAAGAAGGAGCTCGATAGGATCAAGAAAATCGTGCAACTTCCTGAACAGCCTTCGCAGGTCGACGCATTATACCGTGACTCCCCCTCGGGGCAGCCCCGTCCGGCCCTGAGACCAGACCTGTTACACGCCGACCGTTCTCAGGGCATGAAGGTCAAACGTCTTCGTTCAGAGTCGGACGAAGATACCTCACAGCCAACATCAAACTCCCCGACTCCCCGCTCCCCTGGCTTGAACGGCACCCAAAAAGACTCTTTAGATGAATCTCGTCGGAAGAGAAAAAAAACCACAAGGAGCCGATAGAGTCGGAACTCCATGATCCAACTGTGGTGGATCTCGTCAACGACTACGCCGACAGGGTGATTTTTCGACCGCTTTTCGCTTTCTTTTCTGCATTTATTCTATTCTCGAATACTCCCTTACTACCTGCTGTGTCTCTTGAATCTTGGGCGGCGCATAAACTGAATCTAAGCATTGGCGTTATTTGGCGTTGAAGGTCTTGGTCTTCCACTGCAGCTTTATTTTCTACGTGGGCGCTTACCGAAGTTGACTTCTTCTTCATACCCTTCAACTCGGCTTGGAAGGCGTGGTTTCTATAGAGTCGTCTATGTATTTCTATGTATGAGTATAACCAAAATGGAACAAGAACATATGAAGATGGAAGCTGATCAACAAATGCACCCAATTCTTCACTTCCAGCTTCTATCTCTAATCTGTCTCTTGCAAGAATTTGACCACAGCTACAAACAGTCAGTCAGTGTTTCGGCTTTTAAAGGCACAATAAACTGATTAGGGAGGTAGGTAGGGTAAGGAGTAGGCACATACCCTTCCTGAACGCCTCCGGATTCTCCGAGATAAGCCAATGCCCAGCCTCGACATCCGCAATTTTCGAATTCGGGAAAAAGGCTTTGATAGTGGGGAACGTATCCTCAGAGACATAGGGACTCTTCGTACCCCTAACAACAAGCGTAGGCCCCTTATACTGCACAGACCCAGGCTGCGAGAATGGGAAATCACCCATTGCTCTGAGCGACGCACCTAGCGTCGAAAGCGGGACGCGGAACTTCATCGTCTGGTCCTCTGGAGAGCGTATGAGGTTTGTGAGGAGGAATTGGCGAATAGGGAGGGCCTAACACAGTTAGTAACTTTCGCTTCGCACTCACCATATAAATGGAATGTTAGGATGGAGAGGATACTTCTTCATATTCCTGCAGGATTTTGTCCGCGTCAGACTGCTTCGTAACATTCGCGGACTCGACCTGCTGCATGCCCTTAATGTACTTGCCAAAATCGTTGCGTAGAGGCGCGTTCACCGGTGCGTTGTCGACAGGCACAAGAGCTGAGACGAGCTCGGGGGCGTTGAGGGCAACGGTCATGGCAGCTTTTGCGCCCCTTTTCATAGGACCAAGTAAGTATGAGTTGAAAGGTAGCAATCTTCTAGAACAACAGCATCCAAGCCCTAGAGAAAAGAACACGCGAATAAGCTAGAGAAGAAATAGACATACATAGAATGACCGATAAGAACACATTTGCTCAAGTCATGCCTGTGTATGAACTCGACCACATCATCCGCCATGACAGGGTAGTTGTGCTCGGTATCATGAAAAGAGTTGCCGTGGTTGCGGAGATCCTATTCGAGCAGCTCAGTCACCATCGAGAGCCATAACCGCAGGCGCGAGCCTTAAATCCCACGACATGCTAAACCGGGCTGGGATGGAACCAACCACTATATACACCTCACGCTTCAGATCACGTGCGAGAGCCCTAATAACCCGTCAGAAATATGGTCAGTCTGAGCTAGACATGGGCATACCGGCTAATGCTCCTATTGTTCTGCTTTGAGCCGAAAAGGCCGTGCAGGAAGACAATTGGATTGCGCGTAGGCTGGGCCGTTTCCGGTCCGAAGACTTGAAAGGAAAGATCAGACCGAAGAAGTCCTGAAGAGGTAGAGAAGCAGCGGATGCTCGAGACGCTCCGTAGGGCTGTCCGTGACGATAAGAGCATGGTGTGAATGAGTTGGATAATCAAAGTACTGAATCTATAGATCGAAAAGAAGATGAATTGATTATGACGCGGGAAATCTCCACGGTGATGCTTGGCACGTGACTACGCGGCCTTGCATACTATACGGCACTCTTTAATCCTCGAAGTTGATCAATGACTACTTACCTTGAGAATGATGATAGTCCTGGCTGGATATAGGAAGCGACAGTAGGATGGTGCTCGGCAGGTTGTGCTGGAGCACTAGCATCATTCAGATACATCGTCAACATGGCCAAGGCCGTTTCCGCTCATCGTCCATTGTGCCTTGTATATCCGCCATCGGGAATCATCTCAAATCCCGTGGTAGAAGTATGGTTTTTCTACCGCTAGCGTGTCGTGAGACTAGTTGACTCCTGGTCAAACATCAATATCAGTTCCGTTATGTCCGCTAGTAACTCGCTGGGCCAATGGGCGGGTAGAATCAGCCACTTAGTTCTGTATGGCTATGGTTAAAAAAATGGACCCAATGTGGTATTAATTGTGATTCTTTCCAGCCAACGTCTTCTATCTCTTCTGTCACAGACCATAGCAAGCCTAATCACAAAATGTCCGAGGCAAACTGCCCAGTGGCAGTTTAGCCTTTCCGCGCGATACTGCTATCACTTAGAAAGGGGTGACGACCTCTGATACGCTGGCCAGGAGGTGCTTTACTCCAAATAACCTATGCTTCTCACTATCATTCCGCTTGGAATTTGCACTCCTCGATGCAGCGATACAGGATAACCCGGCGCGGCGCACCTTTCCACGAACCGGGTCGTCAAGAGGTCAAATCTGCAGCAAATTGTGGCATCCGCTCAGGGGGCGATGATAAACGGTAGTTCTATCGGGTGCAGCTATGGGAGCGCCGCGGTCATTAGAGGGGTATTGGGGTAATTGTCGTTCAAGATCACGAAAGAAAGCTGGGTATGCAGGCCGGTTGCACAATTAGCGCTTCCACTTATGTTGTTCGTGTCCTGCGGTTATCACCAGTCAGTTTGGCTACAACACAGCAGAAGAAAAACAGACTGTAGCGCCGATATATGAATACAGAGGACGACAATAGAAAAAACAGCGGTGGGCGAGCTAGATAAGCCTAGCTCTCTTGTTTAACCAGACGCATAGAAAAATTCTCTCGGCAAGAACATACACAGAATCAGGCGAATATTTCATCTTTATATTTCTCCCTGTAGGCAGCGGCAATCTGCTCCATCCCTGGCGAATCCGGCACGACATCAAAGGAGTTGAGACTCTGGGTGCGGAGGTGCTCTCGATTTAGTGGGCCGCCTTTCCTATCACGCATGCACTTCAGCATGGCAAGAAGATCGCTCATATCCACCTCAACTTTCCGATCTCGGCCCGGCGCGAACATCCATCTGATTTTGCGCTTCAAAGCCCACTTAATCGGGGCAGCCAGGATGACGAGGTGATCGCCTCTGAACAGGGTGATATTCTGCTTGAGAGCCTTCCGGAACAGATGTATCCTTGTCTCTTTGGTGACATAGAGTGCCATGTCCTCGTTCGCCCACTGTTCGCTAATTTGAAGTCTTTTCGATACCCGGAGAATTGCCTGCTCCAGGGGCCCTTTTATGTCCTCGTCTGTTGCCCATTCTGGATCCAGCAGGTAGTTAAGGTCTTTTGTCGTCTCTCTGTTCTTGAGATAATTAACAGCGAGGAACCCGCCGGCGGTGATCAATTTAATGGGCGCAAAGGCAACGATAAAGTCGAATTTCCCCAATTCCTCGTCGAGAGCCTGAAGAGCTGTAGACCGTCAGACACGGGGACGTGGGGCAGTGTAGACCATGTCACTCAAGCTAACCATAGACTTACCTCCCTGCAGAGCATCCGCATCCAGAGGCTGCTCGAGCTCGGGCATTGTAGCAGCTCACAGCACGTTCTCGCCGGCTGCTCAGCGACGAAGTAGCGTTCAAGGCTGAAGGGATCGGATCGGATAAAGAGGGACGGCAGTGAGCTCCAAAAACCGAAGGGAGATGGGACGGTGGGCCTGGCGAGCAAACGGGAATCAGTGAGAGTGGTGAGAGGGACAAAGGTACGCAGAGAATCAATAGTCTGGCTTGGTTGTTTGTGAAGGTCCCAAGGTACCCCGCATTTCAGTGCACGCTTGGCTGGAAGATTCTCTCACCCCACCACCTTACCATCTTGACTAAGATCATACCAACCTGTCTCTAGCAATAACGACTCGCCAGCTGCGGCAGTGAGCCCTGGTAAATCCGTCCTTTCCGGTTCTAGGTTCGTGATTTGACCACCTTTGTCTCAGGAAGCAGGTTCCGCGAGCTCGCAGTGTCCGGGCCGTACCTTTCGACGCTAGGCAAACCAGTCTCCGAAGTGAAAGTCGAGAACGGTCGGACGCTGGTCGGACGCTATTCTTCGCTCCCAAATACGGAAACCAAGCGATCCATTCCGAACCGTCCAGAATTAATACAGCGCCTATTCTCCGAGCCGCCGCTCGGGCCTTTGCTCGTCTAGCCCAATGGATGCGTCTCGTCAGCTTTATCCGCGGAAGCAGTTGGCAACGACTGTCAGCTAGCGACTGCAGCCGCTTGAGGCTTGCAGGCTTGCAGTTGGCAGTTGCAGCTTGTTAAGACATACTATTTGGACCCGGTGGGGGTCGTGGGGACGCCGCACATGGTTCCGCACGTTATCCATCCAAGGGGTGCGCAATGCACTGTGCTCGGTCAATCTCGAATGGTCTGGACTCCGAGTCAAACTCGCAACAGCCGGTTTCTCAACAAGAGCCTCACCGGAGCGACCGCCGAACAACTCAGCCTCTGAGGTTCGGCCACTTCGGGTCCGAATGCAGATCATTCACTAGTGCGTGACATGATATGCTTAATAAGCAATGCATTCATTAGGCGCGTTAAAGGGGGATCTGATGTATCACCTATTTATGCTGCGCTCTGCCTGGTTCCAGTCGCGGAACTCGTCCGCCAAGCATGTGTATACTTTCAATCGATCGGCTGCTGGAGTGCAGTCAGGCACACCGAGTCTTATGTAGACGTCTTGGGAGTTCTCTGAAAACTCTATTTCACAGCCTGTCCATGCACTATCAGGGCCGTGTCCAAGCTTCGTGAAGTCCATCACCTTTGCGAAAATCAAGCGTATATATACAGACATCAGTCTATCAATGAGATACGCAAAGTGACCATTCTACCTATGAAATACCGACTCGGGTAAATCTTACTCCATGAGTTCTTCTAGTTCTTGACAAGTATGTGAGTCTGATAAAAGCGGTACAGAACAGATATGATTGACATGGATACAAGTGCCAGCAGAGCAATTCAGCTGAATCTCTGGAGGGTAAATATTCCAGGTCTTCGCACCGAAACATCCTCTGAATTTCAGCCGCGA
Source organism: Aspergillus foveolatus (assembly GCF_047715535.1). NCBI lineage: Eukaryota > Fungi > Ascomycota > Eurotiomycetes > Eurotiales > Aspergillaceae > Aspergillus > Aspergillus foveolatus. The sequence goes on from NW_027396075.1 coordinate 503,836, forward strand.
TACTGCCCATGCGCCAGCGTCTCGGCACCCTTCTTATCAATACTTCTATGCCGCTCGACGTAAGGTGGCAGAGTAATTGTGTGCATAGCTGCACGTACGCGGCCCCAATAGTGGGAAATACCAGCGCTAAGTAGCCGCAACGCGTAGTTGAGTCGCTTGGTGGAGGAGAGAAAATAGAAATGCCATGGGCAAATGAACAATTTGCGGATACAAGTGACTGGGACTGCAATGAGCTCTTTTAGGAAATAATTAAGGAGTCCGTCGCTTCGGATGCGGTCGTATGGTCTTGTGGTGCTTTGGTGAGTGAAGATCGCATAGTGCATTAGAAGTTGGTTGTAGAGTGCCAGATAGGCAGGGGTAGTATTTGGGATGAAGGATACCAGGGGGCTAGTGTATCATACATCGAATTCTCACGCGTAATGCTTGGATTTTTGAAATTTAAGCCAATTACTCAGAATGGATGGGTCATTCTGGAACCTTACCTTTTCCCGGATGGTGTGCATGACAACTGGGGGATTGAGTGCGGTCGCGATGTTGATACCCTGTGGTCTTTCTAGCACCAGCAAAACGAGTTTGCGAGGAAAGAAACCGGAATCAGTTCCAGCGTTGTTGGAAGGCAAGGCCCCGGCCACTCGCATTGCAGTCAACCAGTTTGCCAGGGAGATGGAAAAGTATCTTGCGAATGGATCTGGATTCCCTATCCTCAATCTCGGTCTGGTTTATACCTGGGCAATCCATGTAGCCCTTCCCCTGAGAGGTAGCTGCGTCGCATTAATTGGAATTCCCGACTCGATTTCAGTGAAAAAGTAGTCCAGCCAAATCTGCGTAAGTAGCGTGGGTTACCGTCCTCTCACCTGTTTCTGCTCAATGTCCAACTTGCTAGATTAGTGTTGGTGGTTAGCTAGGTCGAAACTTGATAATGGAACGAAGCTCATCTTGACCGATTTCCTGGCTGATGGACACTGTCCCATTGCCAAATTCAGGAGGTTATGCGGCCGAAGGATTCCCATACACGCCGGGTACGATATCTCCCCTGATCTGCTCCAATAGCGATCGAATTGCACTGGGGTTCTTGTTAACAGATGTCCAACAGCAGATAATGGGAAGACGTTTCATGTTCCGCAGCGTCGAGCTCCCTCGCCCAGCAATATGGGGTTGGACAAGCTCCCTCTAACATTATAGGGAGAGAGCTCAGAGTGTCGGAGGGAGGTGAAGGGTGAGAGATGGCGCCTTGATTTCTGTTCAGAAATTGTGCGACTCGTACCGAGGCAGATTGCTGAGGCAGTCATCGAGACGCAGCTGTGGCTCCTAATGTAGGAACAGACACAGGAAGCTACTTACGGAGGGAACAAAAGCATGATTTTGTAAAATCATCCGTACACAAATGTGACTTATTATGGAATTGCCTACAGCACGTGAGGGCGCAACTGAAGGCGCACCTGAGAGAGCTTGCGGACCTCGGAGCGGTTATTTTCTCTTCACCACCTTTCGTTCTTTATAACCATCCCACCCTGGTCACTCTTCACTCATAATCTGATTGTTTCTAGCTTTAGCACTTGCTTTCTTATTATTAAGGGAGAGATTTGCCCTGTAGACGAGATCCCAATTCGCGTCTGCTACTTCAAATCTCCAGCCTATTCGTCGCTCAGCCAGCCTCGCTATCTGACATCCTCGGTCTTTGCGCACTGTGCCTATCTTTCAACATGGCGGCGTCTCCCAGTGGAACAGACTATTTGGCATCATACACCAAGCTTTCCTCCTGCATCTATGTTCAAGAACCAGACCACTCAGCCGACGACATTGGCGACTATCCCCGGACAATCGTCATTGCATTCTGGATGAACGCCTTCTCCAGATCGCTAGCCAAATACATCGTTGGATACCGACAGCTAGCTCCTCGAGCCAGAATCATTTTTATCCGAACGTCCTCTGCGGAATTTATTCTGCGTCCCACAAAGCGGGCCCAGTATGCTCGTCTTGCGCCTGCCGTTGAAGCCCTGCAGGCTCTTCCAGCCGACAGCCCTGTGTTTATCCACATGTTCTCAAATGGAGGGGTATTTGCCATAACACACCTTCTCGAAGCCTATCAACAAGCCACAGGGCATCCGCTCCGCATCTCGTCCACAATCATTGACAGTGCACCCGGAACAGCTACACTTACCGCCAGTTTCAAGGCGTTTTCTTTTGTGCTTCCCAAGATATGGATTCTCCGCCTTTTAAGTAAATTTATCTTATACGCCTATCTAGCTTCCATGTTTGCGCTTGGAAAGGCGGTTGGGAAAGTGTTTGGCGTTCGAGATGCTGTTAGCGTCGCGCGACAAGCCATCAATGATGGCAGGATAATGCGCGGATCCGGCACGGCTAGTCTTCCGAGGCGGTGTTATATCTACTCGGATGCTGATGAGCTTGTTGACTGGAAAGACGTCGAGAGACATGCCTCTGATGCAGAATCAATGGGCTTCGTAGTCCAGCGGGAAAAATACACAGGATCTGAACATGTAGCGCATATGAGAGCTGACCCAGAGCGCTACTGGAATACTGTGAAGCTATATCTTGAATAATCCTCATTATAAACGACTCTTCCTGGTTCGAGTTAGGGCTATGCATTGGGCGGAGTCGTTCTATAATGAAGACCGATTTTATGCTTCTTGGATGCTTTCTGGATACCCCTCTGTTAAGAGGCTTTGGCTTTCTATATCCGACTCGTTCTTTCCCAACTAGCTACAGCTCTAGAATCTGCAGCGATAGATGAAAATAGTTTGGTCCTATATAATTATTCGAACCTTTCGCAAGGAATTTGAGGGGCAGCCAACGGCCACTCAGGGCAACTATACACATCTCCGGATACACTTAACAAAGATATGCTTGTTTTCAGTATCCATCTACCATTCTACCTCCCCTTCAGCTTCTCCATAACCGGCCCTTCTTCCGCCACATTCGACACTATCTTCATTACCCCATCCAGCAACCCTCCCTCACATTGATTAATCTCACAGTACCTCCCCTCCCAACTATATATCAGCTCCCCATTGCGCCTACTATCATTACACAGCACCACAACACTCTTCGCCACATCCTCAGGCTTCTGGACATGCGCGCCGAGACCCCTAAGCACATCGCTGGGAACAATCCCCGTCGCTGTCCATGAGGGCGCAATGACGTTCAATCTAACCCGCCTTGGGCTCTTTCCGTCATGGGCGGAGTTAAGCTGCTCCTGCTGTAAGTCGCTGAATAAACCGCGAAGAATACCAAGAACACCGTGCTTCGCAACTGTGTAATTCGCTGCACTGAAATTCTGGAACGAGGATGCTGAGGCGCTGATTGTTATGCTTGGCGAGGGTTCGATCTCCGCTCCTCCTCTTCCACCGTAGGCAGTTTGACAAAGGTAGTAAACACCCAACCGCACTGTGTATATCGCCCCAATAAGATTCACATTCACGACTTTCAGATCTGGTGGGGCTAGTAGCTGTTCTCCCCCGTCCTTATCTTCAAAAGTCTCCTCTAAGAATTTACTCAGCGGTCCAATTCCCGCATTCGCAAAGACGTGGTATATGACGCCGAACCGTTCCACCCCGCGGATGAAGAGATTACGGAGACTCGTCCAATCTGAGACGTCCGTCTGGACGAACATGAGATTTTCTGACACATCCACCTGATGCTATGGTGAGGTTAATGCGGCTCCCGTACTGGGTTGTTCGTCTCGCTGGTCTAGGTGTTGTAGAAAGTCCGCTGGTAGCGGGTAGAGATCGCCGGCTATGACTTTTGCGCCATGGTGCAGGCAGAGTTGGGCGGTTGCTTTGCCGATGCCAGAGGAGCTTCCTGTGAATGGGTAATGTTATATTGATGTTAGCAGTGTATATGTATAGATAAAATAGCTAGGGTACAGAGGTAAGTACGCACCAGTTATGAGGACGACTTCGTCCTTGATCGAGGTGAGGCACTCGAGTGGGATTTGAAATTCAGTCATTGTCGGTGTGGCCAGATTGCTTATTTGAAAATGGCAGTGAGGGGAGTGAGCTACTGGGGAGGATGTTGATGGGGTTATTGAGAGTTCATGTTGTTGCGTGCGCCGAGGGCTCGAAATGCGGGGATATGAGGGGATGTTTGGTTGCCAAAGAGGCACGTACATGTTCAATCTCAAAGATTCTCTAACCATTCGCTATGCATGTATATACAGTAAAATACCAACGCCAATGTGCAAGCACTTTTCATAATCTGCAGCCAGACAATGTCCATCATCGCCCCTTGGTCTCGGGAAACTCGTCTTCGAGCTTCAGTCTAGCCGTGACATTCATACTCATCAGCTCCTGAATAAGGAGCTTGGCCGCATAAGGAATGACCATCTTCACAACGCTCCTGGACGACTTGCAGCGCTGGCACCAGTTCAGGTAGCCCATGAACCCGCACTGCTCGCAGACATCAACCTCGTGGCGATCAGACGATATCATCAACCGCTCCAAAAGCAGCTGACTAGTACCATAGGCGATCAAACAATCACGCTCCATCTCTCCGAGACGCAGACCTCCGTCCCGAGAACGACCTTCTGTTGGCTGGCGGGTGAGTGTGGCGCGGGGCCCGCGCGCACGCGAATGCATCTTGTCTTGAACCATGTGCTTCAGCTTCTGGTAGTAGATAGGTCCCGTGAAGACGTAGAAGGGGAGAGCTTCGCCTGTGATGCCAGAGGTAAGGTAGTCCTTGCCACCGTAGCTGAAGCCCTTGTCAATGAGGGTCTGGGTCATCTGTTCGACAGGGGTGCCGCCAAAGCATGTTCCATAGCCGTGCTGGCCGGAAAGAACACCGGCTTTACCGGCAACAAGTTCAAGCATTTTTCCGACTGTCATACGAGAGGGGAAACCGTGGGGGTTCATGATGATGTCTGGGTTGATACCCTGGTCCGTGAAAGGCATGTCGGCTTGGTCAACAATAATACCTGTAACACCCTTTTGGCCGTGACGCGAAGAGAACTTGTCGCCGACTTCGGGCCGCCGTGTTTGGCGGGTGAGTACTTTGATGATTTGATTCTCATTTTCAGTAGCGGAAATCATGACTTTGTCAATGTAGGCAGGATCAGGAAGCTTGTAGGTCATCGGAGTCGGGTTGTAGCTGATCGGTCGGCCTGCATCAGAGCCTGGCATTCCTGAGGACATTGACTGATCTGGTGTAGACTTATTGATGTAAACTTCTCCAGCATTGACTTGTTCTCCAACGGCTGCCAAACCATCGCTCTCTAAGAGAGCGTGTTTCCTTATGGGCGCATCGTTCTCATACGTGGGAGGGCTCAGGATGTCCTTCGTGCCGTTGGAATAACTCTTCATGTTTGTGACATACTTGCGGAACACCTGGCAGCGACCGAAGCCACGGTCAACTGAGCCCTTGTTCAGAACTAGGGCATCCTCAATATCGTAACCAGAGTAACTCATGACGGCAACAGTGGCGTTTTGGCCGGCAGGTAGCTGATCGTATTTGGTCAATTCAATCGTGCGCGACTTAACCATAGGTTTCTGTGGGTAAACCATGAGGTAAAGAATGGAATCAATACGCAGGAACTGGTTCGACGCAATAGCCCCAATCGCTTGTTTACCCATAGCACATTGGTAAGTATTACGCGGGGACTGGTTGTGGTGAGGATAAGGAATCAGACCGGCGACAGCACCGAGAATTGTGAAGGGTTCGATTTCCATATGAGTCGTCGTGTCCGTTATATCCTTCTCGTATATGGCAATTAACGAATCGTTCTCCTCGTTGACATCCACATATTCGACTAGGCCTTGGGCTAGAAAATCATCGAACTGCATCGTTCCATCACGGAGCTTGCGGAGATGATGTTTCTTGACGCGCGACTTGCCATCTTCGACGATAATGAGCGGCCGGCAGATACGTCCATCATCAGTTGCAACGTGCACAGCACGCTGATGATGATTAATGTAGATGCTGACAAACTCGGAGATCCTGCCCATTCGTCGCAGTCGCCGGAACGCATTCAAGAAATACTTCGGGCGACGGGTTAGCGCCATTGGTGTACCGTTAATCGAGATAGTGTAACTGCCGGGTGCATAAATCTCCTTTCCACCTACGGTCTGGATGTCTTCTGCACCAAGCATGAATATAAGGTTCTTGATCGGACCTTCTTCATCATTGGTCGTAATATGTGTCATAAGGGCCAGATTTTTCACGAGACCACAGGCTTCACCTTCCGGAGTGTCTGCTAGGCAGATCATTCCAAATTGCGAAGGTTGCAAAGCACGGGGACCGCTGACCTTTCTCGTCTTTTCAAACTGACTGCTAATACGTGTCATCATTCCAAGAGCAGCGATATAGCTTAAACGACTTAGCACGTGGGTGACGCCAGCACGTTCCATGCGGAAACGCTTCAGGCTCCAATTACCCGTCGAGATCGCTCGGTTCATTCCTTGTGTGATATGATTGCTGTGCATACCAATAACACTCCAGGCATCGAACGCCTCGACTCGATTGCGCTTGTTTAGGACCTTATCAATGTTCATTTTAATATCAAAGCAGAACTTCTTGAAGAGATCTTCAAAGAGCAAGGCTAATAGCTGTCCGGCCAACTCTAATCTCTTATTTCCGAGGTAATCACGGTCGTCGACCAGCGCCGCGTCATTCTTTGCCATGAGCACACGGCGGGCCATATTGGCAACGTATATGGCCTTTGGCCGGAAGTTCATGTCTTTAACTTCAATGTGGGAGATGATGACAGACGCAATAGCCTCGACGGCCTCTTGCACGTGTGTCCGGCGGTAAGACATCTGCTTGCGATTGATCTTGATCCGAGAACCAATCCAGTCAAGTGCCTGCTGCTGCGTAAATACGCCAACCTTGATAGCTTCCTCAAAGTTAATAGCGAAGTCTTCCTGGTAGACCTTGTCGACACCAGCAACCAGGAGCATCATTTCCTTGTCGGTATGGATGCCCATGGCTTTGAGAAGGATAACGATGGGAATATCTTCGCTGAGCACGTTGTGTTTGACGTATAACCGGTCCTTCTTCAAAATAATATAACTCTTAGACTTGCGCTCATTGGATGAACTATAAGCATTCTTAGTAAGATGCCAAACCCCACTGAAGCCTCGGACTCTTACCTTGTGACGGATGCCTGAACTATCTCCTTTTTTGGATCCGTCTCGACGATGATTCTGTTCTTGCTCAACTGTTCCTGAACGAGAATCACCTTCTCCGTTCCATTGACGATGAAATAACCACCAGGATCAAGCGGGCACTCATTGAGCACCGTCATCTGCGCCGGAGTCTTATTGCCCAGCACACATTTTGAACTGCGCAGCATGACCGGCATCCTACCAATAGATACACCCTTCCTCCTAACCCTTTGACGGCCACGGATGTATTCAAAGTCAACCTGAATCGGTGCGGCGTACGTCGTATCGCGCAGTCGGCACTCGTGCGGTGTCACGGTTGATTCCTCAAATTCGGTACGGACATCCTGAGGCTCATCTGCTCGGCGCGGGAAACCGAGGTAGATATCAGTAAACTTTATATAGAAGTTATGGTCGACATCGCTACGAATCGTGTTGCTCGACTCGACGATTTTCTTCAGCTGCACTTCAACGAGGTAGTTGTATGAATCAATGTGCTGTTTCACCAAGCCCTTGACCTTCAAGAAGGCAGGCAACAAGTTCCATTTATCCTTGGCGGTGTTGATAGGATCGGTCAGAGACTTATTGTAGTAGAACGGTTCTAGGAGCGCGTCAAAGGGATCGCGGTGGCGGTATGGGTATTGCGGCTCGGGCACTGGCTCCGTCTCTGCGTCGGCAACATTGTCCTTTTCGCCTTGCGTTTGGTGTTCTGAAGCCGTTGCTTCTTTTGCCTCCTTGGCTTGGGCAGCACGTTTTCGTCGTGCGGTCTCTGTTGTCGTCTTGGTAGAACCCGTAGTCTGTGGCAGGTCTTAGCAGAAAGAGCGCCCGAGAATTTGCGGAGTCATACCTCTGATTGCGCAGCTCGCGCGCTGGCCGGAGCCACAGCTCTCTTCCGGGGTGGCATACCTATGAGCAGAGGCAGTTTGGCCGTGATGCTAAAAAAAGCGGTGCTTCTCAAAGATAGCCCGGGGTTAGTGGAAGTTCATGGCAGACGATAGAAGACCGCAATTTCTTTCTTATCGGCGAGGGGAAAAGATCTAAAAATTGCGGATGAGTTTCCTCTTTGGAGCAGAGGGGTGATTATGTAATTGATAGCTAGCTAGCTAACTAACTTATCCATAACTAGGTTAAGCGCTTGGTGCAGGGCTTGATGACAAATAATTCATCCGCAAAGCATAAATCTTGAGAGTAAACCATCTTGAGACTAGAACTTCTGGAGTTCATAAACTTCGTTCTTTTCCTGTTGGATTAAGCAGCAGTTTCATATTTCGCCGAGGATTCCAGCTCAGCATCACGTCGAGCACTGTTACTTCTTACCGCAAGCTAACTTTTGAACAGTATCGGACACTTAGCTACATTTCGTCTTCACGGATGGGTAAAGCAATTATATAACAGACATCCGGATGCTCTCAGGTGCCCTCCTAGAGATGGGCCGGACAGCCTTTATGAAGGACCAAGAGCTCGTCGATTTGGATTTGAATGCGTCCTCAATCTCATCCAACGACCTGCCCTTGGTCTCAGGCATAAAGATAGCACAAACCACAGCCGTGATCAACGAACAACCGCCGAAGAGAAAGTACGCCCCAAAACTACTCTTATCCAGCAAAATCGGGGTTGTAAGAGCAACCAGAAAATTCGTCGCCCAATTGCTTCCGTGCGCCAGACTCGTTGCTGAGGCACGGGTTCTTTGTGGTTGGATCTCGGCCGCATAAATCTTGATCCCGACTGCCCAACTGAGTGAAAATGTCACGGCGAAGATATAGATGGAGACTATGACAACCCAGCGGCCAGCACCGGTTGAGCCGTGCACCGCATTTCCCGCATAGAGAGCGCCCATTAGGAACATGGTTAGACTGATTCCGACACCACCGTAAATGACGCTGTGGCGACGGCCCCATTTATCCGCCCAAATTAAGGCTGGGATAGTCACTGCAAAAATGACAAGGGCTGAAACACCGGACGCGAAGAAGCTGGCATCTGCAGATGCGAGCCCTGCTTGTTCGAAGAGCAAAGGAGCATACTGAGAAGATTTAATTAGCTGTTGATCAAGTTCAATGGAAAAGCCAACTCACGTAAAGGACACCATCTATCCCGCTGAGCTGCTGCATTGCCATCAAAAATACAGCCAGCGCTGTACGAGACCGGACGTCTTTCGAGAAGATGTCAAAAAGCTTGTTTTTTATGGATTTATCTCCGACTTGAGGAGTGGCCACAGTAAGATCCATACTCGAGACGTTGGTCACGGCCACTTCTTGAGAAACTGGGCCCTGGATGGCGGTCCCTCTGTCTTGCTCTATCTCGCTTTTCTCGCGCTCTGCATGGCTAACACCCAGCAAATCCCAGACGACGTTGGCCTCCTCTCTACGGCCGTGAATAGTGAGCCACCTCGGAGAAGGCACAAGCCACAAGAATGCCGCTGCGGAAAACAGTAATGAGAGACAAGCGAGGATGAGGAACGGTGTCCGCCACGACATTGAGGACTGAATTCGGGCAGTTCCATAGCAGGTGAAAAATCCTACTACCAGGCCCAGAGTTATCAGCAGCTGAGGGCCAGTCGTTAAAGCTCCTCTGACGCCAGGAGGAGAAATCTCGCAGATATATCTATTCACAGTCAGAAAGGGATCTGGCATTCAACATTACGGCTCCAACATACACAACCAATGTGCCCAAATACAACCCCTCGCCCATTCCCTCAATGCAGCGCCCGAGGACAAACATCGAGACGTGGACAGCTCCGGCCTCGAGGGCTGCACCGAGCCCGAAGATCAGAGTCCCAATACTAATGCCTTGCGGGCGCCCAAACTTGTCCGCAAGGTACCCCGCAAAGAACGAGGAGATAGCTGCCGGGATGAGGATTGAAGACACTAGTAGACCGTGTACTGTTGCGGATCGATTGCCGAACTCTTCCACGAAGCTGTTCATGGTCGTCACAGGGCCTATAATTCCGGTATCCATGCTGCCGGAGCACATAATTTAGCCGTAGACGACGAGGCTTCGCGGGACTTGACCTTACCCAAAAAGTAGCCCGCCGCACGAGCAAAGGATGCTTGCGATAACATATCGAGGCGGTTTGAGAAGTTGCTCCATCTTTTCGAAGCCCTAACCAGTACCTTCAGTTTTGGAGTCTTAATCACCAAGTATCCTGAGAGACCAGCTTGTCTTTGGGAATTCCGCTCAAAGCAACGCAACCTCACGTTGAAAAGATGTGTGGGAAAGAATTTATATCCCAACTCTGAGTCCTCAACTCAGACCGTCTTGCTCGTAGTACTACAGTAACAACGTTCGTGGTTCCACTATCAACCCCACCTAGATTAAAAATTCCGATTTTCGATCGATCCAGACACTCTGAGTTGGCTAAAGTTTCTTCATAAGGTCTTTATTTCGAGTCATGTTAGCCAGCGATTTTTCCTCTCAACGCCAAACTACTCTCAAGATGTCGAGATGCTACCCCGTGCCTAGCTAGGAAGTTCTTACCCCGCGCGTCTTACATCCCATGTCGTCAACAGGTTAGGCAGCCAGCCTGCAGTATCTGCAACTTAGATTATTTTCAGGCCGAAGCCGCAGGATGAGCTCCCCTGCCACTGATAGGGTAGCATATTGGAGTAAACTGTCAGTGACTCACGGACCATGTCCGTAGGCTTCCCGTAATCAGCGCCGTAGACTGATCTCGCTCTCTTCTTATACAGTCGCCAAGCCGGTAATTTAATGTCCAAGCGGGTTCGTGAGCATATTGATACATCAATGAGCATAAACTCTAAGGCGAGGAAAGGTTACTTGAATAGGTACCTCCAAAAAGTACCTTCAAGAAGGGTCTGAAATTGTGAGTACAATGCCTATGCCGTTACGGGCTCGTTGACGGCGGGAGTTTTAGATATGTGCAAGATCAGTTCGAGCTATTGAAACAAATCTCAGATTCAAGAATAGAGATAAACCCTCAAGCGAAGTGCGTTGCTTGTTCTTAGATATATGTGAAATCGCTCCCGTCCCTGTCCACGCAAGGGCACAATGCCCTCGGCTGCCCCCGTTATCGCCAGCTATGCCGAGATCGCAGATAGAATGATGTCGACCTTATTCTTCGGGTAGAGTCTAGGTGCTGCAATAAAAAAGACATGCTGGATGACCGAGCACCAGCCTGGGCAAGGCCTGGTTAGGAAGAACTAAGACAGACCTAGATCTTGGTACCCACGATAGCGACTACCCGTGAGCGGAAACCTGAATCCCCTCAAAACATTTCGCTCTGCTCCAGATTTGATGTTTGCCTATACTTTATCTAGGAAGTAATGGACCGACCTTGGAAGGATTCTCAACACGCCTTCAAGAACAATCCCGCCCTAATACCAGTGGCTAGATTGTTTATCAAGAACGGTTGCTGTTTTACTATACTGTCGGAGGCTCCTTTCAACCTACGTTACCGACGACCTTCGCGACAGGACTTGGAGCGGAGGCACACTCTCTCCATGTTTATCGAACGAATAGAGATCCCAATTGGGCCAAAGCTCGAAGGTACCTAGGTCCCTAGGTCATGCGTCATATCAGCATGGTTGGAGATTATAAACTGCAGCAACCACCCCAAGGCACCTAGGTATGTATAACTACCACCCAAAAAACTGCGAGGATTTCCTTCCTGCCTATTCTGGACGTTCGCTGTTTAAGAGGCTGAGCCGGGTGAGTCAGGCATAGTCTCTATAGCTACTCAAGGCACGCTATTCGCTCTCGTGCTAGTCCCAGTAGGCACCTGCGGATAATGATTTGCCGCACTATTATACGCTTTCCTTGTTCTTGCTCTAAATACATCATCCCACCTAATTAGCTTTTATAAAGTGTTTCTGTCCCACGTTGTCGGGTCCAGGCTTTCTTTCTTTCTTTCTTTCTTTCTTTTTTATTTGTGGTTTTCTGACTATAATAACTGTCAATCACTCGGCGTGATAAGGTTCTAGGATACGGTGCTCCTTGCAATGGCCAATGGGACTGTATACTATAATAGTTTCTTTGGGACTCGCTTTTAGAACGGCTTTCCTAGTGCCTGTTATTCTTTTCCAGGTAAAATAGGTGCCTGAAGTGAAAAATCAGCTCCTTAGCAACAGAGTATAACATGAAAATGGCTAAAAGTGCCTCCTCGGCAGCTTTTGCCCTAGGTATATGCATCTGATCTTGGATGCTTTAGTCATTGTCTCAATCATGTACTATATGAGGTTGTTCTTGCTTGCATATCTCTGCTCCGAGAAGACTTCGCATCTAACCTCTTTCGCTTTTTTGTAGCTTGGCGAATCAATTCGGAACGATGAAAATCAATTACCATGGCTCGTCCAAGCTCAGTTTCCACAGAATATTTTCTGATCGAAGGTCTCCGTGTGAAGACTTCGAGGGATTGAATCTCGTGCACTGACCTCGAAACCTCACGTGCGACCATCGGATCACGTTCTATTTCATGTATAGGCTCACCAGCCCAAGCCATGATAAGCATGTGGCGAATCTTCCCAGCTCCATGTACGTAGTAGAACTTGGCTAAGTTGACCATTCCGAGGAAAACTGGGACTGCTGATCCTTGGCTTGCCGTAGGAAACGGTAAACCTCCGCCTCTCGTGACACTACGTCCCATAAATCAGACGTCGTTCCCTTGCCGACAATTGTGTATCCATACGCAGTGCAGGTAACCTTAAATGGCGCTCCCGTTGCGCCACAAAACCCCATTGGTGTACAGTCCTGGTCAATGTTTTCATCTAGTTGCTGTTTAAGTTATTCAATCAACATGTCAGCGTTGATGTGGTGTCGGTTGCTGTTCCCTCCCTGCCGGTGAAGCATGACGTTCGGGCAATTATCATCTAGCTGGTGACCCTGTTGCAGGCCAATTAGGCGTTGCTGGGTGCAGAACTGAGCAGTGTGCTGCTGGCTTTAGCCGCCGCTTTGAGTATGTAGGGCTTCTGATTTGCGTGCTGATTTTCGGGAGGATGAAGGCGATGAAGTAACTTGACTAAAGCCACGCCTCCTTCCTCCTGCGGCTGGGTCTGCGTCAGGATCCGGTGAACCATCTCTTCGTGTGGCGTTATGCGGCGCACATCTAGCTTGAGACTCTTTGCGTGTTGGCGGGTGCTGGCGGGTGGCGGAGTAGGAGAGGATGACGGCAGATACAGTGGGTCGATATAATCTCTGGATGTTATTTCTGACAACGCCACTTCTGAGGATGTATTTTCCGAGTCCGGTGGGTTCTGTCGCAGTTCCGATTTAAGGATCTGGGATAATGTTTCATCAAAGCTCGACTTCCAGATAGACTGATTATCGATTGCTTTATTCCGCCACTCTGATCACGGTATTGTGAGCGGAAACACATGAGGCACATACACAATATCCGAGAGACTGCGGTTAGCGACTGTAGTAGGTAATTGAAGTTATCCTCCTGACCTACTTCACGTTGGGTTCACAGAGGTAGTAATATAGGGTTCCAGGTTCGTCGTAATCGACCCGCAGCAGGACCAGTGCCAACCCATCAGTCAAGTACGAGTACTCGAGCCCTTTTTCGAGCATGACATCAAACTCCTGGACCACAGCTGAGCCAGCTAGCCGGGCTGCACTATGTCTCAGTCTCTCGGGGCCCTCCGCTGGAATGGTTTTGGATTCGGCGACCTTCTCCCGAAAATCCATTGGTCGTAACCCTGCTCGAAGATTTTGAACCGATAGCTTATGGGGCGGTTTATACTCGACTGTCGTAAGAAGTGTACTCTTGTCGCCGTCGATACGGTGAATGCAGTACTGATCCGGTTTAGAAGGTGGTTTCTTTGGTTGTTTAGGTTTGGGCTGGTCAGCTTCGTCCGCAACAAGGCTCCTAGCATGATTTTCAAACCGAACTCCATCGCTCAAGCAAAACTCAACTCGAGCAGCAGGTATTTTGGAGAGCTCCGTGATAATATCACTGACATAACCCTCCACACCGAATTGCTCATAGCCCCGCAAATTCTGTTCATTGCTTATTGCCCGTTCGAATCGCTTCCCCAAGTCTTTCAGCGCAACGTGGGGCGAGAATAAACGTGCCGCAGTCTGAGCTGATGGTTCCAGATAGGAGCAAACAGAGCTGTAGATCCCTTGTTGTTGGGATTCGCACTCGGACCAATGCTCCAAGCGGAAGGGACAGCGTTTCCCGGTAGATGGCTGGATTGTCCCTGTTGTAAAGCGAACCGGTATTTCGGCTTTCAGAGGGCGATAGAAAGATTTATGACAATATCGGATAAGCTCGCTGAAAGTCGTTGGTTGTATTTGTTCCTCTGCCTGTCGCAGCCGTTCCTCAGCTAGTTTCCTTAGCTCTACTTTCCTCAAGAAGAGCGCTTCCAGATCTGGGCTGTTGTTAGTCATCTGGTTGATGTCAGTTCGTCAAATGGAGTTGATCTCGATCGATCCCCATTTAAGGGTATGTGGAAACGGTCTTCTTCAGGGAGCGGCTTTCAAGGTGCAGTGAAACTTTACTAAGTGCCTCGTGTGGCCCATAGACGCCCAGGAACCATGATTGCCTTTTATCAATAGTATAATCATGATCCATGAGGTACATCCAGAGTTCTGTTTTGTTCTTGGAGGGAAATACGGAAAGCGCATCAGAACACAATGCCCTTTGGAACCGCCTTCCCTATATGTCGCTCTACATCGTCATTACCCCCATTTTAGGTCTTCCTTCCCGCTAACGGTAATTTGGAACCGAGCCTATTTCCAGCGAAGGGTAAACGGCGGCTTAGCCGACTACCTCAATCCAACCGCGTATGGGTAGGGTGAGCGCGACACTCGCCCCACTGCTCATCCACTCCACCCCACAAGCTCACCTTTCTGGCCCGGGGCCCCGCGACTTCAAAGCAGCACTGCTCACCTACTGGAATGAGAAGGACAATGGTCTTGGCGCCCGTGGGTTTTTGCTTGATAGGTATGCTGGGTTCATCTTTGTGCTGCATGATTTAAGTCGCCTGACTGAAACATGCAGCATCCTCCAGCGCACATGGAAGCTGCTGATGGTGACTGCAGGTGCATTTGCAAGTCATACTTGACGCCTCACTTACAAACGTCCCGTCGAATTTTCCATTTGACTCAGATGATGCCCAAAGAAAGTATGGGGTTTTGGTTTGTGGGATACTGTCATGTCGCGGTTGCGAACTGATACTCCCTTCACAGCGATAGCTCAACTGCACCTTTTATGATTGTGACACGAGCTAGCAGATTTATGTCAAGTCGTTTTAGGGTGCAGTTCGAGTCGCCGGAGATTATCGCTGGTGTATATTTCGAACCCGGAGTCATTGAAGGCATTTGCAAATGCAGTACCGTTTTTTTAGCATGTCTATATGAGCTGGTCTGGCCCATGACAAAAGAAGTGAGCTATGAGAGGTGCTGACAGGAGTTTCAGTAATTGAGAGGCCCGGCCCGGACCACGTCTTTGTACATTGGGGCCATTCAGCTCAACCAGACGACAGGATCATTGATAAGAAAACGGCAAATCATGTTAATAGAAAATCACAAGCTGCCGCTGTTGTACCAACCGGTTTTTTTCGGACCACGAATTATGGAATCGCCAGAATATTGGAATCGCTAGTTGTCAAGCGCCTTGCAGCTGGTGCGGTAGGATGTCGTGTACGACCAGGTATACCAAGAGGATATGGCCTACGCCGATACAGTAGGGGAAGGCCAGGTAGAAGCAAAGGAGGCGAAAAAGGACAACTATGCAAGCGCAGCTCGAGCCGTTGGACGAAAGGTCGAGAGGATAATCCAGATCAGTGCGGCCTCGCATGCATGTTAGACGCCTAGCACCGGTGGATGCTCTCTGACCGCAAATTAAGAACTCCGCAATTCGTCGCTTAACCCTTCAACGCTACTCATGATAGAGCGGTAGTGTCTTCGTTGGCAGGTATGGAGCCAATCGTAATTGGACAAAGAGCAAGGTTCTAACGAGCTTCATTCAAGAAGTCCATATGGACAAAACGAAAGAATAGTATCCCGAGTCCACGTTGGGTGGATAGGGCTTTCTTCAGGTCGAGGCTTTAAAGGAAGGGACTGGAACCCGCTTGAACCTGGAGCAAACTCGCGGCGGGTCCTGTCAGACGCAGTTTACGGGCCCTATTGCCCGCGCTTGGGGATCGGATCCTCAGATCTAAGTCGACCCTGTAGCAAGCCGCACTTTGTGGAGCAATTAAGGTTGATTTAGGACTGTCGGTGTCGGCTAAAGACTCCGGGGTAAATTGCTCGGGCAAACACAAGGGGAATTCCATTGTCGACGCTCGACGTGTGCTCACCCTTTGGGGATTGTTTCGAGATCCTTGTTCTCAGGCGTTAGAGAGCTCGTCAGGCGATCGGACGATTCGGAGGATACGCATCTAGGAGTCACTCTCTGCTAGTGCTACTCAGAGCGCAGCAGCTGACGGCAAGGTATCCCGGCGTATCCGAGGATGATCATCCATGGAACTGGCCTAAAGTGCAAACGGGAGAAGGAGTCCTGACTGGTTGGCTTGCTGGATGCCGGGCCCCTGAAATCGTGTCTACCGGTAACTCGTACGGTCCGGAGTAAAGGCCCAGCCCGATTTAATCGTCGGAGATTATCTGTGCCAAAGGTTGAGGACTGGCATGCGAAGCATAAACTCCTTTTCTTCCATCTCTTTTTTCAGCGTTTGTTGGCCTCAGTACTATAACTATCGCCCGTATCGCTGGAGGGTCCTTTGTATATTGGTGCTTTTACATCCGGGTGACAGTGAGCAGGTTACCCGCGTAGGTACTTTGTATGCCCTAGTAGCAACCTCGCCGTCTCCTTGGCCCGATTGATATGCAGAGGTCGGGGAAGCGATAACAGCTGTGCTTACGGCTATCAATAGGTATCCGAGGCCACACAGTCGATCTCTCCCGGTTCAGAACCACGACTCCACGAATTTCTCGGTCATTGAATTCTCGTCCCACTTTCAGAACGACTTTATTTAGTACCTGCAGTTTCTCTTAACTGAAACGAAAATGGAGCTCTTGTAGTCCAATACTACCACGATCGTGCCAGGGCCGTTTTGCCTCCAGTCACCATTGTACACCGCTTCTCCTCCACCGCGCCAATCAGCAGCCGCCATTGGCCGCCATTGGCCTCCAATGGCTTCGTTCTAAGTGGCAAGCCATTATTGCATCAGTTTGTGATGAGACAATCATCCGTGCCCGTTCAACCATTATTCTTGCTCCGATGTATGAATCGTTGACACCAGTCCCGCTCGGACCTACTTCACACTAACTGGGCTTGAGTGTTCGATCCTCTTACAATGGATGTGCCTGCCTGCAGAGCCGAGAACCAGTTCGGATTCCAGAAGCAAAGAGATCGATGGAACTGGCCATTCGGCTTGGCTTCCCCTCAACGGAAACCTTTGGCTCGCGCATGGCTATCCGTGACAGCTGATTTCATGGTACGCCATGTGATGTTTGGTTGGCACCGATCATCAATCCAGACTACTGTTCCAGTAAGCAGACCCAGGCATCTGGCACTCCGCATGCTCCTTTCTTTTGTGTGAAGGTGAAAAGACTTGCAGGTTTCTGGGCCCTGACCCAGGCATTCCATACAGATGTAGTTACATCGGGCCCGCCGTGGCATCTTCGACCTAAAGTCGGGCTGGGATCCACTTGCTGCAGAAACACTTGCAGCGGCCACGCCTACGGCCAGCACTGCACGTCGGGCGCGCCCAGCAGGACGAAGAACGACTGTTTTGTCGGCCTCAAAACCGATCGAGAATCCGCCATGAGGAATTATCGAGAAGGAGTAAGCTCCGTCGAGTGCCAGCGTTACTGTCAGCTTTACTGTCACATCGGACGTCCTTTCGCGGCAGAAGATAGGGCGCTCGGAGATCTACTCCATGATCCCTGTCTAGAGCTGGAAATTTGAGGGACACTCTATTCCCAATAAAGTAATGCATTAGCACGAAGCTCCTAGTCACCACTAGCAGCGCTTAGCCGAATCACAATCGACCGCGCAGGAGATTCAATAATCCTTGATCCATCGAAAACGAACGATCGACCGAAGGGTTGGCAAAAGCAAGACAGCTCAGCAACCTGGGTTCCGAAACAGACCTAGTCAATAGACAACGCGCCGGCATACTGATCACGATTCCTGGCTGATGGGTCATCGTCTGCAAAGGCACAGAGTATCGAGAGGGACTAGTGTGGTATCTCTCCGCGACAGCTGTCATTCAAGATCAAGAGCAGGGAGGCTAAGAGTACGGAGTAATCTCGTCGGGGAATCTCTGATCTGCCATTTGAGGTACTGGCGATCATGCATGAACAGATAGACTACTCCGTATATTGTTGTAGTTACTGAGCAATCCGTAGAAATAAAAGCCACCATGTTGATTACGGAGTACTCGTAGCTAATTTTTATAGTCAAGATACGTGCGACCGAGGTACGTCCTGACCATTATCCAGGGAACCGTTCAACGAATCCACAAGACAAAACCAGGGGGATCCACAAAAAAAAAACGAAGAAATAAAAAGAGTCACAACGATAAGGTGGCCTAAGAGAAAAGGACGCTTTGGCCGTGGTCGTCCCTACGCCTAAGGGCGAGCACTGCCTAAACGAGCGCCCATCGAGTCACTCTCACGCCCCCCGCTTGCTTCCCAGCCGCCGCCCACTTCGTTCCTTTTCCCCTCTCTCGCCTCCCTCTCGCTTCCTGGTCTTCCTCCCTTCTTTTGCAGCCCATGCCACTTGTATAACAGTTATTTTTCCTTTCCTCATTGTCGTATCCGCGATATTCTTCCTCTATATACCTCCATTCGTTTATCAACTACGCGTCTCTCGCTGCTCTCGACACGAGGGAGAGCGCGTCCCGGCCAGCGCCCACGCGGTGATTCAGATAGCGTCAGCGAGATCTCCGCATCTTTCAGGAGCACTGCGAAAGTGCGTGGACGGCTCCCGGTTTCGCCTCAAGACAGTCCTTACTCGCGTGTTCAAGCACCCAGCGGCTATCTGAAGCTTCTTGCTGTCCTGAAACTCAAACTATCGAGGCGTTCATTGTGGGTGAGTCGCTGTTCTTTTCCAAGACTCGCTTCGCCAAATCACCCCTCCGCCCCTCTTGAGTCCCGACTCCTTACATGAGTCGCTGGTAGAGAGAGCACACCGCCAACTATCGCACACACTCACTGCTGGCTTTGCGTCCTGTACTTTAATATCGAGCTCCCGATCTGCTTGCAAACGTCGCTCCTGTCCAGACTTCTCTCTTTTTCCAGGACGCTTCGCTTATTCCGTCGTTCGTAACGTACCATGACATAGCTGACCTCCGCCTCCCCTTGGCCCCTGAGTGTATAGTCCTGTGATAAACCTCGTCCTCCAGTCGCCTGCCCACCATGGCCTTTAAGAACGGACTAAGTGAACGTCTCGATGAGCTCCGATTCCCCTCTCCCCGCTCGCCCCCTTCGTCAGAGATCCCCTTCCCCGGTTACTCGTCACTTTCTCCGGGCCATTCGAACTTTGTGTCAGCCTTCCCGCGGGCTTCAGGCGACGTTCGTTCGAATCTCCAACGTCGGTTTACAACAGACGCGAGCAAGCTCTCCTCTTGGAATTACATGAGCAATGTTGGAGCCGCTCCTCAAATGCCAGATGCGCTAGATCTGCTCACCTCGGTAAGCTCCGTACCCCACGACTCATATATGCCCCATACTCCGCATTCTCGGTCACGATAATCTGCGCCATTCTTATGCGGCGCAGCCTATTGTCTGTTTTTTTGTTGCGGCTATTGTTCTGTGGCCTATTGCTTTGTTTCAGTCCCCGCCGCTCTCACTGTTTCTACTCCCATTGTCCTCTCCATTCTACTGAGGTTTCCTATTTCCATTTATGCCCTCCTCATTGTTCTACCTTAACCCCCAGTTCTGCAATCATCGTCTTCTCGCCTATTTTTCATTGCTCATCATTTCTTGGTCGATACCATATAACCTGCTTATGAACTGCCGCTCATTGTACTACAGTTTGAGAAGAAGAGACAACACATCGAGTACATGCGAGAGCAGAAGCGAAGGTTCGAGGAAGATATGAAGCTCCTTGATCTTCAGCACGAACGGGAACAGTTGGAAATGAATCAGCTAGCCAAAGACCTTGCGAAAGCAGGCATATCTGGCCCGGTCAGCGAACCAACTACTCCCCCGGAGTATCGTGAGAACGGCTTTCCGGGAGCTTTTTCTCGCCCAACTCGCTTCTCTACATCTAGTGTTACTTCGTCCCCAGGCTTCTTCAACGTTTTCGCTTCTTCGGTCACAAGTCCTCCCAGTCAGCTGAATAACGATTCAGCTCAGACACCTACGAACCGCTTCGCCGTCCACTCTGTTCCTGGGTCTCGTAGAAACTCCGAAAAGGAAGATTTTGAGAACGACCCTAAATCTCCCTTTCGCCCCGGGCCGTCGTAAGTGCCTTTTTTTTGTTGTTGCCTTCTGTTGGAGTTTCCTTGCAATGACGTTTCTCTTTGACTCACCTATCCGCACTATTCTCAAAGTGTCATTCACTTTATTCCTACTGCACCACATGGATTCCTCCTGTTGGTTTCAGGGCCTGTGTTACTGACTTTTCTCCTTATTAGCATCCACCGCTACTCCATGCCCTCCACTGGCTTCGGCTTTCAGGTTCGACCGAATCTTTCAGGCTACAACAACAGCTCGTCTGCTTCGGAGACTTTCAACACAGCCAAATATCTCCTCCACAACGACGACGATCGGTCATTCATGAAGGACGAAGACAGGATTCCAACTCCGGACATCAAAAGCTATCTTAAGTTGACCGAACCGGACGATAAATTCCCAACTCTATCTCGTAGAGACGGCTCGAGCTTCGTAAGTCATATATCCTGCCGTCCATGCACGGTCCGGACCTCAATCGCTAACGAGATATTAGCTCTCAGCAAACTCGGACGCTTTGGACCTGGCCAACTCTAAAACTCCCAATCCCGAATCTTGGAACTCTCACAGCCGTCACCGCTCTTCTCATCAGAGCATGCCCCAGAACTCTCTCAGCATGTTTCGCCTTGGTCATATCGGCGGCTCAGCCGACGAATCCCACAGCGCCTCGCCCAATGTTGCCAGACATGCAGCGAGACACTCTCTCGAGTCGAATGCGCTGTACCCTACCGAGGGAAACCATGAGTCAAGCACACCCACTGCAATGAGCCGGCCTGCCCCCTTGCAATCTTCTTATTCAACCAATGATCTGCCTACTGTCAAGGGTGACAGCTTTAACCCCGCGATTACTCCTCCGAAAACTCATGCTGAGCAGTTCCACCACCACAACGTCAGCTTAGGTAGAATCCCTGTCACTGCTGTAACACCTCGTCAACAAAAGGATTCTCCTGAGCGCGACGAAGCAAAGTCATTTCCCTCTAAGTCTCAGCCTACGACGTTGCAACCTAACGCCCCTCCATTCGGACCTCAGCTCGGCCCTGCAACATCCGGCAATGGGACAATGCCACAGCCTTCGCTTGCTGGCTTTCCACAACCTTTCTTCTACGGAATTCAACCCTTTGTGGCTCCCCCTCTACCGGTTAATGGACAGTACAACCAATCAACCCCTTTCGCGGCCAATGCCTATTACGGGAATGGGAATTACCGCCTTGTGGAGAGCCAGCCTAAGCCTGTAGGGTCCCGCAGACATGCAGACGGAGATTCGGCCCAGCTTTCTCGCTTCAATAACCACCCCGTTGAGTATTACCGTAATGAGATCTATGGCCTTTGCAAGGATCAACACGGCTGTAGATATCTGCAGAGGAAGTTGGAGGAGCGCAACGATGATCAGCTTCAGATGATCTTCGCGGAGACACATTCACATGTGATTGAGCTTATGACCGGTTTGTCTCTCCCACACCTGCGCGCGCGGGTCATTGCGACGAGATACAGGTTGACTAACCGCTTGCCAATTTCTAGACCCATTTGGTAACTATCTGTGCCAGAAGCTACTCGAGTATTCGAACGACGAACAACGCACGATCCTGGTCAATAAAGCCGCCCCTCAACTTGTCAAGATTGCGCTGAATCAGCACGGTACCCGGGCTCTACAGAAGATGATCGAGTTTATCTCCACCGAAGAGCAGACACAGACGGTCATTGACGCATTGAAAGATCATGTGGTAGAGTTGGTTCAGGACTTGAATGGCAATCATGTCATCCAAAAGTGTCTGAATCGCCTTACTGCAGAAAAGTCCCAATTCATCTACGATGCAGTTGGGGCTCAATGTGTGACTGTTGGCACCCATCGACATGGCTGTTGCGTCCTACAGCGCTGCATCGACCACGCGTCAGGAGCTCAAAGAGCCCGATTGATTGAGCAGATCACTGACAACGCCTTTGCTCTTGTGCAAGATCCATTCGGTAACTACGTTGTGCAGTATATCCTGGACCTAGCCGAAGCTCGCTTCACAGAACCTCTTTGCCGAGAGTTCCTCTCCCGTATTCCAAAACTTTCCAAGCACAAATTCAGTTCGAATGTGATTGAGAAATGCCTTCGCACAGCTGATGAGGAGATGCGCCGTCAAATGATCGAAGAAATGCTCGCTGGCGATGAGCTGGAGAAGATGCTGCGAGACTCTTATGCCAATTACGTTGTGCAGACCGCTATGGACTATGCTGATCCTGCGACTCGCGCTCGTATTGTCAAATACATTGAACCCATTCTGCCCTCTCTGCGTGGGACCCCGCACGGACGCCGCATCGGCAGTAAGATAGCGCCAGAGAGCTCGGGAAGAAGCAGCGCCGCAACCAGTGGTCAAGTTACCCCAAACGAGATGAACTCCGCGCAACTTCCACAAGGATCTCTGCAAACTCCTCAGAAGCCACTTATGTATCACCACAATTCCTATTCTGTTTCTGGCACGCCATTCAACAACCAGAGTTTTATTCCCATAGCTGGGACAGGTTCGAACACGCCATCTGGCGCTAGTGAGAATTCCTCTGGTGCTTATAGCGCCGCTTTACAGCAGTCGAACAACAATCTTGGCGCCCAGCCACAGCTGTACGCTCCCTACTACCACTGACCGAGCGTCCCGGTGTCGACGATTGATTAGTTCACTGCCTGTTGAACTGTACTCATACGATCATGATGCTACGATCTTTGACGACTTAACGGCTACCCTCTTGACATGCTGTCAACGCATTGGGGAATGATACCATACCAAGTCCTTTGTCTTTTATGCAATGACGTTGCATTTCCTGGTCCATTTCTTGACGGATACTACGCCTATTCTGTCTTGTATTTCATCGAACATTTGAATGCTCTCATTTGCGTCTTATGACGCTTTGGATGCTATGTACGCTTTTTTGCTGGTCCTGTTTTCCTCCTTGTCAACTGTTCGTTGGCCTATGTGGAGAACGAGGACTTGTCTTGTGGTCTATCGCAGCCGTCCAAAGGACCATTCTCTGCGTCGTCTTTTCACCACTTTTTCTATGCTTTGGGGACGGATTACCTATCGTTTCCCATGTCATTGTTCCCCTTTTTGACACGCCAGAACATGCGGTAGAATAGATGTATCCATATCGACAGGCAGCCAAGATATCCGTTTCCGATTCCATTTGTCTTGTATTTTCTTTCGTTCTCCATCTATGTACCATCTAGCCATAGCGGTAGAATTGATTTATTAAATCATCAACTTTTTTGCAATCTGAACACCTGATAGTAATAACAAAATTTCATGATTTCCCAACCGACTGTCTTTCAAAGTAGGGATCATTATCAACACGTGACTCGACATTAAGTTTGGTGGTTCCACGCGTACTTCTGCTTAAACTCCTCTGATATATTGGAACAGCTTCAGTTTCTCGACCGCATGCATCAAAGAGATTTTTGATGCTCATGTGAATCTATTCCCATGCTGCCGATCGAGGTGTCCAAATCTCTGAGCCCGCAATGGCCCTGTCGGGAAGTTCAATCGCGGCAGCTCGCCAGTCTACTTGCAGTACGGACCCCAATGACCTTTAAGAATATACAGATCCCTAAAACTCACAATAATCTGATCGCTTAGCCCGGACTCTCTAGCCCATCTACTGTTGTCGTTCACGGGATATCCGCCACCTGCAAGTCAACCATCGTAACGAACGTCCTTGCACTGCTCCAAGTACCGCATGCTATTGTCCGGAGTCCGGAATGTATTACAGGTCGGCATTTGTTGACGAAGATATTATGGGCTGTGTTGAACGCAGTGGACCGCAAGGATGAATGGGAGCGGTTCGGAAAGGGGCGATGCGAACATGTCAGCTCTCTGGCGATTCTGTTGGGCGAATGCCTTGCTTCGCACCCTGGAGGAGCACTTGAGAAGTTCGTTTTGGTCCTGGATGGAATTGATAAACAAAGAGAGGCGCCGCCCACACTTTTATCTGCGCTGGCAAGGCTAGGAGAAGTGGTATGTTTGGGGTTGGTGAACTGTCAAAGAAAAGTGCTAACTATTCATCTCTTCACAGATTCCATCACTCACCGTCATTTTGATCGTCAGTTCCACTCCTCGTCCGCTTTTTCTACAGGCGACGGGAGTTCCCCATATCAATTTTCCTCCATATACTCGTGAGCAGGCGACTACTATCATCCTCAGCGCTGGGCCGCCAGCCGTACTTGGTCTGCCGGCGGAAACTTCATTACAACTCTATCCCTACTTTGTCTCCGCTGTGTACGATTCACTGGTCGGCCCAACCGCAAGTTCTATACCGGTATTCAAGTCTATATGCGAGAAGCTGTGGCCGCAGTTTGTTGCCCCGATCACCAGCGGTGAAACCCCGCCTGGCGGTAACGACGAGTGGGATTTCTCTCGACTCCTAGTTAAAAACCGTTCCTTGTTTAGACGGCAGGGCGAGGCCGCTTTAGTCCATCGTATAGTTACGGAGGACGCCCCTCCTACCACCCAAAGTGGCGCACTCGCTAAACCATCATCCTTATTATCATCCGTCTCAGCGCCTTCACCTCTTCCAAGCTTACCTTACTTTGCTACTCTTGTCCTGACATCCGCATACCTAGCCTCTCACACTCCGCAAAGACTGGACACAATTTTTTTTTCAAAGTTCTCCTCCTCATCATTGTCCGCGCGGAACAAACGTGCTCACCACCGACGCCGCTTGAAGGTTCTCTCGCAGGCGCAAGCAGCAGAAGACAAGGAAGCGCAAGCACCCGCCAAACGGAGAAGGGGATTGGGCAAGCGGACAAAGACTCGTATCACCAAATCCATTCTTGAAAATGCCTTTGCTACCACTTCCGCCACGACATCCGCCGCAGGCGGTGGTCCCGGTATCACCGGCCCATCGACGATCCTAACCGCTCGTCCTTTCCCCTTGGAAAGACTCATTGCAATCTACCATGCTATAAACCCCAATCCCCCCTCAAATCCACTACGGCTCACCGCTATAGCTGACTCGGTCTACTCAGAACTCGCCACGCTACGTCGTCTACGACTTGTTGTCCCCGCGGCTGGACGTGCAAGCGGGAGCCGCTTGGGTCTGGGTTCCGCAGGTGTCAACAGCGGAAATACGACGGCGGACGTGGGAGAAAAATGGTGTGTAAATGTCTCCGGCGACTGGATCGGGGAGATGGCAAAAGGAATAGGAGTCGAGGTCGGAGAGTGGTTAGCTGGTGGGCTTGATTAGGAATTTTTTATGGCAGGACACCTGTTACGACTTTTGTTGTCTTTCTCTCACCTACTTTACTATAGAGTGATGTAACAATAGCATGCATATCTGGCGTTAGAAATAGGTTGGCGTAATACCTGCGGGCATGACTCGCTTGGCTATCAATATATTTACCTGTGAATACTGATAGCGTTTCTCTACATGTACCATGAATCACGGCCATGACCATAACTCATCAGACTTCCTCAGAATACCTCAGGTTTCCATGCGCTGTACCATTGAATTCCATTCGATGGTCAAAGTCAGCGTCACCATTTCCACTCATCAACCGTAGCCTCCGAACAAACCAGCAAACTAGGTGTTTGCGACCCGTGCGCGGCCGACCGATTCCCAGACTCGAAACACACTGATCTAATCGAATCTCGGTATCGATATCTGGTTAGCGGGGAGGCAACCTGCTCTCCGGTGCGGAGGGAGTAAAGCTGAACCGTACGGTCCCTGTCGGTGGGCGAAGCTGTATATAGCAACATCCTTTGTTAGTGTGGGAAGGGGTCTAACGAAGGAGTGGGAAACTAACCGCTAGCAAGAAGCCCCAGTTCTGGGCTTATGTCAAAATCCGGAGTGATATTTACTTCGGGATAGTTGGTGGAGAAGGTTAGGTAGGGGCGAGTCGAGGTGTGATGGTTCTTGTTTGGGTTGGGGTTACGTTGTAGGTTATTTGGGGGGTAGCGGATGTCGTACATTTGCAGCTGTGAAGTAAGACTTGTTAGACGGCATTAATAGAATTAGACGGCAAAGATGGAGTATTGGAGGTATGGGCCATGAGAGCGGCGAATAGTTGGATAAAAGGATGCATGCATGCATACCGAGTTTATACCAGCGACAACGATCCGATACGGATCGAGCTTGCGAATTTTAGTTACCGCATGTGGATTCTGGAGTCTAGTTGCGCTTCCACCAGAGCGGACGTCGTGAAGAAAGATGGTGGAGTCCTTGAGACCGGCCGCAATCACGTCTGAGGAGAGCCATTCGACGGCTGTGATAAGAGCGTGTGAGGAGTCGGTGCGGCGCTTCTTAGGGTTGCCTGAAAGCTTGTCATTGGGAAAGGGCTTCTTGGATAATGTCCAGTAGCTTCCGAAGCCCTCTAGGGTGTAGAGACCGTCGGACGTGCCGACTGCAAAACGGGGAATGTCGCCTGTTGGAGACGGCGCGGAACACCAGAGGGAGGAGGTTGTGTGGATGCGGATCGGGTGGGAGACTGTTGGTCCGTTAGTGGTTCTCTTATCTTTTCAAGCTGAGATGATGGGGATTTTTGCATACAGAATGGCGGCCATCGATAGTCTCCGCCCTCGTCAGGGTCGGGAAGCATTCTGGGCGCAAGGAAGGAGTCGCCGTTTGGACCACTGTCCATGGTCGCTCTGGTTTTATTAGTCGTGTGAGCAGATATATGGATGAAGTGATCCTCACAAGAGATACCCGGTGTGGCTTAGAGAGAGCGATGAAAGCTGCGCGGCTGCATCAATTTCTGGGGTCAAAATAGGCCGTCATGAGCAGATTTACCCTATACTGTTCCTTAAAGAGCAGCCGCTCCATGGTTCGATTGTACGTCCATGTTTCCTGATCACAATCCGGAAAGCAAACGCTGATGCAGGGCCGCTGTCAGTGTCATGTCCTCGCGACAAGGCAAGGCTCAACTTACGACACTGACGACTCGCCACCGCGATGTCCGCCTGCGGATCATATCAGCCTGGTTGAATCTATGAAGCGGAAAGCAGCAAAACACTTACTGGCAATCAAGATACCGGACCGTGAATTACGCACAACATGCTTAATGGTATACTGGTCCGGCCAGGGCTCGAACTGATGTAACTGTTTTCGCTGAAACTGGCTCGCATATGCCAGTCCCCTTTGTTCCTGTTCTACGAGCCTGGATACAGGAAGCGCCCCTACTTCCCTCTGGGCTTGTATGAGAGGATGTTGCAGGCATGTTGCTCTCTTAATTGTTTCCTTTTCGTACCTCTGGACCAGGCGAGCTTTCCGTTGGCGTTTCTATAGAAGGTTTAGCACGAAGAACAAAAGTCTGGTACCGGAATTAGAACAACCTCCTCATCAGCGCGCTTCCGCTTGACGACGTCTTGAGAGTACTGAGAGCCTGGCGCTGATTTGTGGTTTGCCTGAATCGCAAAGTACTTTTTCTTTTCTGGATCTATAAGCGAGTTAGCAATGTGTCTAAGATGGTGGTTCTGGAGCACTACCATAGTAAAACCCTGGAATTTCTCGGTTCATAGCTGACAGAACTCAGTTATCGCTGTTTTGATAATGATTATAATGCGATGATGAAAAGAAGAGTACGAATTTGTCGCATTAACTGCCTTTGCTGTCAGAGTAGAACGTCGCTATGTAGGGTTTCGAGCATATACCAGATACGATGGGTCTTTGATCCGTAAGCTGCACAGCATGTCTGCGCCTAAAGTGATACAGCCGGACAAAATGGCTCGACAGCCCACATTTCTTGGAGACAACCTGTAATACTTTTGACTGAGATGGGTTTGGAGATTTGTCCTTGAGAACGAAACTCTGCGGGTTCTTCCCGTGACGTCGATATTAGATTATGTCATCATTTTCCAACCTCTGGTTGGACAATCTCCCCAAGTTGCCTTTTGCTGTGTTTCTCATACTCCAGCTTGGACTGGCTTTATCCATGATATCCAGCAAGATGGTTCGAGACAAGTTCGAATACTTATACTTGTGCGTATCTACTACGGAGGCTTGGCCTAGACCTGACTAGCAGTTATTTTTGGATTATGCGACGCAGAGTGCCGTCGAGTCTTCTGAAATATATCCAAGTCCACAAGATGCCCCATTGCAGGCCACAATTTACCTTTGGAGATGAAACAGAATAGTCCGAGCTACAACGATACCGAGGCTCTTAAACCCAAGATGGAATAAGGAAGCTTCGAATGGCGTGACTTCGATTGCCATGCCCTTTCCTTCCATAAGTACGAGCTCTTTCCATTTTGGCTCCGGAGTTAGGCCCTTTGTGTTGCTCAATTCGTCAGCAGTTATGGCGAATTCCACGTCCAGCCTGAAGATATTTCCTTACATTCACGGGTGCCTAGGCGGAGTATATTGTCTAGCCTGCATATTTACCTTGACAGCAGATGGATGTCCCGAACCTCAATCCGACAAACGCTTTCGGGGCCCCTCCGCCCGCTGCCGTGCAAACTGACAAAATGGATACCATTGAAGCAAAGACTGTCCTCATATCCTCAGAAAAAATATCTTCAATGGCCTATCCTGATTGTGATGACGATAGAGAGCAGGATATTGACGACCTCATTGACGAGCTTGAGTCTCAGGATGGACTCCACGATAATCCTAGTCGAAAGAGTATGGACTCTGGAAGCCGGGTTCCTGGAATGGAGGCGCAGTTTGACACCGATATAACGACTGGTCTCACTTCTGTCGAGGCAGCACAGCGCCGCAAAAAGTATGGACCCAATCAGTTGAAAGAGGAGAAGGAGAATATGTTCAAGAAGTTCTTGTCCTTCTTTGTTGGCCCGGTTCAATTCGTGATGGAGGTCAGTAACAGAGCTCATTTTGCCCGACTTCCATCATCTCTGAGGCTGATTGGTTATAGGGTGCTGCAATCCTAGCTATTGGGCTACGAGACTGGGTTGATTTTGGGGTGATATGTGCTCTCCTTCTTCTTAATGCCACTGTTGGCTTCATCCAGGAATACCAAGCAGGATCAATAGTGGAGGAACTCAAAAAGTCGTTAGCTCTGAAAGCTATTGTGGTCCGCGACGGTCGACTAACTGACATTGACGCCACTGAAGTTGTACCGGGTGATGTTCTGAAGATCGATGAGGTATTGTCCATATCATGGCTGGTTGAAGACGGCGAAGGCTTACTCCTAGCAGGGCACGATCGTTCCCGCCGACGGCCGTGTTAAGACGAACCATTTACTGCAAATCGACCAATCCTCAGTGACCGGCGAATCTCTGGCCGTTAACAAATGCAAGGGCGAAGTTTGCTACGCCTCATCTGTGGTGAAGCGTGGCCATGCATATCTCGTTGTTACGGCTACTGGTGATTACACATTTATGGGGAAGACAGCCGCCCTGGTCAAGTCTGCGTCGTCGAATTCTGGCCATTTTACAGAGGTACTCAACCGTATTGGTGCTACCCTTCTTGTGTTGGTGGTACTCACCTTGATCGTCGTCTGGGTGTCATCTTTCTACCGTTCGAACGAGACTGTTACAATCCTCGAATTCACGCTGGCCATCACTATGATTGGAGTACCTGTTGGCCTGCCCGCTGTCGTTACCACAACAATGGCTGTAGGTGCTGCCTATCTTGCCAAACGACAGGCAATCGTACAAAGACTCTCCGCCATAGAATCTTTGGCTGGGGTAGAGGTTCTCTGCTCCGACAAAACCGGAACCCTAACCAAGAACAAACTAACCCTCTCAGATCCCTACACAGTGGCTGGCGTGGATCCCAATGACCTCATGTTGACCGCTTGTTTAGCAGCTTCAAGGAAGCTGAAGGGCATGGATGCTATTGACA
Source organism: Aspergillus foveolatus (assembly GCF_047715535.1). Classification (NCBI taxonomy): domain Eukaryota; kingdom Fungi; phylum Ascomycota; class Eurotiomycetes; order Eurotiales; family Aspergillaceae; genus Aspergillus; species Aspergillus foveolatus. Next base: position 534,075 of record NW_027396075.1, read on the forward strand.
AGGCATTTATTAAAGCACTTCCAAATTATCCGCGTGCTAAAGATGCTCTCTCTCATTACAAGATTAAGCAATTCCACCCATTTGATCCGGTCTCCAAAAAGGTCACCGCCGTGGTGCTATCTCCAGAAGGCCAGGAGATCACCTGCGTCAAGGGGGCGCCTTTGTGGGTTCTCAAGACGGTTTCGGAGGAGCAGCAGATCCCAGAGAGTGTTGAGAAAGGATACTCTGACAAGATGGACGAGTTCGCCCAGCGTGGCTTTCGTTCCCTTGGTGTTGCTCGGAAACCTGCGGGTGGGGAATGGGAGATTCTTGGGATAGTGCCATGCTCTGACCCTCCACGCGATGACACTGCGGCGACTATTAATGAAGCGAAGACGCTCGGACTATCGATAAAGATGCTCACTGGGGACGCTGTACCTATTGCGCGCGAGACTTCACGTGAGTTAGGGTTGGGAACCAACGTCTACAATTCGGATAAACTCGGTCTTGGAGGCGGCGGTGACCTGACTGGGTCTGAACTTTACAACTATGTTGAAGCCGCAGACGGGTTTGCGGAGGTTTGGCCCCAGCATAAGTATAATGTCGTGGATATCCTGCAGCAACGAGGATACTTGGTGGCAATGACAGGGGATGGTGTTAATGATGCACCATCGCTCAAGAAGGCTGACACTGGAATTGCCGTCGAAGGCGCATCAGACGCTGCTCGGTCTGCTGCTGATATCGTTTTCCTCGCGCCTGGCCTATCAGCGATTATTGACGCTCTGAAGACTTCCCGTCAAATATTCCACCGCATGCATGCATATGTGATCTATCGCATCGCGTTATCTCTGCATCTCGAGATATTCCTCGGGCTCTGGATTGCGATAATGAACGAAAGCCTGAACCTGCAGCTTGTGGTCTTCATTGCAATTTTCGCAGACATTGCAACCCTGGCAATAGCTTACGACAATGCACCGTACTCAAAGACGCCGGTGAAGTGGAATCTCCCAAAGTTATGGGGCCTGTCCGTCATACTGGGTATTGTTCTAGCCGTGGGGACATGGATTGCACTGACCACTATGATGCATGCGGGCGAACATGCAGGGATCGTACAAAATTACGGGAAACGCGACGAAGTTCTCTTCCTTGAGATATCTCTCACTGAGAATTGGTTAATATTTATTACTAGATCCAATGGCCCGTTTTGGTCTTCTCTGCCGTCATGGCAGCTGGCGGCAGCCATTTTTGTAGTTGATCTCGTTGCAAGTTTCTTTTGCTACTTCGGTTGGTTCGTTGGTGGACAGACTTCGATTGTCGCCATCGTTCGTATCTGGGTATTTTCGCTCGGCGTGTTCTGCGTTATGGGAGGGGTCTACTTCCTGCTGCAGCGTTCCCAGACTTTTGACGACATCATGCACTTGAGCTTTTTCCAGAAAAGGGACTCGGTATCTCAGCGTGTTCTTGATGATCTTGGTAAGCTTCTCCAATCGGCCTTTCTGAGAGTCCGTGCTAAATATGATGCTAGTCGTGGCTTTGCAACGACGATCAGAACAGCATGAGCAGAGTTCGAGAACAGCCGAGAGGGAGGACATAGGATTATGGAAGATGGACAAACTTCGTAAAGAACGTGCACAGTGTTGATGATAGATGAGTACTATGTATGGGTATTCTATTGTTATGCATCTCGTACTTCGAGACCTCGAAACTTGGTGGTATGAACACTGGCATCTGTAAGTCAGGGTACTAAAATATAGAATATCCGCACTATGGAACTATAATCATTAAGCGCGCAATGTTCATGTCCATAAATTGCTCTTCCGCAACCTGCTTTGCCCAATAAATGCTTGACCTTGGCGACATTTACTCGAGCATCTACTACACTGCTCGTCACACGCAAACAAGCAGTTATAGGTATTGGTTTGATTATGACTAACCGCCAGACACTCCAGCGTTCTCGCGGTCCCGTAGCCCGATCCTATATTACATCTGATAGCCATACACGTGGGGTAAATATATAAGCATTGACCGATACAAATCGGTTGCCGCAACAGAGAAAGGCCATGGATGTACATGACACTTGCAAACTGAGACAGAAACAAGATACAGTAGAAGCGTAGAGTGAGAGTAAAATGAACGCAGGGCTAGGATAGGGAAGATGGTGACAAAAGGGAAATGGATAAGATAGTGAGAGAATTAGGCTATGTGCAATTGTAAATAGGGGCGTGACCATTGCATTGGGAGGATAATATACTCTTTCGGATAAGGAGTTCGATTCGGTGCATGGGTGGAATTACGATTTGGACGTGAGATGATCGATGGCCTGTTACGGAGAAGGGTTAGCTCAGGCAAGTCGGTTGGAGATCGAAGGGCAACATACCTTGTCAATATTGTAGTCGAATTGTTCCAGGGCTGCAAGGGAGGCGTCCCTGGGGAAGCCCATTCCTGTAAGGCGCTGGAGGTTGGGGTCATCCTGTGTGTCAGTCTGAAGGGCCCAGCCAGGTTGCTTCGAGTTGGGGGAAGAGGCTGAAGGCGCAGTTGCGTTTGTTGCCTCTGTGCCTGGTGATTTCATATTATCCAGTGGAGCAAAGAGAGCGTCCCAATCGTGATCTTCGGATTTCGCGTTGGGGTTTACCGGGCCAGAGGACGCGGAAGCATGGGCATTTTGATCGAAGCTGAAGAAGTCGGAGCTCGCAGTTCCAGATGTGCTGGTGGGAGCGGCAGCCTTCTCATGCTGGGAAGCTCCGGAATCAAACGAGAAATCAAAATCCATGTTAGGTTTGCCTTCAGACTGAGGGAAGTCGTCATCATCATCATCGTCATCTGCCTCCTTTGCGGGGGCAAGGTTCAATCCTGAGAAGGCGGCTTCGAAATCAGGCGCCTTGCCTCCGTTTGGGGCTTGAGCAGGCGGCGCTGCTTTTGTGGCGTTATTCTGAGCCTCTCCGCCGACAATAGGCGCTCCGGTTGTAGTCTCTACTGAATGAGGAGCGTCCGGGGGAAGAGTTGGGTCAGCCCTTCCCGGAAGCAAGCCACCAAACTCTGGTGGAATGTTTCCTGAAGCTTGTTTTTCAGCGTCCTCATCATACTTTGGAGGACTGGGTTGCGCTTCCGCAGCAGGAGGAGGCCCAGTCGGGGTACTTGATGCCCCCGGAACCGGGAAAGCAGCAAGTTGCGATGGCTCGATCTGGTCTGATTTCGAGGCTGCATGATTCTGAGGGAAGACAGGCGTAAAGTTATCGTCAAAACCCAACTGTGTTTCACTATCTGTGCTGTCATCATCGTCATCATCAATCTCACGGATAGGCGGGAACTCAGACTCTGGCGCTCCTTGGGTATTTGCCGCGTTAGGTGCCTTCATAGCAGCAAAAGCCTCTTCGAAATCATTATTCTGCTGTGATTTAGACCGTTGATGAGCCGGTCCGCCAAACAGTTCGTCAAAGCTTGGATCCTTTGTATCAGCTGCTTCCTCACTACCTTGAGACGTAGTGGCTCCCGAAGAGGTCTCAAAGGCGCCAGGCACCGTGGGAAATCGCTCCTTGGAATCCTCTGTCTCATCGAACGGAGAGGCAGAGGTGGGGCGAGCGTCACTGCCATCGGCTTGAGATGGAGTTCCAACGCTAGATGCTTCTTGGGTACCGAATCGACTAATTGGTGGAGAAACCTTGGTGGAAGTGGTCTCAGAGAACGTTCCAGTCAATGGAAGAGCATTTGGGGTCATCTGCCTAGATAGAGCCGGAGGTGGTGGCTCCGAGCCGAACGCACCAGCCGAGGATGGAGGAGGAGATATTGAAGGGGTTGGAACTCCAGAGCCGGACGGAGACCTTACTGAGTCCGTTCGAGAATCGGCACGGAACGAAGTCGGGGGAGGAGGAGTCACAGCCGTTGCTGGAGCAGCGCCGAAGGAAGGGCCGAAGAGATTATCAAAAGCACGTTGCTGGTCGTTCGAGATCTGGGGAGAAGTAACGTTATTGCTCTCACTCGAGCCAGTCATCGTGCGTTTGAAGAAGGGATTAGTTTGCTGGCTAGTTGTAGAGGTAGCCGGGCTTGCCACTCTAGGAGGGTTGCTGACAGGGGACGCAACCCTCTCGGGCTCCACTGTTTGCTCCTTCGATAACTCGCCGATTTCTTCTTGAATCTTATCCCGTTCTCCCTCCACGGTAGCCAGTTGCTTCTTATTAATTGCTGCCAAGCCCTTCTGTTGCCGTGCCTCGGAACGAATCTTCTCCAATGCAGGCTTCAGCTGAGCCACTGCCGCATTAGCTTCCCGGATTTTCTCCTTCAGGCTTGCATTTTCCTGCTGATCAGCCGCAAGAGCCGCAGACACCTGGTTGTACTGGTTCTGAAGATCCTGTCTACTGCCGTCAATCAAAGCGTACTCCTGCTGCAGTTTGGTCGTTTCGGCTTTCGAGGTTCTCAGACGTTCCTCCAACTCTTTAAAATGCTTGACCTCTTGCTCGTACATTGCGCGAGCTTGCGCAAGACGAGATTCAAAATCACGTTTTTGCTGAGAGGTCTGGGATAGCTCCTGCTCGGTAGCACTTCGTTTTGTCTGGACGTTTTGCATCTCATTCGCAAGGGAGCCGATCTGATTGGATAAGTTGGCAAGCTCGGTAGTCTCTTGCGTCAACTTGTTAGATTCTTCAGGATCATTGTCCCCGAGAAGGTCATCGGAGGGTTGAGGAGATTTGGCTGTGGAAGGAACGGATGATGCACCAGTTGCCTGCGGTTGCAGACTTTGCCCGAACGTTGATGTGGGGATGAAAGGTTGGAAGGCTGTTGCGCTGCCCGGTGGAGACGTTTGGCGGGTTGGTGAGCTCGGAGTTGCGAAAGGTGAATTTGAGTTCCCCGTGGACTGTGGAACTTGAGCAGGAACAGGAGCCGGAGCCGAGGGTGCGGGACCTGTTGCAAATGGATCGAGTCCGAATAGGTCATCTGCAGCAGTGTGAACCGGAGCAGGAGGGTGGGACGAAGCTGCAACTGGAGCAGGGACCGGCGCTGCGTGCGTGGAACTGGGTCGGCGCATACTTGGGGGTATTAAAGCGGGTGGTAAAGTCTGCGGCAGGGGGCCCTTGTTGGTGAATTGCTGGCGAATCAAATACATGGCAACGGCAAATTCATCCCTCGTTAACTGGCCATCAGCATCAATATCCGCAAGATCCCAAATCTGCGCCAAGGTCTCCTCGGGTAGCTGCGCCTTTGTAAAGAACGCAACAGCTTGATCGCCGCTTATAACCCCAGATTTCGTCGTATCGACAGTATTGAAGTAGTTGTCAAACTGGAGTTTCTCCTGCGGAGAAATAAGCCAGTCGCTACCAGTCGATTGTGTTGAAAGAGGGGTCCCAAACTGTTGCCTATTGATGGGGCTTTGGGTCCGTTGAGGTCCTGTGAATTGTTTGGGGATTGCCGGTACAGGAGGAACATCGAGTCCAGGCCTTGGGCCACTGAAGGAAGGGCGGCTAGCACCTCGTCGAGCAGCTGCTTCGTATAAACCCGGAGGCAGGACTTGAGGAATTCCTCTCATAATACCAGATTTAAACGAAGTTAGCAAGTGCATGGCGATAATGAACTCCGTCGCATCAAGTACTCCGCGTTGTTTGGTGTCCGCCAGATTCCATATCCGGCCCAGGATCTCATTCGGGAGTCTTGCGCGTTCGAAGATCTGTTTCGCGGTTTCGCCTGGTGGGTAGAGTTCACACGTCAACGTAAAGCAGGATCCATGGGGCCAGATCTATGCTTACCAGATATAGTTCCGCTTCTGGCAACGTCAGACTTCTCAAACAATGAAACGAACTTGTTGACATCCTCGGGGTTCAGAGGTGGAACTCGAATGGGGCCCGGGGCTGGTTGCGGACTGCTTGCGCCAGCATCGCGCGGAGAAGGCGCAGCGGCATCAACTGTAATCCCTTCGAATTTAGGTAACGGACCAGCTATAGTTCGTCAGCACCACGCCGAAGCCACGGGGACATCCCGGAACGTAGCCAATGAAGCGGTTCCAGACTGCAAGATCACTTACGTTGTAATGCCAGCTCATCCGTGGGTGCGCGACCAGCCTGAGCGTGTCCTATCAACCGCATCACGATGCCAAACCCAGAGGGAGTCAAAAGCCCCCTGTTCTCCTTATCCGCAATTTGCCATATCTAACGTCGCGAAACGAATCAAACCATTAGACGAAATGCGTCTTGCGCACTTAACGAAGCTGGGATTTCGACATACCAATCCGAGGGTTTCCGGGGGAAGCTTGGTCTTCTCGAAGAACGGGACGGCGATCTCGCCTGTAATAACGCCAAGGTTTGTTGTATCGGCAGCTTGGAAGAGCTGGTAGAAGACTCGCTTCTCTTCGGGAGTCAAGTTCAGATTCGGTTGCCGCGCTGTTGAGGGAGCAGGCGTCCGTCAGTTCCGTTCGTAAACATATCGCTACCCAGGCAGTCTCCTGAGAGCTGCAAGGGCTCCTCGCAATACGAGCAGGCTCTGGTTGTAAGGACTTACAGTTGTCAGCCATCATGAAAGCTCACAAGGAGCAAGTCCCTCCTTAAGCCAACGTTATGTATGTGCGGAATAGTGTATGGAGCGGGACGAATGTCAGTTGACGAGCATAGATGGTCGGGCCAGGCGACAGCTATTTCGGAGCGGAATGTATGGGGTTGAATGGAGGTCGAAATAGGAAAGTGAATTAGTCAAGCCCACACGCGACCGAAGATGGAAAGGGTTTGAAAAAAAGGATTCCAACAGGGGTATCAGAGTAGTAGGGAGATTATTATTAGAATTGGGGTTCGGTTGGAGTGAATAGGCGCCTTGGGTTTGGGTTTGGGGTGATGTCGTTCGAGGGGGCCGCGTTGGCTGGGCGGTCAGTGCCGCCTTTACTCGACCTCCTGTTCCTGGGGCCGGTTGCTGTCTAAATTCCGATCTACGAACTGTAGAGTCTGCTTGAATATATTTCAACAGTTCACAAGGCGTCATGAATTTGAATACATTTCGTGATACCGTTACGCTTGTTACATTGCATCTCACAGTACTCCTTCGAAGCTTACGCATTCACCACCACTCTCCCTAGCAAAGCCAGCAGATTTAATAGTCAACGAGAGGTAAATTTTCGCTGTTTCGGGAATATTAAAAATATATCAACAGAAAAGCCACAAGTAGTCTGTACTAAGCCAAGTTCTCCTATTTGCATGTCGCCAGCGTATCACCTAGGCTACCCTGGCTCCCAATAGAATCATTAAAGAAGCATTACACTTAGTACTCAACTTCCTCACCCTCCTCCTCCAGGGAGTCGCTGGCGACTTCCTCGTAGTCGCGCTCCAGGGCGGCAAGATCCTCACGGGCCTCAGAGAATTCACCTTCCTCCATACCCTCACCAACGTACCAGTGAACGAAAGCACGCTTGGAGTACATGAGGTCGAACTTGTGGTCGAGAGCGGACCAGGCCTCGGAGATGGCGGTGGTGTTAGAAAGCATGCAACTATGCACGAATTAGATTCAGATTTCTCTTTCTCAAGGGGTAAGACAAGAACATACACAGCACGGTTGACCTTGGCGAGGTCTCCGTTGGGGACCTGCTGGGGAGGCTGGTAGCAGATACCAATCTTGAAACCAGTGGGGCACCAGTCGACGAACTGGATAGTGCGCTTGGTCTTAAGGGTAGCGACGGCAGCGTGGGTCTCCTTGGGGACGACATCACCACGGTACAGCAAGCAAGTGGCCATGTACTTGCCGTTGCGAGGGTCACACTTGACCATCTGGTTGTTAGGCTCGAAGCAAGACATGGTGATGTCCTGGACGGAGTTGGCTTCGTGAGAGGCTTTGTCGGCAGAGATGACAGGAGAGTAGGCCACCAGAGGGAAGTGGATACGGGGGTAGGGAACAAGGTTGGTCTGGAATTCGTTCAGATCAACGTTGAGGGAGCCATCGAAACGCAGAGAAGCGGTGATGGATGAGACAACCTGGGCGATCAGACGGTTCAGGTTCTCATAGCTGGGGCGCTCAATGCCAAGGTTGCGGCGGCAGATGTCGTAGATAGCCTCATTGTCAACCATGAAGCTGCAGTCGGAGTGCTCGAGGGTGGTGTGGGTGGTGAGGATAGAGTTGTAGGGCTCGACAACGGAGGTAGCGTTCTGAGGGGCGGGGTAGACGCAGAACTCAAGCTTGGACTTCTTGCCGTAGTCGACAGAGAGACGCTCCATCAACAGAGCACCGAAACCGGAACCGGTACCACCACCAAAGGAGTGGAAGACGAGGAAGCCCTGAAGACCAGAGCAAGAGTCGGCCATGCGGCGGACTTTGTCAAGAACCTGGTCAATCATCTCCTTACCGACGGTGTAGTGACCACGAGCGTAGTTGTTTGAGGCATCCTCCTTGCCGGTGATCAAATTCTCGGGATGGAAAAGGCTGCGGTAGGTGCCAGTGCGGACCTCATCGACGACGTTGGGCTCAAGATCAGCATAGATGGTACGTGGAACATATTTTCCTTGGCCTAGGATACAGCAGGCGTGTCAGAAGAGCGAGATCGCAAAGAACATCGCGTACTTGTTACAAATGCGTACCAGTCTCGGAGAAGAAAGTGCTGAATCCGTGGTCAGGGTCTTCCTTCTTGCGTTCTTCGGTCAAGTATCCATCGGGCTAAACAGTCGGTCAGCCAACATAACACATAGTCAGATAATGACGATGGGCAAATCAAGAGCAGCTCAAAGCATCGAATCTCCATCTCGTCCCCGGTTACACGTACCTGGATGCCGTGTTCAAGGCAGTAAAGCTAAACGACCAGAAAAGTCAGCACGCTTCGTTTTTTCCACACATCCGACGCCAACGAATTTTCTTCTTCCTCCCCCTTTCCTCCAAAATATCATAGACGTGATTTACCTCCCAGCAGGAATTGGCGATCTGACAACCGGCCTGGCCGACTGGAGAGCAGGGAAAGCGTTAGCAGAACAAAACAAGCGAGGGGCACGGGTCACAAAACGCACCGTTCAAACTAATGACTTCTCTCATCTTGTCTAGGTGGGTGGTGAGGGTTAGAGGTGATGGGTGAGATGGAAAGGGTAGAAATTGGAGAACGAGAGAAGAACAGAAAACTAGGCCCAGCGGACGATCTGGAGTTCTGGACGGGCTTCAGGGGTTGGGTAAATAATAGTAGGCGGGAACCACAAAAAGCGAGGAAGAGATATGGGGGGAACAACAGAGGGGGGAACCGAGAGAGTGAAAACCGCTTGGAACTGGTGGGAGCACCGCAAACTCACTATTGGCAACGGCGGATTTTTAGCAGCAAAAGCAATTGCTTAGGATCCGGCCGATCGGACAATTCAATTTGCTGGGGACAATTTTTTTTGTTGTTGTCGTCGTTTATGCGCTGTCACTTATCCTCTTTTGCTGTCCTTTTGAAGTTGTTGATCCATCCTTTCTGGGTCGCGTTGCTAGTGCCTGGTTTGATTGGCTGCCAAGGACCCGCGTCGCTCCTAGCGGTGAGAGATGAGTAAGCGATATCTAGTCACGTGCTGCATGACGCAGCAGCTGTTCGATCGGGGTTGGAAGCTCAGACGCGGGATCATGTATGGATATGTTACATGATTTATCTGGAAATTATCTTTATTGACTTCAATCGCTCATTCATCTTGAACAATAGGTCTTGACTTCGCGGTCATGACGCTGATGGATAACTGCATTTGAGAGCCATCATATCGTGCATTCACCGAGTGTATTCTCTGACTCGAAGCACTACGATATTCATCACAGATCTCAATGCTAAATTGAGCGAATCGGTCCATTCGCAAGCGCATCCAGCGAACCATGCGGATACATTCAAGATGCTTCTTATATACATATACGTAATTTTCCTCCTATCCTTTTTTGCCAGAGCCAATGTCGAAAAAACTATTTTCATCGCACCCTCGGCACGCTCTACGGACTTAAACCTCGATGAGCTAGGGCTCGAACGCCTTACGCCCGCAAGTGGCATGCTCCGGACGAGACTCAATGCCTCATTCCCGACGAATGCTGAGGTGCATGGCACAGATTCCTGGTATTTTCTTAAAAACCTGGAACCAGGACAGCGGTACGAGGTGCGCATTTGCTGGCTGGCTACTGTACGTCTTCACCGTTTATAAGTTGAGCATCTTATTCTGGCCTGAACTGACTTTTAGACTTTTGAATAAATAGCAACCAACCGCATTTACTCTATCAACATATACCATACCAGAAGTCCTAGAAGACCGCGCTCTTTTCGACGCCCTAAACTCCTACTCGCCTGCAGTGATCTCGCTCAATCGCCAGGGTGCTGTTTCGGCTGTTGTAGATACAGCACTAGAGCCGGACTCGGTGCTACTTCTTCAGATTTCGGCCGCGGCAGATTATTTCTCGCTTGACCAGAAATTGATGGAAAACGTCCCACCCGTACTAGCAGATATCATCCTCGATCCATTCTTAGGTAATGTGTTTCCTAAGAGCCTGGTTCCGACGGCGGCTTGGATAGGCATTGTTTCCTGTATGGCTGTTGTTCTAGCAAGGTGGATCGCTACCGAATTTGCAAGTGTGGTGAGGTCTACTGGTGTCCATGAACAGGCGGATGGAAAGAAGGTTCAATAAGACAGAGAAAACGGTGTTTGAGAACCCGGGAAGAAGCAGTGCTACAACCACTTGGCGACCGTTATTGGATTGCATGAACTTTGCGCAGCCTCTGGGAAAGCCCTGCGACGCCATATATGACCAACAAAAAATCCTGCCTGTTTGTACCGAAGCCAGTAGCTTCTAAAATACCCAAGGAACATAAATGCAGTTAACAAATAGCATTCTACATTAACATCAAATACGTGTTCTGTCCTCAGAAAGATAAAAAGGAAAGCATTAGATACGTAAGTATGGCAGCGTATTATTGATTCGTAACGACATGGGCATTGAAAGGTGTATGTATCCGCCTGAAACAGGAAGACATCTCGCCAACAAATGGGGGAATAATCGAAAAGATCATGACGGTAAACAAATGAAAAGGAGAGAGGCCAGAAAACAACTCTGTCTAAAACCAAAGCAAAACACAAAAGTGAGGAATGCCCGATGGTATATTAGATTGCGTAAAGTTTCTGATCCTCCGTTTAATCTTCGAAAAAGTGCAGAATGGCCCGAATGCCTTTCTGACCGAGGCCGTGGGGAGGGTAGGCGATGTAAAGCGGTTCATCCTCGGCGCCCAGTTTGGCGCGGAACTCGCTCTTGCGGACAAGATGGAATTGCTTCGCAAGGGCGTCGTAGGTGTGCTGAAGCATCTTCATTTTGGCGCCGTGCATGTTGTGGCCAGGGGTCAAGGTGTTGGTTGCTCCAGCGCCAAAAGTGAGTTTCTTTACGCCTGAGCGGCCGGCTGTTTGAATAGCGTGAGTGATAAGGGACTCAATAACGCCGTTTGGAGACCCAGGGAAGTCAAAGGTGTATTTGACCTGCATGCCGTACGTGGGCGAGATCAAGACCAAGGTGACAAAGGCACAGATTGTTCCTTCTTTATCAACTGCATAGAAGTACCAGCGGTGTTCGTGGTCGCGCCATGGGTGGATGTCTGAAAGATGCACTTGGGTTCCCTTGCGGTTGGCCTTCCAGTCTTCAATTCGCTTATCTATCGCCTCTCGGACGCTTTCAGACACCATTTCACCCTGGTTCATAGTCACTATCTTGACCCCCTCATTCTCTGTGCGCCGAATTTTTCGGGCAAGTTCGCCGTCCATAGCAGCTTGGTTACGCGCAGGCTCTACCACCTCTTCGGCAATACAGGACAAGCTGCGCCAGCCGAGCTTCTCACCGAGAACAGTCTCAACCTCGGGAGAGCACAACAGCCAGATAGGCTTGTATTTAGTTTCACGGCGTAGCCATTGCAGGAACTGAGAGATGACCCGACCATACTGCCTCGCGTCGCACAATGGATTGCCTGGAATGACGACGTAATTGTTGCTGCTGACCACATAGGAAACTGCAGCACCAGTGGCCATGTCGCGCCAGATCTTAAATCGCTCGTCACCCCATGAGGTGGACGTGGCATCGCCGTAGTTGGCAATTAAATGTTCGATTGGCTGTAGCTCACTTTCACTTTGGGCCACGGCACCCCTCCTCTCTTTTACCCATGGTGGCTCAATAGTAGACGATTCTGGGTGTCGCAGCTGCAAAGCGGGAGGTTTGGCAGGGAAACTCTTGGGATCGCGATGGAACATAGACGCAAGACGGATATTACCCAACTTGAGGATAAGCATCAGCATCCGTTCCAGACCGATACCAGCACCTGCGTGCGGCGGCGCTCCCCAGCGGAAACCTTCCATGTACTCCTCCATCGTGTCCGGATTAATGCCCACCCGACGCATGTTCTCTTCGAGCATATGTGGATCATGGATACGCTGGCCTCCAGAGACAATTTCTTGGCCACGAATGAACATGTCAAACGAGTTGGTGAAACGGGGATCATCTGGATCCGGCATCGCATAGAAAGGACGTGCATCAACAGGGAACTTGTCGAGGACATAGTAATCGGTCTTGTACTTCTCTTTGACCAGCTCACCTAGGCGGATTTCGTCTCGAGTACCAAGGTCCTTGTCTTCAGCTAACGGGTTGCCTTCGTCATCGCGCCAACCTGATTCATTGAGCATCTTGATACCATCGCTGAAACGAATGATTGGAGTTTCATCCAGCCAAACAAGGTCCTCCGAAGGAAATTGGTGCTTGATGATCTCGATCTCCCGGCGGTAACGGGTATAGATACCCTTCAGAATATTCTTGATCACGGCATCCAACACTTCCAGCATTTCGTGATAGTGCTCTTCGATCGACATCTCAATATCCAGACCAGTGTACTCCGTCAAATGGCGGTGCGTGTTGGAATTCTCCGCACGGAAAACAGCACCAATCTCATATACGCGACCGAAGTCAGCTGCAATAGCCATTTGTTTGGCAAGTTGCGGGCTCTGGGCCAGGAAAGCATCTCGGCCGAAGTAGTTCACGTCGAAGACGCTAGCACCAGACTCGGTGGCAGCTCCTTGTAACTTCGGGGTGTGGATTTCTATGAACCTTTGTTCGTCCAGAGCGGACCGGAAGAGGTTGCCAACAGCGGACTGGATGCGGAAGATGGACTGGGAGGTAGGAGTGCGCAAGTCGAGCAATCGGTTTGTCAGGCGGGTGCGGTCTGAAATATGGCTGCGACGACCTTCGACGAGATCTTCCTCGGCAGTGCGGATCTCTGCCTCATAGACGCTGAAAGGAACCGGGTCTTCGCGACGAACAACAAGGTGGACCTCGTCAATATCTACTTCGACGTCATGCACTGTACATCCCAAGACAGGGACATCGGGAGCCTTGATTGTGCCGCGGACCTGAACAATGCAGCCCGTCTTCAGGTGCTCAGCCCATTGAATCATGGCAATGGATTTGACGCCGGGCTCCTCGTGCAGAACACCCTGGAAAGTCGACAGTTGTTGCCGAAAGACCAGGAAAACCAGCTTCGCACTCATACGACGGATGATATGCAGTCTTGCCTGGAAGAACACCTGCTGACCGACCATATCCGCAGAGATTGTGTCAAAGTCGAGCCGTTTCTCTCGCTTTCGAGTCGACGATTGGAGCAGCGGCAGTTCGCCATACCGTGCCCGCATCTCTGGAGTCTCCTCCCGGATAGCCTGGTCGATCTCTTCTTTGTGACGACGCTCAGACTCCGAGGAACCGCCAATGTCCTCGCTCATTCGAGAACGCTGCTCGCTCTTCCGCTGGCGACGAGCGAGCCGCTTCTGTTGGTTCTTACTGACGCTGCCTGCACCAGAGGCATCGTCGGAGATATCATCAGAAGAAGATGCAGAGTCCCGATCGCGAAGGAAATTGCTCAGAATATTTCGACGAGGCGACGATGTTCGAGATGACGAGCCTTGCCGGGAGCTTGAAGGGGACGGGAGATTCTCTTCCAGCTTCGGTTTAATTTTGGATAACGCCCGTTTGATGGACATTTTGACGGTCTGCAGAGTACGCACTTGAAGAGTGCATGCGATTGAGGAGGGGAACGAGGATCAGGAAAGGCAGAAGAATAGAAAAATGAGGGGCTGGAGTCGCGTCGGGTCTGGTTGGAACCTAGGACCCTGAAAGGAAGTGGACGGAAGGGTTTGTAAATAGGTTTTGTCAGCTCGTTGATTACTCGAGGTTGAGTCAGGGACAAAGAATAACGAAGGAACCAAATAATACTTATATGGGAGGTAACCTGGAAGTATCGCGTCTCGTCAGCCTTAAACCAAAACCTTGATAGCCCAGTTCCAGGGCGTGATGTCATCGTCTACGGAAAGACACATGAAGGACCCGGGCCATGGTCGGGACCATGGTCGGGACCATGGTCCATCAATCAATTGCAGGGCAAATCTGCCGGGGGGGCATTTGCGACAGTGCGACATCATTGCCCGTCATTATTTACTATCTAGAGACCATACCTAGGTAACTACAACAATCCTTCGTTCTCCCAGGGTCCAGGACAATCGCTGACCTCTTATACCATAGATCGGCTGTCATCTCCGCAGTGCAGTGTTCGCACTGTCTCGGCCCTCTTGGCTGCACTACACTCGCCTTGGCCTCAACTTATCGCTCTATTTTTCCCTCTCACAGTCCACCTCGTTCTTTTTATTTCCCTCGCTCGCCTAGTTATCCTCTACTCGCAGGATCGAGTTCTATCTTCTTGCAAAAAAAATTTTTTCGATTTTAGCCGTCGGACTGCAGCTCGTTCGGCTGCAAGAGACCGTTCGAGGTCCCTTGCTTATCCTAGGTTCCGGGTCCTACTACTTGACTCTAGTTCCGTTGCCACTACATTCTATACGGCTATCCAGCTGCATGAACTCGCAGTCATGGCGACTTCTCGCTGGTGGTTATATGTCCAGGCGGTCTTCTGGCGCTTCCTGATGCGCCTGGGCATGATCTTCCATAACATTCCGCACCCACGGCCTCCGAGTCCAACGTTCTCGCGCTCCTTTCCGTCCGGCTCGTCTAAAGTGGTTTTACAATTCTACTGTCCACCGGGTTACTCTCAGACCCGTAAGGAGGGCCGTCGGTTGCCGGTGGTCGTCAACTTTCACGGAGGCGGATTTACGCTCGGAGGTCCGTCAGACGATTCCAGATGGGCGCAGGCCGTCTTATCCGAGGTTGGCGCTGTCGTCGTTAGCGTGGGCTATCGCCGGGCGCCCGAGCATCCGTTTCCCGCCGCGGTCGACGACGGGGTTCTAGCCCTGCAGTATCTGGCCAGTCACGCGGTGGAGTTGGGCCTCGATATCTCTCGTATTGCCCTCAGCGGGTTCTCCGCCGGAGGCAACCTGGCTGTAACCGTGCCCCTGCGTTTTCGAGATATGCTGGTTCAAGCGGAACACGAGCGCTGGCTGAGCCGCGCTGACTCTACTGTCAAGCTGGTGTCTCCGACTGCGAGCGACTTGCATATTGTTGCGCTCTTCTGCTGGTATCCAATCCTCGACTTTGAGGAGCCTCGTGAGCACCGTCGTGCAATGAGCATCGAACCCAACAAGACGCTTCCGTCTTTCTTCACAACCCTCTTTGACGAATCTTACCTCCCAGATCTTGAGCAGCGAAAGTCACCATATGCGTCGCCTGTGCATGCCACAGACGACGCGCTGCGCGATTCTTTGCCCCAGGATATCTTCTTCTTCATCTGCGAATGGGATATGCTGCTAAACGAAGGCCAGCTGTTTTGCCGTCGACTACAAGATATCAACAAGCACGTGCGGGCAATGATGGTCGAGAAGGCGCGGCATGCTTGGGACAAGTCGCCCAATCCCTTCCGCAATACCACAGAAGTGAATATTCTCTATAAAGACGCTTGCGCCGACATGAAGGCAATTTTTGAGAAGTAATCTCTTCTCAAGTCCGTATTTTCAAATCACGTCCATGGTTATCATTTCGTATTCTTAGACTTGGGTGCAGGCACTATCAACGGCATGGCGTTTAGGTTAGACGGCTTTGATATTGGAACTTCCTTGTACAGTAGTACCGTCTAGCTGCAGATCGAATACGATTATTTGCTGAAGGTCAATTGCTCGTGTAGGAACATTCGATGAATCTTCGTATTCGACGAAGATTTTGCTCGTTGGATGAATTCTACCAACCACTATCTCGCGGAAGGTAATTACACGGACCATTGTCACAATAATCATATCATATTATCGAAATAGATAGAAATCATGATATATCATTATATATATTTCCGATTTTTTTGCCGAGCATTTCTGAAATGATGGTAGTATGTTCTACAAACTTCATCTATTCATGATCTGTTTCCGTCCCATCGCTCAGGTCATCATCATCGGAAAGCTCTTCAAGATCATCACTATCATCGTCATCATCACGATCATCAAGACCAGGAATCCCACGCCATTCAACATAATCGCCCTCCAACCATCTCCGACTCCGCGGAAGCTGATACGGGTCGAACGGAAAGTAAGCGTCTAGCTGGTAACCCAAGTCGTCGCCGGCGCGGGTCTCACGCTCGACGTGGCTATAGCGGGGATCTGAGAGGGCGGCGATGTTGCGATATGTAGACATGCGGAGACGCTTGTTTGTCTCAAGGATGGTAAAGACGTAGATGAAGTTGAGGTGTTGTGACATGCGGGCGAATTGGGATACGATGGCAGGAGAGCAGACTTTGAGAGGGTTGAGTTTGGAAAGGATGGCTTTTTGTAGGACGTCTCGGATGGAAGGGGGGAACGTGATGTCTTCGGGTTCGAGTTCGTCAATTTGCTCGGGTGTGTCTCCTTCGATTGCGGCTGTTGTAAGGTCGCGCCAGCGGAAGCAGAAGATGTAGAGAAGGGCTTGGGCGGTTGAGTAGAAGGGCCCAAAGCGGCGGAGGTCAGGGCCGCGGCAGGAGGGCTCGTAATCAAGACGAAGGTTGTTGAGGTGTGTGCCAAGGAGGTCGAAGAC
Organism: Aspergillus foveolatus; assembly: GCF_047715535.1. Classification (NCBI taxonomy): domain Eukaryota; kingdom Fungi; phylum Ascomycota; class Eurotiomycetes; order Eurotiales; family Aspergillaceae; genus Aspergillus; species Aspergillus foveolatus. The sequence continues at coordinate 550,956 of NW_027396075.1, forward strand.
ATCGCGGACGACCTCGCTGGAAATGTGGGCGCCACGAGCAACGAAGCTGGCGAGATACGCGGCTGCGGATTGGCGCAGAATGGCGGGCTGCGCTTTGTTGAAGATGAGCTGGACGCACGTGGCCGCGAAGCGGTCGACCAGGATTGGTGAGGATTGGGAGAAGTGAAAGAGGAGGAATTGCGAATGGCGGGAGCGGTAGGTGGGTAGAATGATAGTTGAAAAATGGCTGAGGAGGAGGTCGAGAGCATTTTCCTTGTCGTCAAGAGTGCCTGATGTGAAGGGTGGTGCGTAATATTCGAACAGTGTGTCAATCATGCCGTCCAGTTTGAGGATGTTCTCCTTGATAGTCTTCAAACGTCGAGATTCCGGCTCAACAGACTCGTCGCTTACGACGGAAGCGTTGTCATCGTCATCTTCATCGTCCAGGTCCTCAGCAAACATCACAGTCTCTGGAGAAATGGCGTGCAAGACCTCCTCGCCCTCCTCATCTTCCAGGTCTTCCATATCAACCTGGATTTGGACGTCGATCTTCACCAGCTTTTCAGTAATGAGAGCAAGAATATCGGCTTGGAGTTCAGGAGCATAACGGATGACTTTGACGAGATTCTGGGTATAGGCAATGTTCGCTTTCGCTGAATCTGTATCAAACGGAAATTGGGAAGATATTATCTGCGAAAGAGAACCACTTCCAGACGGGACAAGCTGCAAGACATGGCGCATCGCCATATGAACGCGGGTGTAAGCTTCAGCGGGATGAACGTGCGGATAACCCGGTAGCCTCCCTGTTCCCCTAGGAAGCTCGCCCATGTAATTTGCCAACATCTTAAGTACAGAACCCAGATAGCTTCCCTGCGCAGCCGCAAGGTTTCCCAGAAACCGAATATACAGCTTGATGTACGACTCGTCGCGCCCGAGCCACTCGCTGTCCAACACGGCTTGAACTAGCCCATTACAGCTGCGATCCAAAGCCGCCACGTTCGACAAAAGACCCATGAGATGATGCTTCAGTGTCGTGTGTGTAGGTACATTTGATGGCGGCATGCCGTTCGCGTCCAGCCGACGGGGGTTGATGGAAAAGACCTCCTTGACGCGGTCGTAGGCTTCGCTATCGCCTCCGGAAACATGCCGTTGAATCGCCCGCCGTACCTCCTCTCGCACGACGGCTGCGCTCTTATCCGTTGTCCATTGACCCCCTCCTTGTGTTTCAGCATTGTATGAGATTTCCCGCATTTCCACGTCTTCATCGAACTGTACTCGGGTCTTTTTTCGTGGGCTGGGCTGGCCGTCCGCATCAGAGACGATAGAGGAAGATGGGGAAAGGGATAGATCCATTTCTTCCATTCTGTGTTTCAATCCGGCCGCTGATGTCGGTGTCTTAGATGTTTTCAATATGGACGCTGGTGATGATGCTGCTATCATCTTAGACGGTGTGTGTGGTCCCGTCGCTGGGCCGCGCGAGGCACTGGCGAGGGAGACCATGGGTATCAAAACAGTTATTCAGATTTTAACTCTTGACAAACAAATGCAGTGGCAGTGACTGCGTCATCCAAAACGCTCCTTCAAGTGACTCCAAAGGACAATCAAGGAAAATGGAAACCAAGCACACGACAATGCAGAGGCTACAAAAGGCTAAGTGATCGGGAAGAGAAGATGCACCGAGAGCGTCATCGGCCTGTCCATCACACTCAGGAAACCAAGAAATCAACTCCTGTACGTGATATGGAGCGGTTGCTCGGTGCTTGATACCTTGGAGAATAGATGATGAAAAGTCGGAAGAGAGCAACGTCGACCTCAAAGAGTCCCCAAGCGGAGAAACGAAAAGTGGACTCAGCTCGATTTTTTTTTGTGGGGCACGTGGAGCCTGAGGCCGTAATGGCCCGTGACCAGCGCGATCGAACGCGACCTAAACCCTACATATTTCCTCTTCAGGTCATATTGGTTTTACACCTATACACGGCAACAAGTAGAAGTAAGTTCCTTTCCGTTCATTTTTACTGAGAACTATGACAACCTATCTGTCTTTAACTCGACGATATCCACTCAGACAGTGCGTAGTACCCATGAGGCACCAGAGAAACACATGAAACAAAAAGACGTTCTGGGGGTATTGTACCGTAGCAATATCCCCAGTGGTATATAGCGGGCAGCGAACGAAAACACTAGTAGGGGTCGTAAAAGATCGGAATTAGTTGGGTCGTAACAAAAGGTGACGCCGTTTGCACACCGGACGTCGAGCCTCTTTCGTCCTCAGGAGTCCAGAGGCGTTGAGCTTTGATTGATCATAGCCACGATGTGGAGGCTATCGGGCCCAGCCGATCATTGAAGATGCTGCCATAGAGGTCTTCAATCTCCACAAGATAATCGTTCACGGAAAATTTCTTGAGCCCCTTTCTACGCAGAATCTGCTCTTCCTCATCAAACAGAGGGGCGCCTCCAAATTCCTCGACCACTTCGTTGACCTGCTCCAACTCTTTGCCAAACGGGTGAGGCTCCGCATGATAAGCATCGTAAGCTAGCCGTTCCGGGTTGCTACTGGTGTTCGGCGGAGGAGACATGCGCTTCAAAGAACGCTGGCGCGCCAGCTCTTGGTGGTTCCGCTTGGTGTGAGAAAGAGCACGCCTGGGAACCATTGGCGCATCATTTGAAGACGTTGTCGATGACGAAGAGCGCGGATGGCTGGTCACGGTTGCGGACCGTTTTGGAAAATACCCTGACAGAGGATTCGGTTCGATGGGAGAATCGTCAGGTGTAGTAAGCGGCGAGGAAAAACTGTGCTGGCTAAACGAACGATCCAAGTCATCAGGTGACTGCAAAGACGAGGTGGAGGACGACGATGCCGAGTGGAGATCCGGTGCATTATATGCAAGCATGTTCGTCGTTGACAATAGTTCGACCGGCCCAGAGATCTTGCCTCTATTGATCGTACCGGACGAAAATTTCACCTGACCTTCACGATAGGGCATCGGCGAGGATACTTCAATGCGCTTCGAGCGCTTGGTAAACGCTCTAGTAAGTGTCGACATGGTGTTCGGGTGAGGATATATTGAACGATGGAACCAAGTCGAGGACTAATAGCACATCGAGAGCTAAAACGGCCAGGATATATGTTTCAGCCGGTTTCCGAATCTGTCGCTATCGCTCAACGCCCTTCTTAATATTATATTTTTGGATGATCGTTTGCGATGCCTTCGCCGGATAGTAGATATCTTAGCGCGGAGGCAGGAATGCGTGGTGGCCGATCGCAGATGTGGAGTTCGCAAGGAATGGAAGATCAAATAGCGGATTTCCGCTATCAGATTCGTAGTAATCACGTAGGTCAAAGAGTGTGGCCTGAGTATCTTTTGCGCAGCAGAAGAAAAGTAGTCAAAGATTGTTTTTAAAAAAAGTCCTCTCCGAAGAGTGTGAGCTGCCTGACTCAAGGGATGTCAGAGTTGCTGCAGCAAAGCACAGCAAAGCAAGATTGTACAGTGAAGAAAGGGCGGACGACCAGGACCGCGAGAAGAAAAGAAATAAACTGAAGATATAATCCTGAGGGCAGGACGTAGAGGAAGGAAGGACTGCCTGATCAAGGACTGGAATGAAAGGAGAGAAGAGGAGGGAATCCAGGGAAGAAGGACCTAGAGGGGAGCAGAAGGCAAAGGAGGAGTGGAGGCGGCGAGGCGAGTCGCGACAGTTGAGCGTTGGCTGTGGAGGGTCTGGGCAACCAGTCACTACCGTATCTTTTGCTCTAACTTTGGTCCAGTTCGACCAGAAACCCAACACCCAATCCAGTTCACGGTCGTTAATCGCCTTTTGTTCGCTTGCTGCTGAGAGAATTTTCTAGCTTTTCAGGACGAACCGCGGTTGCTTTACAGGCAATACCGTGGTTTGCTCAAGGCTTAGAACGACGCCAGGCCAACGCCAGACCCCTTCAACCAATTTTGCAGCAAAGGTTTCGGCGTGCGTTCGCCCGACAAATGACCAGGCCAGCTGACTGGGAAGATGACTTTCGCAGTCCTCAATTTGTCACACTCACCGGCCACGTCCGATTGTCACCTCGAGCAGTCAACTGAGGAGAACTCGAAAAGTGACGTCCTCGAAACTGACGTGGGATAAGGATTGATTATTGGCGGAGTCGTGATGGCCAATTAATCCTACTCAAGCAGTTCGGACCAGTCATCGACCGCCTGATCAGCCAAAATTGTGCTTGCAGTCGCGCCGGTTCGTTTTTTGGCGCCAGGAACGGGATGGCGGCGGCCTCTAGAAACGCCCATCTGCTTCATGGGTGGAGGATGAAACAGCGATTTTCCGCCGACTCGTCTCAGACTAATAGCCTTGCTCCTGGCGCCTGGCATTCAATTTGCAGTGAGGCCTCGGAGGAAGAACCTGATCCGGACCGCTAGGTAAGGAGCCCGGGGCTCTGGCAGCGTAGCACATTCGGCGTATTCACGGGTGTGCACCCAACAAATTCACCTGAGGAAAAGCAATGGGTGTCATCTGCAGTGTTGGCCAGGCACAAATCATCCCGACTGTGCCCGCTAGCCAATAATGTCAATGCTGGCCAGACAAGTCGCTCCCCCACTGCACTGCGTGGAGCGGGGGCCGACCCTGAAAGCCCACCGTTTGCCCGGCCTGGACTCAGTGCGAACCTGCTCTGGGTGTCTAATTCTGGTTGATCTCAAAGTCGATCCAGGCCAGTCAAACATGGATTTCGTCAGAGTCTACCCGCAGAAAGGGACAGCTCCTTGAAACAGCGCATCTGGCGACGGTTCATGCAACTGGCCGCAAAACTGCCGGCTGATAGTACCCGAGGACGTGAAGTCCACGGGCCCAGCGCACGGGTCATGCCTGGCCTGCTTGGCTTGCTCGTGCCTACTTCGTTGTATTACTCGAACAGGGGTTTGAGGAACAGACGGACAGTGCTCGTCGGTTCGGACTATCAGGATTCTATTCTTGTCATCCATCACAGTACTGGTGTCCATTATCCGTACGAGCTTCCATCAGCAAATCAATGGTTAGTTATTCCATAGTCAGAGCTATACTCGGGTCCGAAGTACTTCCGTCATTTTAATAGGCCTTAGTCATCAACGCTGGCGGCCGCGGTAGAATCCACTAGTTGTTAAGCAAAGTATGATATATACTCCGTAGACATACATCCCTGTTTGGAATACGCATGTATGGAGTATCCATTATTATCACTATGCGTGACGGCGCATAGAATCCATTGAAATCTATGATGAATCTTATACTTCACAGATTAGACGTAAGATTAGACGTAAGTAGACAGTCAGGGCATCTGATGTGGGTATCTAACTTTTCATTACATGCAGATGAAAGCTATGACAGCTACGAAGGCACGCTATATATGGACGGAATAGAAACTATCAGAAAAAGAGCCGTCGCCTCAGTAAGCCATGCTCATCTTTAGTCATATCCAAGTCTCGCATCTAATCCTCGTCCATCGACTCCCAACCATCCGCACCACCAGTCGCGCCAGTCTCCGGCGCACCATCATCATCCGACTCATCCTGATCAGGCTGCATACCAACCATACGCTCCTGCACCTCTCCTTCAAGCGACGGCAGCCGAGACACAAACGCCCTCCGAACAGCAGCATTAGTAGATGTATCCCAGATCTGGACAGTGCCCTTGCTTCCAGCCACAGCCAACCGGAAGCCGACTTCTGCGTCCGGCGCAAAGGTCGTCGAGAAGACCTTGCCGACCTCGAGTTTCCGGGAGACAACCATGCTCGGCTTGTCGTTCTCCACGTTCCACAACTTGACTTGTTTGTCTGTAGAGCCGGTTGCAAGGAATCCGGGGATGGCGGGATTGATGTCGAAGGAAGATACGGAGGAGTCGTGGGCCTGCAAAGACCACACAGGCTTAGAGTCCTTGGGGGTGGCGGGGACGTTGCGGATGTCGTAGCGGTAAACCATACCGGCATCGGTAGTGGCGTAAAAGTAGTTGGGGTCGTGGATGTCCCAGCGCACAGTTTCGACATCGGCGTCGACGCCCCAGCGAGCTTTGGAGTCGGGGGCGCGCATGTCCGCGGCGACGATTGTTCGGTCGTAGCTACCAGTGAGGAGGACAGTAGATTCCTTGGGGTGCCAGTCCAAGGAGCAGACCTTGTCTGTGTGGTGAGTGTATGACTTGGCGCTCTTGGCTGTGTTTAGATCCCAGAGCTTGACGGTGCGGTCGGCGGATCCGGAGGCCAGGAGGTTGCGATGTTGTCGGTTCGCGGCGAGGGCAAGGACAGAGTCAACGTGAAACTCGTCGTTCGCCTTGACCTTCTTCTTCTTCTTGGGCTTCTTGGCGTCCGTATCCGCATCTGCGCCGCCCTGGCCAAGGATGGCATTTGGGTACATCGAGTCAACGACGTCTAGATCCCAGATTTCGATATCGGGCTCCATCGTTCCAACAGCGACGAAATTGCCTGTCGTGCTGCCGTTCTCGCTGGACTTTCCGACGGGAAAATCCAACCATTCCAAGCACAGCGGGATAGCCGGTAGCATGATATCGTGGTGAACGTAGAGATTGTCCGCCTCGTCCTCATAGACATAAACTTCGAGGTGGGCTACCTCGTCCTCGACCTTACCCGCCAGCAGCAAGTTATCCGTTGGAAGAATCTGTAGTTCCTCACGCTCTTCGTCCTCCTCATCCTCGGGAACAACCAGGTAGGGGTCCTCCTCATTGGGTTGATGGTACGCAAGCGACTTTACGTTGCCGAACATAGTAATCTTTTCACCATCCTCATCCACCTCGTCGCTATCGTAGTGCTCGAGGTCATATTCTTTCAGGTCGTCATCGTCACTATCCATCAATATTAGCGCCACCAAAGCTGTCGACAAGCACGTTGAATTGGCTTCTTACATCTTCACAGGAGCATCCTTCTTATTGTCCTTCTTCACATCGTCCTCATCCATAGCATCCTCATCTTTGTCCACAACAGGGCCATTACCCTGCGCCGCGCTCAAATCCTCCCGTGCATCTTCAAGCTGCATTCGCGCAAGTTTTGATATGCGATCCATCTCCTTCTCATCAATCTCATACTTGGTCGGAAATTGGGCTGCGACGCCGCGCCGCACCCAAGCGGAGGTGGTAATCATAGAGGACATTGGGAAATAGTTTTGAAATTCAACCCAACAAATAAATCAGATAAATAATGGACTCGACGCAGGTGCACAATCCTGCAGCAATATAATGAGAAGCTGAGCCAAGATAAGGCTCGAAACTGCTTTTTAGTTTCCTCCACAACTTTTGGGAGATCTTGCTTCCCGTATGTTTCCCGTCGATTTTTTTTTTGAGCGGGTCACCGTTTGGTCCGGCAGAACAGCTCACCGAGTACTTTACCGCCCTATAATCGCTCCACTCAGGCGTCGGAATTATCCAAGATAAAATGGACGCCCGGCCACAGGGAATGAGCCCTCGACTTCAACAAAAACAAGATAATCAATTGCCAAAATGCATTCGCATCTCCATACCCCATACAACATCAGTACGTCTCCTAAGATCTATTGATATTTACAGCACTTGGCACGCCGGCTAATTCTGGCCTCCAGACTGCGAGGAGATTATGACTGCCCTCGACGAATGCCACGCAAAAGGTTTCCTGCACAAAGCCCTGGGAAATTGCAACGATATCAAGCGCGACGTAAACAAATGTTTGGCTGGCGAGCGGTATGAGCGCGCAAAGCGCAATCGGGAGGATGCGCGGGAAAAGAGGAAGCGCATCGAGAAGATCTGGGCGGATGAGAGAGCTGCTGCGCTAGGACCTAGCGCCTGTGAGGGTACTACTTCTCCTGCTGCTGCCACCGCCGCCGCTGCGGGGATGGAGAAGCAGTGAGTGGTCATGATGCGGTGTTTTAAGGTGATCCCCCTCTTCTGGAGGGGTCTGTGAATATGGATGTGTATAGTACTTGCATGGGTCGGGTGTTTGGGTGTTTTTATCCACCAATTCTACTAGGGTTTCTCTTCTCATCCTTTCGCGGCTGATGATTGCCATGGATCAAGAATGTACGATACTATTTGCTGTATATGATACTGATTCTGCTTTGCCCGACCAACGCCATACCGAACGAAAAGTTAAACAGGAAGAAATGTTATTTTGATATGGCACATCGACTATTGGTCCGTCGCTTCAATAGGCGCGGTAGCTATCGCCTCAGTATCATCTCCACCGGAGTCGCCCTGCTTCGCGCCTTTATGGTGTCGTCGTCTCCTCTTTGGCTTCGGCGCAGCCTCTCCGTCCTCTGCTGCTTTCTCAGAGTCCCGTTTCTCAGACTCGTCATCTGGCCGTTCCCTCTTTGTGGTAGCCTTCTGTTCAACCCTCTTCTTCGGCTTCTTTACACTCAACGGGTTCGGCCCCTTCGCTTTCTTCAGTTCCCTCTTCTTCTTCTTCTTCTCCCCACCATCTGAACCACCACTCTTCTGCACACTCTGATCAGTCAACCCTGTCCGGAGTTTATCCTCCTCAACCCCCTCCCTAATGCCCTCAGAAGGCGCACTCATCGGCTCTAATATCATCACAGACCGCTTAACATACACAATCGGCACACCGGGTATCGAGCGCGCACCGCGTCGAAGCGCCTGCGCACGTTTCAACGCCTGTAATCCATCATCGGCATCCCGCTTACGCTTCTTCCCTGTCTCTTGCTGCGTAGCCGAATTAGACTTTGGGGCTGGCGGGTCGGCCGTCGCGAGGATATAGTGTTCTTTGTTCCGCTTGACGTCGGAGAGCGGCGAGAGGAGGGAGAGCAGACAGCTTGTTTCGTCGATGGGTGTGGAGTCTTCATTGTGCGAACAGTGGCGGAGGGGGAGGGTTGTTGGTGGGGGAAGGAAGTCGGGACGGATGGGATTGTTCGTTCGTGGATTCGTGGGCTGGCCGGTCATTATCGATGCGAGTGAACATTTTGTTAATACTGCCGGAGATGTCAGTTCACACAATCCTATGTGGAAGTAAGTAATGCAGAACGTACATGGCTTGACCTGGCCCTGTAATGTCCGTTCCAGAGCAGGTATTAAGTCCATTTTGAATGAATGTACTGCGCGAAGCAGATTCGAATCGACTATATACATGACACTGTATGTTAGAAATAGTTGTTCCTTCGCTACATGACGCTGCGGGAAAGGCACATACCGAGAACCTGGTACGGCTCGCGAAAGCCGAAAGCCAGCTCATACTGGTGCATAAGCTTGCGATACTTCTTCGAGCGCTTTGCCCTCATCTTGGCTGTTCTTGTAAATTTGTTGATTAATGGCTAGATTGAGCTTTGTTCTCCATCGGAATTTTTTGTCTTCCTTCTTTTTCTGCCGGGCGGGACAAGCCTGAAATCGTATGGTCCGTGCGCACTATATAGAGAACTGTACGGATTGAAAGATTGACGTAGTTTGAAATAATTTGCAAAGGGACGATGCCCCGAGGCTTTGGTAAATTATATTAAAATGTTATAAAGCTCCTCAGTACCAACAATTATGTCCAGACCGCCAGACCATGCAAATGCAATACTTGATTATTGTTGCCGTCCTCCATATACCAACAATGCAATGTCTTCGAATTCGTATCACGTTATGTTGAACAAAATTCAACCAACCGGCTGATTCTCAGCCAACCTCGTATGGCTCGTTTCTGCTTCGCCGATACGCCTCCTGCACATGCCAATAACCACACTGATATCGTCCATCTTTCCTATTGAAAATAGTCAGACGATGGTTTTGATGAGTCAAGTATGTAGTCAGACTCACCACCTTGAATAGCCAAGCCCTCTTCAACCGCCTTTTCCATATAAGGACTTTCAGCAAACGGATCTTGAGCCACCGCAAGCGCAGACTTGAGTAGCTCCCTCGCCAGGAACACCATTTGCTCTTCCGCCAGCACTGCCGGTGGTGCCCACTCGAGCTCCTTGTCATTGTATCGGCCATGTTCCCATTTCTCGAGACCCTCCAGCGTGATGGATAGGACCTCATGCTCCCAAAGATTATCTAGCACTCCGTCAGAGACCGCGAGGACTATATCGCCCTCCTCCAGGTCGACTAGCGACAGCACTGCGTCTTTCTGTGGCGTGTCCATGCTATTCGTCCCCAGCTGCATCGGACAGTCAAACCAGTGCCATTGTTCCTCTGTTCGGAAAATGACCTTTTTCTCGCTAGGCCGGATAACCAAGACCTTGCAGTCCCCTATATTCGTCACGTATAGTAATGGCTTCTCCGTGCCGCTGCCATCTAACGTTTTGTGCAAGAGGGCGGTTACCGACGTCGTCGTACCGAACCATTCGCTCGGGGATGTTGTAGCTTGTGTCGTCTCTTCGTAGGCTCGTTGCAGGTACGCAATCGGGTCAACAGCGGCATCTGGACTGGGTATCCGCTCGACTTCCAGAGCCCAGAAATGTAGTATAAGCCTAGACCACAGTCTGTACAACGTGATTAGTGCGAATAAACTCAACATATGGGTCATGAGCAATAGCACATACGCAGCATGACCTCGCGGTTTTGTCGCCCACGCGCCTACTCCGTCATTCACCCCCAGGAAATTCTCGGTAACCAAGACTGCGTCATCACCGTTATTTAACCCCCGAATCAGCTCCCCTTTGACGGACAGCCTCTTATCCTGGCTGTGGTAATGTGTCGTCAGCGGATCGGAAAATGAGTGAGATGGCGGAGACAGAAAGGGCGGTGGAAAAGGACGGGACGTTCTTTTGGCACACAGCGCGTAGCCCGTCTGGAAGTAGAATGGCGATTTGAGTATGGGGAAATGCGGGCTGCGATCGGGAACAGGGGTGGTGATTCCGTAGGACGGCCAAACGGCGCGATGATAGCGCCGCACCAGGGTCTTCTTGAGACCCCAGCTCCACCGTGGGTCGATCGGGAGCGATGAGGTCGCTGATGCACGCAACAACGAGGACGACGATACTGCGGAGGGAGTCCCAGGAATCCTAGGCACCATGCCCGCAAGAGAGGATGTTGTCTATTCGTTTCCGAGTATAGCACAGGCTCTTTCTTCCCGAAGCGCACTCTCCACAACAATCAATATGTGGCTAGAGATAAGCTAACGGTGGGAAGGGTGGGAGGTTGATTCTTTATCCGGGAGAGCCTTGGGGAGGTTCGTTGTCGGAAGGGCGGCTCTCTGGAAGAAAAGGTTGACAGATGACGCTGTTTTAGCCTGACCCATCGCCCAGCTTATTGAGCCAGTGATAGTCGCTAAAAATGCCTGCATGCGATCTCTGTTGGATAGTCTGTGTTCTACTCTGTAGATTGTGGACTACGGGCGGCGCTTTTATCTAGTGTCTTGCCAGTCTGTGCTCACTGCTCACTAGCACAGCTGACAAGAGACCGTTTTCTCCACTTTGAACTGCGCCAGAGTTCATCAGCAAAAAGTACTGAAATTTGGGACCAGCCTTAGCAACCTGGGATTATGAACATATTTGTAAATGGACTTTTGATCGTAGATGGGACACCGACAGCCTTCTCATTGACTCGGTCAACCTCGCCCGTAGCATGGTTGTCGAATCTATGACGCTTTCTTCAAGAACTCAGTGCCGATCCACCGTCCTCCAACGGTATCACCTGGCTTATCAGCAATACGATATCGTCTTCTCTGTTCAGACACCAGCGCCGTGTGAGAAAACGTTGGCGGACCGCTGCTTCCGAACCTCTTCTATGAAGATCATGGTTGCACGATCAATCTCCGCTGTAAGCTCTATGTCATCAGCGTCGGGCCGGACAGATGCGATTCCATGGAAGATCGCTTTCGCAAGGGCACTACATCGGGGACCAAAAGGAAGAGGACCAACGCTGTTTCGTCGTTTTGCGACCATCAAGCTCAGCAGTCGCTCAGAACAGGGGCAATGACGCTCCACGTCTTGGGTGCAGTCATGAGCACAAATGCATACAGAACGGCATATGCATTTCCTCTCTCGGACGAGATCGATCAGGCGGCGCCGGCCCTCCGTACGACGCGCTTCTCCAACACATTTGCCTTCCAGCTTCGCCAGAGTGGCTTGACGATTGTCCATAATAACGTCGCGTTCTCGGATAGACGCAGGGATAGTATCTGGATCGATGAAAGGAAGTTTCAACAAGGGTACTACCTGCTGCACCGCCGGCTTGGGACTCAGAGAAAGATATTTCTCAGACTGAAGGGCTAAGACATCATCCGGCGGCATCTCGTACAGCACGGATGCTTTACCCCATTTCTGGCAAAAGTCGGATGACTTGTCGCCGACAATTTTCATAGCATGTTGGCGGTACCCTATGAGATCGTCCAGAACGAAACCCGCGTCCTGAATTTTGTCAGATGTGCGTCGAATAAAGTCCAACTGATGTTGCCGGACGAGTTCCTTGTTGAGGTTGACGCAAATGGTAGATCCATCCAGAGCCTGTTTGCAATTGAAGAGGATTTTGCATAGCTGGCTGGGTTCAGGAAGGATGAAAGCGCTGTTGGTGGCCAGTCGACGAACTTCTAAGGTAAATGAGGCACAGAGGTCGGCGGCGGCAATCTCCATGATGAGTCTTGCATATACAGCATAGTATAGGCTTTCTGTGTTGTCGATCAGGTCTATGATTGAACTAGAGACCACCAGTTCTTCGGCGCGTTTCGTGTGAGCCAAGATGCCGTCGGGGGTGTCATCCAACTAATAAACCGGACCCCGTCGTCAGCGTCTGAAGGGAGCGTATTGAGCTGGTTGCCTACCTCAACCCCATAATGCATGAAAGCCATCACGACGACTTTTGAGACTGCGTATACACTAGTCCATACAGATAGGACGCTGCCAAGCCAGTCGCAGACGCTGTCATCCTCGAGTTCATCCAGATATTTGACGTACGGGGAGAAGATATTCCAATCTGGAGCGCTCACTGTGTAGGGAAGCGGAGGACGGTCACTCGGGCCCATAAGCTAACTTGTTAGCCATTGCGGTATTAGCCCAATGTTCGCTCCGCTCAACTTACTGCAGACGCGTATGAGCCTGCTGTACTGTCCGATGACCGCAACCGAAACCCATCGCGCTTCTCTTGCTCGAGAACCTCTTGTGAGTACTTATAAAATCCATCAGTGTGTTCGTCAGTAGGGGAGGACCCAGGGCCACCCCAGCTCGACTGAGAGCGAGAGCCCGTTGTCGTTTCAGAAAGAGATTCGCGCTTAGGGAAGAATTTACGTAGGGTGAGGTCCCAGAAATGAGAGTAGGATCTGTTGCTGCCCATGTTGGTTAACGGGTAGCTTTAGTTGGCTCGACTGACTTCACCGAATGGATATGAGACGCTGTAAAACGGAAAGCAAGAGGAGAGATTCATAAACACTTGAATGCGCTGTCAAGACCTCAGAAGGGACAATGAGTTTGCAAATTGGTGAATAGGACAAGTGCAGTGAAGAATAATCTCCTTGTTGTGACCGGAAAGGGTGGCAGGCACTTTGAACACAGTGAGTCCTTCCACTAGTAGAGCATCCACAAGAACACCAACTGGATGCAGAAGTCATTAAATCCAACCAAGGCTCTCGACTTCGGGAATCATGAAAGAAAGATTCTTGATCCTGTGCAATTCACTTGTTGTGAATAATAATCTGCGCATTTCACATAGCCCTCCTCACCACGCACACATTACACTTGAGACAGCTAGGAAGAACGACATCAAGGCCCAATAACAGCACCGCTATGGACTTATTTCTCTATGCAGGTTATTAATATTGATCTTGTTCTACGTGGAATTTCGTCCCATCCGTGGCAGCAGTCCTCTGAGCAAGATCACTGCTAGCATGAGATCACTCCCACCTCGGATCCACTGCAATGGGTGTGTTTCCATCATAGGGGCCGTAGGGCAGGATGACCTCTGGAATCTTCCAGATGGTCTTGTTTGCTCGATCAATCAGCTTTGATGGGATATGTGTGCTTTCACTAAACGATAGTGACTGCAGCAAACATCAATAACCAACTTCAATGACCGGCCTACGAAAGGACAGAATAGTCGAATGTGAACTCACCCGAAGATTACTCAGACCCCTCACCCATTCGAAACCGGAGTCCAGCTTCCCGTCCGACTGATGGTTGCATTCGTCAATGGGGTGCTCCAGTAGTCGATGGCAATGCTCCAACGCAAGAACTTCAAGATTTGCGCCAGGCGCTGGACCATCAAGCCGAGTTTCGGAATCATCCAAGTCGCTGTTCAGACCCCCGAGCCAGTAGAGGAATTCAGGTGTCGCGCCCCGACAAGTCCTCAGCTTTAGGGTCATCAAGCTAGGGTTCCTCTTCACGAGCATCATCAGTTGCCACGATGTTATTCCTGCTCGCTCCAAGATCAAGCATTCAAGATTAAATAGCCCGATATTCTTGGTTCTGCCAACTCCAATCAACGAGTTCCATCCCTCATTAGCAGGGGCAGGATGCAGCCATATACTTGGACGCATCACTCCATCTCTGATATGCGGGTGCTCGAATCTTAGAGCGAGTGAGCGGAGAGTATTTTGGCAATACGACCCCAGCGCAGTTGCGCCCTCTAGGTTAAGATCATATGCCATGAACTCGAGGTTTCGTAGCGAACATCCGTATCGCTGGAGGACTCCGGCGAATATCTGGTTTTGTAGGCGGATCATTTGTTCTTGTGTCTGAGGTCTGTCATGCTGCATCAGGATTTGTTGGCTCGGGTTGATATTCTGACGAAGGTCTCTGCGCAATGGCCATTGTTTTATCGCCCTTCTTTGGTGCTGGACGATGGAGATCGTATAGTTGTGCTCGATATCGTTATCCACCCAGGTACTGCCCAGTTGTTCAGGGCTAGCCCATCCCGCCTGAAGCAGAGAGATTATCGAATGCACTCGTTTCTCAAATACGCCTAGTCTTAAGCATCTAAGACTAGCTATGTGATAATCGTTGTTCAGGCGACTGGTTGCACCGAATGCAAGCAGGTCATTGAAGGAAAGATTTGAAAGTATCTGTAGAACTACTTCGGGGGGTAAAAGTCGAATCCAGTCCGTCATTGAGGACTTGCACCGCCGGCATTCGAAGGTAGACTGAATAATCTCTAAAGTCGGTTTGCCGAGCTTTTATGTCCCTATCGGAGTTGCAATTGATATGGCGGTGATTTCCCGGCCAGGTACGCCGAGCAGCCGAGCAGCCGAGCCCTAACCAAAGGGCAAGGACTTTTGGGTCCGTGTAGAGATAGAGCAACGTCACACGAGAGATGCCTCTAGCTGTCGTACGAAGCCGTTGGAGGGCGCAAGAGAGGTTATGGTGGCGTAAGCAACAGGATGATCATAGGTGAAACGGATATGAGAAGTTGCTCGATTCCGGGTGCCGACTTTATATACTTAGAGGTCGATTAGGGCAAGGCCGACGGACTGGACGGGGCGTACGACGGTGCAATACTAACAAGTCAACAAACAAAAATTTAGAAAAAAAAAGGAATCGGAGAGTGAGAGACACCGGTAGATGCCTCGTCAGCTTCAGGAAATGTTTGTAGATCGTGATACTGTTGAGGTTTCGGATGACAGGAACAGAAGCTCTAGGGTTTGACAGGTCTCATTCTTGGCTGCGATGATGATCCACGAGCGAGTGATGAACCCGTCAGCTAGTTTACCAGACCCACGGGCCCGGAAGGGCCTTATTTATGTGGGTGCAAAAGCAAAAAAAGCCTTCCAGACCATACGCCAAAGTTGGAAGGATTCATGGCTTTCGCCCAACACCGTCATTGGAAGACCATGGGACCTGGGTGAGTCAATAGCATATAGGATCAGCAACAAAGTGTGGCCTATCGTGTCCCTCGTAGCAGTCTAGACCTTTGAGTAGTCCGCGGATGCGTTAGGGCAGGCAGCCTGCAAGGTATAACCCATATGAACATGGACATGAATGCGACATTTGCTACGTAGCGTGACTCGAGTCACATCCAGCTTGATGTGACCTAGATGGTTAGTCTTATTTTTCTGGCTAGGGCCGGTGGCAGGACGCGGTCGATGAGCGAGCGTGACATTTAAAAGCAATTATGCAGGCTGCAGCAGACTAAGCAATTGGCAACCGCATCAGTAACCAAGTCAAGATGCTCCAGGATGGGCTCCTGTTGGCGGCGCAGACCGAATAGTAATTTTACTGTTAAACTGGCGAGGCTCATAGCACGCCGGACATCAAGGGATCTTTGCGCACAGTTCTCTCAGAGATCTCACATTCTGAGTCCTTGGTTTGGTCAGAGATACTTGGACTATCCAGAATCGCCGAGACCTGCTAAAGCGCAGAAGAGAACTGTGAGAGCCATCGCTTAGACCGGGATTCAATGTCGCCGTCTTTCAAGGAGGTGTAGACTGTGCGTAGCGATGCGGGAACCGTGCCACTCTGAACCATTGCGCTGGGCCAGGCCGTCCAATAGAAGATTCTGCTAATCTCGCTGTCGGTCAATTTGTCAAGTCACAGGAAGCAAGACACTTATCCCCACCGTTGAGACTCCGAGATTTTTGCGAATGTAAGAGAAGTGAGCTAGCGAAGGATCAAGATATGTCAGCAGCGTGCCAGGGGGCAAGCCAACAATTCAGTTGTATGGCTGAAATTCAAGGCGAGTTTGCTTTTTTGCGGGGCTATACCCATCCCCTAGCCAGCTAAAATCCAGCCCGGTCTTTGTTCTTCCGCATGCATACGATATTTGGTTTGAGGCTGCCTGTCCCTTTAGGCTATAGCCAACAACCTGTCACATCGGTCACGCATGTTGATTGGTCTATCGGACGCATACTTAAGACAAAGGTTGGGCCACGTTCTTTGAACTGGGACTGGACTGCAATGATAACCTGATAAGCTCCGGGGAAAGGGCCGAGGAAAATTAGTATTAGGCGGATTGGAGCACAAAGAAAGGAAACGCTCGGTAAGCGGGGGAACTATTGTATCCAACGTTATGGGCAAGGGTGCTATTGTCACGACCAGCCAGAGCTAGACATCTTCTGAAAGACGCATTGTCCAGCATATCAAGGTAAAGGGGCCAGACTCTATTTATCCTTATCGCAGAATGTCGTCGATCTGGTTGACTGCTCTCCACCCTTTTCCTAGTGGACCGTCGACCATTTCGTCGCAACATAGCCTTGGTCGATCAGGATCTACACTTATTTCAGAAAGAGCATGTATTAGAACCGCAATATTATTGCAGCTTGCAATCTTTGAAATAGCCCATCGTCTATCGGATTGTCACAATACCCCGTTCTGTGCTTCAGGCTGCAATGTACAATTGAACACAGGCAATGTCTCCAGTCCATTCCTATCCCTGGACTCTGAAAGTGCGTCCGCTCGCTGTCTTCCTTTCTCGCTCCTCGTTCTCAGGTCTTGCTCGGTTGAGGACTATCTTTGGTTAGTTGAAACACAGGCGACTAAAATTGAACCAAAACGTACCCTGGAGGAAGTCGGCAGTTCGCTTGCGCATTCGGGTGTGGATGTATGCCTTTACGACCATCAGCAAGCTGTTATTTAATGTAAGAGCAGGTATTTCACCTTAGATGCTTTGATGTGGTAGTGGAAATAGTCGCGGAAGGTCTGGATGTGTGAGATATTTTCTTGACGTCGCTGCGGTGTCAGATGACGAGGGAAAAGAACTGTCTTCAGTCAGTCATCGGGACAACTGGAAACGTTGAGAGAGCTCATACCAAATGTGATGTAACTGATCTTTCCGTCACCAGCGTCCTGTAGACCAGGGACGCCAGCCAGTTCCAGCGGAGGGTCGTTGCGGAAAAGGACTTGAGGCGCATTTTGCAAGGTCGCTACACGTCGTCGGGCATCGACGAACTCTTGTAGGAAGACCTTGCCGAAAATACGGTCTGTCTCCTCTCTGAAGACCGTGCTGAAGATCACAGTCACTCGATCATGACTAGCTTTAATATAAATTGCCTCTTCTTCCCGATAATGGATCGCCATGACTTCGCCTCCCTCCGCAACGCCCGCTGGCGCTGCCTCCGAAGTGTACTTTGAAGCTTCCTCCGCCAGCTGCGCGAACTCATCGAACGCCTTCTCGAACGGAGCGGCCATTGCGTTGCGCTTCAGCAAAGCTAGTCGTGTGATGAGGTCCTCTCGCGCTGTTTGGTCATCCGGAAGGTTCTCCAAGTCGATCAAGACGGAAAAGTCGTAACCCGGCTCGGGGGCGACAATGTAGGGGCCGTATTCCCTTTCCAGGACCTGCTGGGCACCATATTGAACCAGTTCTCGGAAACATTTCACATTGATAGAGATGAGAATCTTTGTTTTGACCTCCGGGGTTGATAAATGGAATGTGACACCGTCGAAATCCGAGACGATCTGGTCGATGGACACCGGCGGGGCTCTGAAGCAGCGAGCTGTCAGCTCAGGAACATGTGTATAGAACGAGGGGAAGTAAACGCGGGGAGGAACACACCCAGAGAACCGCTCCGTCAGGAGTGACCGGATAAGAACATTCTCATAGTCCAACAGAAGCATTGTTACTGTCACAGCAATCAGTTGTAAATTTAAGTCTGAGTTCCTTCTCCTCTCTCCTGCCTAATAGATGGAGTGACGTTTCTTGGTGGTTGGTCCGCCAGCTCGGAGTGCACAACGAGGCGGTGGGGAGTGGCAGATCTGGTCGCTGTCGCGCGCCGTAATAATTTATGGCCGCTTTCCCGCACCTATCGATAGCAGTGCTCCAGATTTTTTCTCAAAGCACTGGCGATTCACCATGGTGAAATCATATCTGTGAGTTCTGGAGTTGGTTGTTTCTTAAATGCAAGGTATATTAGCTGACCTTAAGTTCCTCAGAAAATTTGAGCACTCGAAAACTTTCGGGGTTATCACCTCCACATCGTCCAATGCGATCTGGGTGCGGGACGATGCAATCGCCGGGATTTCACGTCAAACAGGCGCTGGGCGTGGTGTAGTTGGCGCAGGAGAGGAGGTTTTGTGCTGGGATATAAAGAAGGGCGAATTGCTGGGGAGATGGAAAGATTCTGCGTGCAGGGCGCAAGTCACTGTCATTACCCAGAGCAAGACCGACGAGGATATTTTCGCCGTTGGGTAAGGGCTCACCAAGTGCAGCTGGATTCGGAGCAATACTGACATCACTTTTTTCTCTGATTTAGCTACGAAGATGGCAGCATTCGATTATGGGATTCAAGGACCGAGACAGTGATGATCTCTTTCAATGGCCACAAATCCGCTATTACCCAACTAGCGTTCGACAGTGCGGGAGTTCGTCTTGCAAGTGGCTCGCGGGATACCGATATCATTCTTTGGGATCTAATTTCAGAAGTCGGTTTGTTTAAACTGCGCGGGCACACAGACCAAATCACCTCTCTTCATTTCCTCGTCCCATCACCCGAGCTGTTGAATGAAGCTGGATTGAGCGAACATGCCGGTTTCCTGATCACGACCGGAAAGGACGCATTGATCAAGGTTTGGGATTTGGCATCACAACATTGTATTGAAACCCATATTGCACAGTCAAACGGGGAATGCTGGAGCCTGGGTCTTGCCCCAGATCAGAGCGGCTGTATAACGGGCGGAAATGATGGCGAGCTGAAGGCCTGGTCCATCGATGAGGGTGCGATGATTGAAATCTCCAAAGAGAAAGCCGGTTCGGAGAATCGCAAGATCCTGGCTGATAGGGGATCATTCTACCGCAATGGAAAGGATCGAACGACCGGAATCAGCTTTCACCCGCGAGCAGACTATGTGGCATTCCATGGCTCAGAAAAGGCGGTAGAAATTTGGCGCATCCGTTCTGAGATCGAAGTCCAAAAAAGTCTGGCAAGGAAGCGCAAGCGAAGAAAGGAGAAGGAAGCTCAGCGTGCGGCAGAAACGGGCGAGTCCGCAGAGAAGACCGAGAACGATAAGGCGGAGGACGATGTTTCCACCGCGCCTGTTACTGAAGTCTTCGTGTCTCACACGATCGTCAGGACGGGCGGTAAGGTAAGGTCTTTCGATTGGATTAGGGCCAAATCGAGCGGAAAGATTCAGCTCCTTGCTGCTACTACGAACAACCAGTTGGAAGCCTACAGCGTGACCACGTTGAATAAGAAGAGCAAGAGCGAGGGTGATGTGGAGTACAACCGAACGCTGGCTATCGATATACCAGGCCATCGCACAGATATTAGATCCGTCGCCTTGAGTTCGGATGACCGAATGCTGGCTTCTGCCTCCAACGGGAGTCTCAAGGTCTGGAATGTTCGGACACAGAACTGCCTGCGGACTCTAGAATGTGGTTATGCACTATGTTCGGCTTTCCTTCCGGGCGACAAGATTGTCGTGGTTGGCAACAAGGACGGGGAGCTGGAAATCTTCGACATTGCCTCGTCAACATTATTAGATACGATCAAAGCACACGAGGGGCCCGTATGGTCTTTGCAGGTGCATCCCGACGGCAAATCGTTAGTCAGTGGCAGCGCAGATAAGTCCGCGAAGTTCTGGAATTTCCAGGTCGTGCAAGAAGAGATTCCTGGTACCAAACGGACAACACCGCGGTTGAAGTTGGTTCACACGAGGACACTGAAGGTCTCAGATGATATTCTGAGTGTCCGGTTCTCACCCGATGCTCGCCTGCTGGCAGTTGCGCTTCTAGACAATACCGTCAAAGTGTTTTTCAACGACTCGCTGAAGCTTTTCTTGAACCTCTATGGCCACAAACTACCCGTTCTAAACATGGATATCTCTTGGGACAGCAAACTTATCGTCACATGTTCAGCTGACAAGACAGTTCGTCTGTGGGGTCTAGACTTTGGTGACTGTCATAAGTCATTCCTCGCGCACGAAGACAGCATTATGGCCGTGGCTTTCGTGCCCAGCAACAACGAAGGCAACGGTCACAACTTCTTCAGCGTCAGCAAAGACCGCGTCATCAAGTACTGGGACGGCGATAAATTCGAACACATCCAGAAGCTGTCTGGCCACCATGGCGAGATCTGGGCGATGGCAATCAGCCACACCGGCGAATTCATTGTCACCGCCAGTCACGACAAGAGTATCCGCACATGGCAACAAACCGATGAGCCACTCTTCCTTGAAGAAGAACGAGAAAAGGAGCTCGAAGAGATTTACGACAACAACCTCGCAGCCTCCCTTGAAGAAGAAGAAGGCGGCGCGGACGGCGAAAGGGCCGAAGCCGTGGATGCCGGGAAACAGACAACCGACACCCTCATGGCCGGAGAGAAGATCATGGAAGCGCTCGATCTGGGAATGGAGGATCTCGAAGTCATGCGCGAGTGGCGCGCCATAAAGGCGAAGAACCCGAACGCCGCCCCTCCCGCCCGCAACCCACTGTACATGGCCCTTAACAACATCTCCGCCGAGCAACACCTGCTCAACGTCGTGCAAAAGATCCCCCCCGCCGCCCTGCAGGACGCCCTTCTTGTCCTCCCCTTCTCGAAAATCCCTGCCCTATTCACCTTCTTAAATATTTGGGCTAGCAGGGAGTGGAATGTTCCTCTTACATGCCGCGTGCTGTTCTTCATGCTTAAAACGCATCACCGCCAGATCGTTGCCAGCAAGCTGATGCGGCCCATGCTTGACAGTATTCGCTCATCGCTCCGTCGGGTGCTTACGCGCCAAAAGGACGAAATGGGCTTCAATCTCTCTGCATTGCAGTTCGTTGGCGAGCAGGTTAAAGCTCATGGTACAAAGGATTACATTGATGAGCAGGCTTGGGAGGAAGAGCAGCGAACAACGGGAACTGGTAAGAAGCGTGTCTTTTCCAGCATCGCTTGATGCGCGAGGGGAGGTCTTTTCTACTCTTGTACATTTGACGGAAATCTGTAATGCATGTGCCTGGCGTTTCATCTAGAAGTATTTAGGACTGGGGCTACAGAAAAGTTATATATCCTGGAGTTATAATGAGAACAATCCATGAGTTTGAATCGACGTATATTCTACCTAGTAACGAACACGTATCTACCAAGCCATGGAGCTACGGAACCTACAATGTACACGCACGATAGAGCCTATATTCATATTGAACGGCGTTAGCACCATGATTCAACCCAAAACAATCGTAAGAAAAGCGAAGGGACTACTGGCAACCAAGCAACTAAGCAACCCAACAAGCCACCAGAATCCCAAGCGCAATCCAAGCGAAACACCATTCAGTAGAACCATTATAAGCACCGACGGTAGGAGCTTCTATTATTCAAGTCCCCTGCCATACCTCTTCCGGCTCTTCCTAAAAATATCGGTTCTTGAACAGTGTTCTCATCATTTTGGCGTTTCGTGGATTGCGCTGAGGCGGGTTTGTTGGGTTGATTCAATTTCCTTGATGCTATAAGGGTAGGCATACCTAATAACTTCAATTAATAGGCTCAATTGTTTGCTCAGGCTTTTTTTTGGTTTTCCCGAGTCGTGAGTTGGGATTGAAAGTGCAGTGCAGTTGAGGAGATGTTGTGAAAGAAATTTGAATGACATAGCTCGGGAGCTTAAGTTAACTTAGGTCGCTTAATCTGCTGAGTAAGCGACAGAGGTGAGGCTGTTAACATAGGTAATATAATCACCCCAATTGCTATGGTGCTGTTGGTTTACTATCCAGATTGCTATAATAATGTATTGAGCAAATTAATAGTATTATATGCTCTTTGTACACTACTAAGATGCAAATTATGTTCAAGTGAATTCGTAAATCATAGAGTGTACGGCCCAAATGCCAGAACTGAACATGAGCCCTAAGAACTGACAATACTCACACTTGGCGCAATGCCGTATCCTAACTCATGAAGTTTCTTTCATCCTGCCGCAATTTGAACAAGTCCACCACTCTGATTCCATGAAACTACCGCATGAACTGCATAACCAACCCAGCGGCTTTTTCTGAGCATTTTTCTCAAGGGTGGAAAGGGATTCAACAGCGCTTCTGCGATTTTTGAAAGACCTCTGCCCGACTGTGCGATTGATAATGCCTTTATTTCTACTGGGCGCAGTTGTGGAGCTGGACCTCGCCGTGCTGGGGGGCCCAGAAACCGACCGGGAAATGACAGGCCGAGGACGTTCAGATGCACATGCATCGCAACATAGAAAGTTGGATGGGTTTTCCAGCGTGCAAACCGGACAAGTCCAGGGGTCGGCATACAAGCTGTCATCCGTTGTAAGGCTGGCAGGGTCCTGTCCACTAACCGGCAGGCTTGGCTTGCTCTGTTCAGGTACCGGCGGAGGCGTGAGAGTTGTTCGAGATCCTGCTGGGTTATCCTGACTTGGGGGGATATACGATGGTCCGTACTTCTCCCTTTCTTCTTCCTCAATTAAATCAATATAGACCTGCATGATCGCTTGTTCGTTTGCATCATCTTCCTCGGCCTTTGTTCGGAAGCCATTCCTGGAAGCTTCCTCCGCGAGCTCGGTGGAGTTGTCGGCTCCAGAGGCGCAACCCTGAGTCACTTCTATGCGTCTTTGAGCTGCATCGGCTATGACCTTTCGCATATCAGCACCTCGCGCTGGACCTGTCCCTCCCACTCGCTGGCCTGATCCGGCGTAGAGAGCTCGCCTCTGCTCTGCAGCAGCTCTGGCTCTCCTACGAGCCTCATCAATAGGTACCTTTGCTCCGCCCAAACGCCTTCCATGTGATAGAAAGCCTTCGCCGGTGTAGCCTTTCATGGTGAGTTCTGTATGTTCATCACGTAGTTGGTTCCAGAGGGCATGGAACTGTTGGTTGTGTGGGCCGTGTACGATATGGCACAATCTGCAAGGTTAGCATGGCAGATATGCGACCTAGAGAAGTTCAATCTACTCACTCGTGTAGCATGGTGTCTACTACCTGGTCAAGCGGTAGAAACTGACTCTGGTCCCCGGCATGTCGGAGGCGCAGACAGATCTTCTCCCCAGCGTTGACATTAAGGCCAAGAAGGTTCCGCTGCTGTGGATAGAACTCGCAGAGTGTTCCAACTCTCCATGACCGTCGGCGCATAATCGGTTTTACCAAAGAAGCTATCTTTCGAAGGATTAAAAGGGCCTCCGACTCCCTTGGTCGATGCCTATCGTGCTGGTACACTCCCACTAGCGGGTCTAGTTCACGCATAATGAAGTCTGGAGGAACCGGTCCGACAACTAAACCAGTAACCGAATGTAATACTGAGGGAACGAGAAATACCGTCCAAAGACCCCACGCCTCACTTGTGAAGCTACGAGGTGTTCATCTCTCGGTGATGCTGTGCCAAAGCCACAACTGGAGTTATCGTCCAGAGTACGCGAAGAAGTAAGCAACGCCGGAGGCCCAAGAAGCTACCAGAAAGCGCTACAGGTGTAAATTGACCAAAATGTGTTTTTTCGAGACGGCGATAATTATTAATGATTCCAGGCTTCCATCAGCACACGGTTGCCGCTAAGCACGTGACTCTCAAGCGGCCTGAGGCACCGGCTTCTGTCTCTCACTTTCATAGGATTCCGTCCTTTTTGTTTTATATATTCCTTGTTGAATGTAAAGCGTGGTATTTCTGAGGTATATTAAAGTAGTAGGTATTAGTGGTGGCCGTAGACGAAGAATTTGGATTTTAATGACAGAGTGGCGCGCTCTAAAATATATAGATAGTTCAGACCTTGGCAACACTCTGCTGTAGCTTTGTCCCGAAACAAGACCAGTTCAAAATTACTAAGAGAGCTTAGATAGAAAAAAGGGCTTCTATATTGCCCATCATATAGTAAAAGCATTATCATACGCATGTACTGTGCTCCCAAGACTGCATGAAGCCTGGGCCCGCATGTACAAAGCAGAGTCATGTGATGACTTTCCGGGAAAGAGCGATCGGGTTTGAGGCATCGTCGTCTTATCGGGATCTAGAATTTTGTTCTTCAGACAACTTCCCACTCAACCTTAGCGATCTGTCGAAATGACTAGTGACGATCAGTTTTTCTTCGACTACGTGCGTACCTCCATTATCCCTATTGCGCTATAGCTCAGGTCTAACGACTGTATATTCGTCCAGCTTGCGTCCGTTCCCCATGACGTAAGAAGATATGCGAACTCTGTGGCCGAGGCCATTGACCGACACGTCGACCACGTTGCGGACGCAGTTCGAGATACGCTTTCGCATCAATCATGGCTGCCTCCAAGTGTCAGGCCATCACCAATAGTTCGTCATATCTCATCGCGGCCGCAATCACTATATGATCGCGTGCACAACTGGGTTATACAGAACCGGGCATGGAGCGCCGCTATCCTAGCGTTCGTGGGCACGACTGGTGTCCTGTATCTCGGTGATAAAAAGTTGAGGACCAAGCGACGGAAGGCAAAGCGATCTGCTAATGGTGCCCGGAAGGAGATAATAGGTAAGCCGCGGGATTTTTGGGAACTATCTGCACCTGCGCTCGAGGCTGACCACTGCTATAGTTGTTGCTGGGTCGCCGCATGAGCCGATGACTAGGTCAATAGCGGCGGATTTGGATCGCCGCGGGTATATCGTCTATATCACTGTGTCGTCTGCAGAAGAAGAACACCTTGTCCGGGCAGAGAATCGACCTGACATAAGGCCTTTGTGGCTAGATTTGACAACAGTAAGTCGCATGCTTCTCTTCAGTCAGAAGACCAATCGAATACTAACCTCTGCAGCTCCCGTCATCGCCATCGGAGATACACTCTTCCTTGAATGAGATCCACAGTCTGATTACTCAACCGCACGCCCCCATGGCTGGAGTGCCACCGCATGTCTGCCAGCTGAGCGGACTTATACTAGTCCCTTCGCCAAAGTTCGTAGCAGGACCAGTTGCTACGATTCCACCATCATCGTGGGTTGATACTATTAATACACGCCTTCTCTCGCCTATCTTAACCACCCAGCTCTTTCTACCGCTTCTTACCCTGCGCAACACTAACAGCACCATCATCCTTGTATACCCGTCCATCTCTTCATCCCTCTCAGCGCCTTTTGCTGGACCTGAAGTGGCCACAGTCCGCGCTCTGTCAGGCTTTGCGACATCCCTGCGAAGAGAATTAAGTCTTTTGCAGCATCACAATGTTGACTTGGTGGAGTTGAAACTTGGGAATATCGACCTTGGGCCACAGTACCGGGCCCCCAATAGCCATATCGCAGGAACCGAAGTCCTCACTTGGAGCGTTCAACAGCGGGCACTTTACGGACCACAATATCTCAACAGCATTGAACAAAAACCGGTAGCCTCGGCTGGACCTGGTTACATACGCGGATCGCCCGCTAGGGCGCTTCATAATGCACTGCTTGATGCCTTGGAACCCACATCTAAGAATATTTTTGGACAGCGGACAGCAAAGAAGCCTGTCAGATACGCTGGAAGGGGCGCGCGGACTTATCATTGGATCGGACAGTGGACGCCCCCTGGATTAGTGGGTTGGATGTTAGGCCTGCGAAAAGGCCACGCATCTCCTGTCGAGAGCGCCAGCGGGAGTGGCAGCGAGACTGGTTGGGAAAAAGTTGACCAGTAGAGAATTTTTGGCTAATCGCGACTATAATCAGACTGTGCTTGAGAGTACATTCAATATGTGAATATAAGCATCTCTCCTCTCTTGAAAAGGAATGGCTCGCCTAGGCCGATCTACAGCTGAGATTCTACGCCCCTTCCAAAGCTTCCACAAGATCTAAGAATGATCTGCTAGCCATCTGCTAGTAGTAGCCTTAACGGATACATGGCAAAGTATAATCGATTCTCAGACCGACATGATCGCAGCAGCGGTGCACGGGAAGTTTCGAAGTAGACCCAACACTTCGTATACATCGGTCGACTCAGGAGCCCGCAGTCTGCATGAACTGTAGACCATGGCCTCTCAGCGAGAAAACGTAAGTTTGTAGCATTGATGCCCTAACTGAGACAATTCTCCATAAGATTGGTGGAGTAGGTCTATCTAGGCGTCCGGCTTCTAAAACAGTTTCGGCAAGCAGGAGATTATCACAATAACGAAGAATCTCCTTTGCTGTCACGTCATATCATAAAGCAAAATGCCAATAGTGGGCGGTTCAGACCATTCATCAACATGCTTGGACAGACTATGATGAGGGGTTGCACAGATCACTTTCTCCGTGCCTCGTTCACATACCCTGATGACATCCAGGCTGTCTCATGTGTCAGCTATTGCAATCAATCTGGGTCCGGCTGGGAGCAATTCCAACTTTCAGAAAAATAAAAATAGGTTCTGCTCCCATTTCGTTCCCCACCGACCAGGAGTTTTGGACTGAACCACTTTCGAGTCGCCCGTGGTCCGACGGTTTCATGCTCAGGAGGTTTTCGTCTCCTGGCGATCTGAGTGGTAGCTTGTCACAGCCCAATGTCCATCGTTTAGTCTAGAATTGTGAAGCAACTCGGCTACTCTGCACTCCCCTCCCTTGATTGTTACGAGTCGGCTGAAGTCAGCTCATGACTAGTAGAAAGCATAGGAGGAGCGAAGTCATGGAACCTGACAGCGACGAATGCGCTTCCATTAGTACCGTTATTGCTCGATTTATTTGCCTTTATATTAATGCCAGCCCCTGACTGAACAAACGAGATTCTTCTGCGACGGTCTCTCAGTTACAATACGATTTTGTATCTGTAATTAAGTTTTAATTACAAATAAAATACATTTTCATGCAGAGATTTATCTGTACTAATATCGCACTATTCGTTTTCTTGGCAAGGAATACATTGCGGTACTCCTCCACATAATCAGCCCGCCTTTGTCCGTCAAGTTGGCGATCGTCAATCGTCACCAGGAGCGCGCCAAAATTCCATCCTGGTTCCATTGTTCTTCTGCCGTCGTCTGTCAAGACTGTCACATCTACACAATCTTCTGGATGCTCATCTCTCCCTTCCACTTGCCACTGCCATTTCTCCACAGGCACTGCGCGATGCTGGTCCTGGCCCAGAATCCAGCATCTCCTATCTAATCGCCCGCCCACTTGTAGTCTTGTACAGAAGGACTGCGGCCTTGTCACTCCTTACTACAACCACTTCAACTTGCAACCCGATCCTGACCTACTGTCCGACATTGGTGACCAACTTTGCCGTCTCTTTCTCCTTGGGCTGTCACTCCTTCAGTAATTCCGCCCTCCTTTGATCTTTTGTTGTTCTTTCGCTTCTTCTTTTCTTCACACCCCCCCCTTTTCAGCTTAAAATACCACCAACGCCTGCCACTCACCAATATTCAGACCATTCAAGCTGCAACCATTGCGACTGTTGGCTCTTGCTCTTCATGCGCTCGCGTTGATTCGCCGACCCGTTACGATCCCGGTTGAATGAGTTTATTGTTCTCTACGCCTGGATAAATATTCCGCCCTGGAAGCCCGCGAGAACGTCCGCTCCCTGTGCGAGTCGAAGGTGACCCAGTACCACAATGGCCTACCGGCCGCAGTTCGGAGCCCGTTCGCCTTCTAATGAAAAGTTCCGGAGCGGCGCCGCTTCGCCGCGCGTCGAACATTTCGATGGAGAAATCCCTCCGGCGCTATCCCCGCTAGATGCGTTCGCATTTCAAGGTCGGCTTCTGGCCCGCCAGCTGGAAGACTCGGCGCGAAGGGATCGACGCATGAGTCGCCTGCCCCCTTCCAGCGTTGCACGATCATTGTCCCGGCCTCGACCCGGCTATTTTCGATCCCAGTCGTCTAACGATGCCCAGAGGCCTGAAGGAGGGCTCGCGAGACAACCAACCCAGAGAGCTCGTCCTGAACCAGAAGAACCTCGATTCCGTCCTCAGTCAGAACACCCTCGGCTAAGCGGTGTATCCCATCTCGCAAGTGAGCAAAGCTATTCAGGCGACGAGGATGAGACACCGAAGAACGAATCCCATTCCCCAGCGGTTGATAACGAATGTTTCAAATTCGATGCGGTGCGAGCTGAATCACCGGAGGAGGACGTTCAGATTCAAGCTTCTACGGAAGCGCCGCGCCGGTTTTATGCTGCGTCTCCTACGGGTGTTGCACCCCCTGGTCTGAGCAAGGCTTCTTCAACCGACTCTGTTTCTTCCCGGTTGAATATCAATCGCGGCCTAGCCCCCCCGGCTTCGCCTATGCTTCGGCCGTCGAGCAGTCCTCGCCTCCAACCAGAAAGCTCGGACGATGACTACAGTTCGAACGCTGGCTCAACTTTCTCGACTTCGCGCAAACTGTCTTCCGCCAGCGCGATGTCGATGCCGCATTCTCCTATGCCTTCAACGGTCCGTTCACATCCTCGATCACCATCCATAAGCTCCGAAGCCTCGAATTCCAGCCATCTTCCCCGGCCGTCTTTCAATTTCTCACGACCTATGAGCAGATCCAGCACGAGTCTTTCTGCACCTATTGGACTTGGGGTGTCAGAACAATCGTCTGCCGACACCCAAGGCGTGATGAACCGCAGCAATAAGCCTGGCCCGATTGTTGTGCCAGGGCCTTCGGACATGCCCACTACGCCCAGTGATGAGCCTTCGTCAGCAGTCTCGTCGTACATATATACTAAATATACCCTTCCGCGCGGACGCGGAGTGCCAAGGGATTCGGTCGTTTTCTCTGGCCTGCAGACGCCCCATTTTGAATGGCAGGAACCGCTGTTTGAGAGTCCTGAGCAGCGACCGAAGACCGCTGAGCCGCGAGAATCTGCCAGAACACCTTCCCCCTCATCAACTTGTCAAGAGTCGCCCGCTCCGCAAAAAGCAAGATCGGTATATGAGGCTCCGGCGACGGATGATAAACTCCTGACGCCGGTGGTTTCCAGATCATCAGCTAATACTACACCATTACCTGATAAGTCTGAACCCGAGAATGTTTCCCCTCGAGCACGGAGTTCCGAGGCGCCTAGAAATGATGACGTCTCAGAAACGACGTCTTCTGCAGACTCTGCGTCTACACTACGTCCGCAGACCGCGAAAACGGCTGTTCCTTCTGCCGCGATAACGGCAGAGGAGCACGTTGCAAAGGGCATTCAGCTCCACGAAAAGGGCTCATTAAACGAGTCCACTTATCATCTACGAGTTGCGGCAAAGCAAGACCACCCTGTTGCAATGCTGCTCTACGCCCTAGCCTGTCGACATGGCTGGGGCATGCGGCCGAATCAGCAGGAGGGTGTGCGTTGGTTGCGCAAGGCCATGGACTCTGTCGGCCTAGAGCTATCTGCCGACTCCGACCCGAACGTGTCAGCCAAATCGAAGGAACTGCAGAAGCAATACCGCGCCCAGTTTGCTTTGAGCGTTTACGAGCTCGGCGTAAGCCATCTGAACGGATGGGGAGTCGAACAAGACAAAGCCCTCGCCTTGCGTTGTTTTGAAACCGCCGGCCGATGGGGAGACGTTGATGCACTCGCCGAAGCAGGCTACTGTTATGCTGAAGGAATTGGCTGCAAGAAGGACATGAAGAAGGCGGCCAAGTTCTACCGTGAGGCCGAAGCTAAGGGAATGAGCATGGTTGGCAACAGCTGGTAAGTTCGACGCCAAGGCTTTGCGTTGTCATCTGATACTGACTGAACGCAGGATCTATAAAGAAAAGTACATGTCAGATGATGGGTCAGATACGCGGTCCCGAGGCCGGGGCCGCCATGCACACACTCCGGACAAAAAGGGACGCAGCAAATCACGAACGCGCAGTCTTTTCCACCGCAAAAAGTCCAACGCCACTGAAGCATAGATGGTTCTTTGTCTTGGTTGCATATTGCATTGGGGACAGGCGATATTCGACAACATCAAGCAGAAACGCTGAGGTTGTCGCAGCTTCTTGCATTTCGTCTTCCTTTTACACGTCTTTTGCTTTTCCTTCTCATTCTTGTTCTCGTTTCTCTCTTCTTCTATTCCATTTCCCTTCTCTTCTACAATTTCTTTTTTCTTCTCTTCTCTTCTCTTTTCTTTTCTTTTTTTTTTTTTTTTTTTTTTTTTTTTTTTTTTTTTTTTTTTTTTTTTTTTTTTTTTTTTTTTTTTTTTTTT